>NC_091496.1:1387705-1734632 GCF_947461875.1 Haliaeetus albicilla | reverse complement strand
TTTCCCCCTTTTTCTTCCCTCCTCTGCTATCTTCTTTCTAGCTGTAAATTTCCCAAAGGACGAGGCTTTCATTACTTCCCGTGGGAGGCTATTTCATATCAAGATGTTCCTACTGATACTCGTCTCAGCTTCTCTCTCCTACTACATACACCCTTTTGTTTCACACTAGAAGGCTTCTCTCTTCCTCATGTTTACACATCTCGAGTATCTGTATGCAATCAGACTTCCATCCTTGTCATCACTTACTTAGCACTGTTAATCTCTGCTCTGGTTGTTTGCCAGTCGTTCCAACAGAACGCTCAGTTTTCTTGCTACCTAAGCTTTGTCTTCAGGCTTAAGAGTCAATTAGTCCAGTTTCTCCTTAGCAATTATGTGTGCTTCAAGCTGGTATCCACACTGATCTGCTGTTTGGTTTTCTGCGTTAAACGGCTTCTGTCAGTTATCCATTCCTTTAGATATCTGTATCAGCAAATTGTAGGAATCGGAATTTAATTGTCAGATAAAGTAAGAAAACCTGGAGCATTTTAATCAGTAGGATTAAACATACATGTTTAGCTTAGTATTTGAAAAGACACAATCCGAGATACAGTGCCCCTATGCTCTGATTCTGCTGTAACTTTCACAAATTAAAAATTCAGGTAAATTAAACCTTTTGGTTTAAGAGGCTTTGCGACCGTAGCGGGCTTCAGAAGAACAGCAGGCAAGGTGATAAATTCATGAAACTGCTTCTTTCCCCCAGCAAGAACAGAAAACACAAAGTAATACACATTTGAGTCTAAAAGCAACTAAATCTGCTTTCTCCCCTTCAATCATATCTGGACAAGATCTCTCTTTATAACTGGTATTACTTTTCACAAAGTCTTCAGGCTTGCTGCTCTGATCCTTCAGCGCAAGCTTAGCGCCCAGAAATCCTGCCTTGTTGGAGAAGAGAGTCTATGAGAATAGCTGGGACTAAGCCCATTACCTGGCATTTGCAAAAGCTGGGAATTAACTGAAAATTTACATTGTCCTCTTCTGTTTTGTTTTTGAAGATTACAGATATAAAAAGGATGAGCTGTTTAAAAGACTGAAAGTGACTACTTTTGCCCAGTTGGTATGTATAGTTCCCTCTCTGGCCTCTGAAAGTTGTTATCATTTATGAACAGCATTTTTGCTTTGTCTAAAGCTTCCTACATAGTTATGTAGCCTTAGTGTGTAATTCTTCTGTATTGGCTTCTTCCTGCCCTCATAGATTTCCCTTAATAAAAGCAAACGATTCAGGCCAATTTTTTCAGAGTACTCAAATGCATTTAGTTGCAAATTGAAGTTTGTAGTGACTCTGTCTTTGAAATTTGTTCCCTATTTTTTGTCCATTAACTTAAGAGGATCTTTGAGCCTCTTACAAAAGAAAAGGGCTGTGTAAAGTAGCATTCAAATCTGATCTCATAGAGCTTTGTGTCAAGCAGTCACAGCCTGAAGCCCTCCTTAATAGCAGGTTTAATTGCAGAAGGTGGGAAGGTTGTGACTACAAGGCTTTCTGCATATTTTTTTACTTAAAAGTAATGAATCAAAATATTAACAAATGGAAAATTTGACCAGTAAATAGAGAGCTGTGTGTTGCTTACATGTTAGTTCAAGAAAACTAGTAAAAACTAGAAAAAGACAAGCTGTCTTCAAAGGAGAGAAGGAAAGGGAAGGTTAAACTTGCAGATACTGAAGGAGTGGGTTTGTGCAGACTCATATCTTCAGTTCGCCTGGATGGTTAAGACCAATCCTGTAACTCTCACTGGTGTAATGAACCGATTTAGTATGTGAATATCTCAGGTCTGCTCTCACAAACCAATTAACCATGTGTGATTTGAGCCAGTGTAGTGTATGCTCTGAAATGTTTCAGTTGCAGCCAGTGACTGAACTTCATAAATATCAGAAAACGTTCTTGTATTTGATATTGCCAGCACCACATATCTGGCTTTTCTTTATTCTAAGGTTGAGTGTTCTTTTTTTTTTTTTTTTTTTGCTACAACTTTTGTGTAATAAAAGGACACACTTGCAGTAGAAGTTGCATTGAGTTAAATGTGTTTTGGCTTGAGGATTGTTTTTCCTTAAGCTGATCCCTGCTGTATTTCATTGACACCGCTGCATGCGTATCAAGATATCATTGCTTGCTTTTGTTTCCTGCAGGTCATCCAGGTTGCCTCTCTATCTGATGAAACCTTAGAAGTGACAAATGAGGAGATCCACAAGCTGGAAGGTAACAATATTTATTGTAAGCACAAAGAGAGAGAGCTGTAGAACACTGTCATATGGTGAACTGTGTCCTGACAGACATAGCTGACTATTCAGCAAGTCAGGAGGAAAAAAAAATTAACCTGTGGCCTGCAGCCATTCCACTTTGGGAACAGAAACACTTCTAAAACAGAAAGGCTTGCAAATAAAAAAGGCCTTGTTCTGCCAAGTTTATTGTAGTAACTTATTAGATATCATGCATCAAGAATTACATTTTTATTGAATTCTTAAAGTGAGATCTTGAGCCCTTAAAAATCATATGGCACTTTTTAATATGAGGCTCTCAGTAAGTTATCCTTATAAGAGGATGAAGATAAGGCTGTCTTTAAGAGACACACTTTCTTCTAAGAATAGAAACTGCACTTAAAACCTGCTTATTTCCTGCAGCATTTTAACTCTTTGTACCCTGTTCTCTCCCCAAGATGGTGATTCTGCTGCTCCAGACGCAGATGCTGAAGGCACAGCAGGGACAAATGGGAAAGGAAGCCCGGATGGGACACCTAGTCCGGTCCTGTTCATAAACAACACAGGAGCTGGGGAATCCTATCGGTCCACATTGCAGAGGTGCCTGATAATAATACACAATTTTCTTCCTGACTTAGCAGAGAATTATTTTTATCCAGCTAGTTATTTTAAATTGCTACTAAGTGGATTTATGTTGTATTTCTTATTAAAGCCTGATTTTGCAGGTCCGGGGATATGAGCGAGAGAGAGGGTTAGCAGGTTTTCCTGTCTGAATGAATTTGGTTTGAGGCTGTAATCCAACACTGTTGCCACCTGATGATTGTCTAAACAGCTGACAAGGAAATATGTTTGTGGGATTTGATCCAGGTCCCTGGGTTCGAGAATCCATGTTATAAACTGCTCTGGTAAACTCAGTAATGTGCCTTTCTGATGATCTTAACAGATTGTCCCGTAATTGAGAATAAAAGTCTAGTTTCCTAACCCAATACATCACTAGTCAAGGTCAAAGATCCCAGGAAGACACTGTAAGAGGAAGCTTTGTTTCAGCCCTTCCCTTGCTCTACCTGTGCAAATGTTAACAGAAGAGTTGAGACATTAGCCTGACAGGCTTGGTGGTTGTGTATCAAAGCCATCAATTTAGTGACCACTAAGGGTATCTGGAGGTTTCTGTTCATGTCCTGTATCCAATCTAGTGATGAAATTGGAAACCTCTGCATAGCACTGCTAGTAGATGACTGACAGTTATTTAGTGTGTCTGACTTGCTGAGATCTTCGTGTTGGCAGCTTCTTAGAATTATTCTCCCTCACCTCAAAGTCACTTACAACATAAAACACCTGGACTTGACTGATCCAGAAGAGTACGGTATATTCACATAGCAGGGCTGTACTTTGTTTATTTTTTTATACTGATAAAAATAAAATCAGTCTCTTATGATGTATTGGAAAGCCTGAAATAGAATCTCCATTTTTAAGTGGTGTCTGGCTGTACTGCATGTAAATGGGCTGTTGGAACAGTTGATGGAAAAGCACTCTGACCTGGTGAAGAGGTATGGAAGTGTTCAGAGTGAGAGCTTGCACCATAACCTCCTCTTTCCTCTTGTAGTGTGATAAGTGGTGTTGGTGAACTGGATATAGAAAAGGACACTCCAAAGAAAGTGGGTGCTCAGGCTAAAGACCTGCCTTATCCCGACTGCCCCTTCCTGCTTTTGGACGTACGAGACCGAGATGCATACGACCAATGTCACATTGTTGGAGGTGAGGAGGCTAGAATCCCACAGCAGTCTAGTGTCAGTTGGTATCACATATTCCGCTCGTTGTGTCATATTCTGGCTGGCTTAATTTTTTCCCCCAAGGTAGATATCACTTGGGTGTAGAATGCTCTCGGCACTCATCCAGTACACCCATCTTCCCTGGAAAGGGATGAGGGGACCGAGCTGATGTTAATCCCTTATTCAGTGGGTTTTCAAGTCTGTTTACTCTAAGAAGCCTGCGTGAGTTGTATTCCAGGTTGTGTGATGGTTGGTGTTCAGCTGCTGTATAATTTTTTTCTTTTTCTTTTTGCCTCCTCTGCAGCTTACTCTTATCCTATTGCAACACTGTCTAGAACCATGAACCCGTATACAAATAGTATTCTGGAATATGTATCCTTTACATATAAAGTACTGGAATAAAAAAAAAAAAAAAAGGGAAATTGAGGGGATGTTTGTGGGTGCTTCCAAAGACAATGGGAGCTATAGCAGTTGCTGTGAGCAGGACAATGCTTAACCAACAAAATCTGGGGATTTCAAGGAGGGTGGGAGTGCAAGTCCTTTATGCTGTCTGTGATTACCTGGTGTGGCTCCGCTGCCACCATCAGATGCTGGACTCTAGTTCCTCAAGGCTGTTACACATCTTGACTCCAATGGGAGCGAGCTGCCTGACTTTGGCATTTCTTGGGATTTTGGCTGCTGGAAGGCAAAGCTGTACTGCTTGGGCACCTGTCCCCTGCTGTTGCTGGAGCGCTGGGCTTCTTGAGGGACGCATTGATCAAATCCTTTGGCTTCCTCTTAGCGCCTTGATGGGGATTGGCTTTTCTCTGGAGGACAGAAAGAGGATTATTAGCTAGGATTAAGCTGATAATTTCCTGGGTTGTTAGCTTGTGAGGGCTGCAGGGGAGAGGGGAGGCTATAAATTAAGGTGCTTCTTGCTATTGCCTGTTACTAACCAATCTTCAGAACAGTGGTGGATGCTTGCTGCAGGGGTTGTACTCCAGTGGGGATTAGGCTGTGTCTTTCCAGCACCTGGCAAGCCCCAGCTACTGAGAAATCAGTTTTAAAGCACTGGTGAAGGGAAGGCATTCCTGTCTGATACTCACAGATCAAGAAGGGAGTGTCACAGTTCCCAGTCCCATTTGTTTGTCCCCCTTCTTTCTAAAAGATATTAACGATCACCTTAAACTTACAAATTAATCCTTAGCTCTTTTACCTATCAGAAAAACGCACACGGAAAAATTATCATCTTATATGACAATGATGAGAGGTTAGCCAGCCAGGCTGCGACAACCATGTGTGAGAGGGGCTTTGAGAACTTGTTTATGTTATCTGGAGGTAAGTGGGGATGGGCAGGACTCCCTGAGATCTCGAGTGGGTAAATTGAGAGCAAGGGTTGCATGAGCTGGAAATTGAAAAGAGCGAGATATTCAGCTCTGTTGAGTGTTTTATTTGTGACCGGTAAAATCACTGATCCCATCTTAGCTGGTGGTCACTGATAACGTGATCTGTTATGTCTGCAGGCCTGAAGGTCCTTGCCCAGAAGATCCCAGAAGGTCTGGTCACCGGCTCGCTCCCCATGTCCTGCCAGCTGGCAGCTCCCACTGGATCTGCCCGAAAAAAGACCTCTCCCAAAATGCCACCTGCACTTGCTGAGAACAAATGGAGATTTTCTGCAGATGATCTAAAAAAAATAAAGTACTACCTAGAAGAGGAGCACATTCCTTCAGATACTGCCAGTAAGAGTCCAGGACAACTGCTGCAGCTGCTTTCTGTAGCTCTTGAGCCTGCCCTGCAGCAGTCCTCTGCTTTGCTGTATTCTCTCCATGAGATTGCTGGGAGAGGGAGAATTTTTTTCCAAACTGACTGAGAATATCCACCAAAACCTGTGCTATGCCAAAGCCAGAGAACTTAAATCTTACATAGCTACACAATGGCAAAATCCTGGGCCTGCTGAGGGTGGGCATATACCATTCTGCCACTATATTTAAATATCTTTAGGTTTTACTGGTGATTAGTAGGTTCTTCAAATTCTTAGGCCTGCACAGCTAGACTTTCCAGAACACTGCACTGAATTATTCATGGGCCTATATGTTTACAGGGAGAGCTGGAGAGCTAATGATGGGCAACTTGTGTGTCCTTGTGCTCCACCACACACACAGCTTCTGATCTTTGGGGTTTTTTTTCCACAGGCCGGCTTAGCCATGGTTCTTCAGGCCACAATTCCAAGGTGACAACCGTGAGGAGCAGCCCCAGTCTCCCCAGCACCGCTGGCAACATGGCACCCCTCACCGCCCGCTCACTCAGCAGGAGCAGCCTCCAGAACAGGCCATGGAAATAAGCAGCAGTGTCTTCCTCCACTGAATAAATGAATGTCCAGGTTCTGGGAACCCTGAGCAGTGCAGCCTGTTTGTCGTTTTAGGAATCCGCAGAGAAAAGCAGCGGTGGTGTATAAATGGCAGCTCGGGTAAGGCTGGGGGAGGTGGAACGTTTGATGTTTCATAGAAGCAGGAACAGTATCGCTTTGGCAAGGCTGACCTTTAGGTGCAGTGTCAGGACAGAATTGATATAACTGATTTTGTAGGGGAGGGAGGAAACTGGTAGTAAAGCCTGTGACCAGTAGAAACGGTTCTGCGAAGCTTGTAGTTCGGATGAATGAATTTGTGTCTGTAACATACTCCTTCTGTGCTGTGCCTGTGCGAACAGGAGAACACATGTGAAGGTAAACAGGCCAGAAATCATCTGTGAGCAAAAACTTTGGTGTTTTGTAGCAGAGATACAGACATTCAGCAGCTTGCCAAAACATTGGAGAGAGGATTCCGTAAGTGTTTGAGGTTTTTTAAATTTATGCTAATGATCAGAAGTATTTGTAATAAAGTTGGTTTTTTAAATAATGCCCAGCACGGCACTGTAACCTGACAGTTGTGTTTACTCATGGACAGTTCATGATACGGTTCTGTATTTTTAAAGGTGAGCTGGAGGAGAAAATAACTGTTTTCTGTCTTTTCTCCCTTATTGTCTGGAATGTTTAGCTTCTAACTGCTTTTTCTGCTTTGTTCCTTGCCATGGTTACAGAGAGCTACTGTGTGGTGGTTTTGGTTCTAAATGAGAGTAAGTCTGCCAGATGTGCTGGTTTTTAGCTGACAAGTCTTAGGGCAAAATCATCTGCTGTGCCCCTCTTTTTGGTGTGCAGGCAGAGTGTCTCCTTAGTTCCACCGTGTGCTGGTAGCTTGCTCCTTTTCTGACCTGCCAGAACAGGTTGCTCGTCACTGGAACTGCAGAAAACTACAGCATACATGGAGGAGCCAGTCACCCTTCTGCTGACAAGGCTGACTTCCCTAACCTCTTACAGGCAGCTGTGGGTCGAGGTTAGGAGGCAGAACGTAATTTTGCTTTGTAAAATGCTTTTTGTGATACTTGGAGGCAAACTGTATTCTTCAGTGGAGCAGCAAAGAGCTCTGCAGTTCCAGGGCCTGATGGAGGCTGGAAGTTTATTCCCAGTTACACCCTTGCTAGTGTTTTTGGCATAGCTTCTTTAAGGTTAGGGTGGCTGAAGGGAAATTTTCTTCTGCCCTCTCACCAGGATCCCTAAAACCTAGCAGGGACGATTAATCTGGTAACTGAACAGGGCATGAAGACTTCATAGAAAATGAGTATCACAGCTTTCATCAAATCAAACTGACTGGCTGCTTCCACCATACCAGTATTGGTTGAGTGACCAGGAAATATCTGAAACTACCCAGTGACAAAGCAGAGTTGCCTACTAGAGACATTTTAGGTGGTTACAGAGAGATCCTGCTCTCTAGCCTTTATCTACAGGATTGCTCAGCTTGGTCCAGCTTTGGCTTCCTGGTCTTGTGGGTTTTGTGCATGGCTTTTGGGGTTTCGGGGGTGGGGGGTCCCTCTTTTTAAAGTAGACAAGTAATCTTCAACAGACCCCAAAATTCACTGCTGGTGCAGATTGTCAGGGGATAATTCTGGTGAAAGGGCAAGGCTAGAGAAATTGCACATAATTTCCAGTTTGGCAGTTTAAGACTCAACATCCCTGAGCACATTTATCATGTTTATTGTGTCTCCATGAGTCTTAAATCAGAGAAGTGCTAATACAGGAACTGGCAGTCTCATTCTGGTGAGAGCCATAACCTCAGTCCTCTCCAGAGAAGAGTGAGGTGATCAGCACAAACCTCTGATGCTGTTTTGGGATCCCCCAGAGGGAGAATAAGGGGAGAAATCGAGGGTCATAGGGCAGAGCCAGCATTTAAAAATGTACTGAACAAAGTACTTCAAAGAGCTGAATGTCCCTGTATGTTCAAATATGCATCTATATTTTTTATATGTAACAAAATCTGATTGCAGGGAGGTAACTTAAAGCTGCCAGCTTCCCAAAGAAGCCCTTGGATGCTTTCAGTTGTACAAACCAGCTCTAATTTGTACTAACTGTCCTTCCAATCCATCCGCTAAGGATCACACATGTCCTGGGTTTCCATTGGGAGTGTGTGTGTGTGTGTGTGTAAGTGTGTACTGTAAGAGTCGGGCTGGTCAGGTATGAAGATAAAAATACTAATGGGTCTGGTCGTGTGTTATTTCAGCCCATCCATAGGAAGCTGGATGCGTCTCACCATCTTACTAACTGCTCTACTTTCTTACCTTCCTACTTGATCATGCTTCTGGAAGCCACCTTCTTGTTTTAGTTGTAGGCATATTTATTTTGAACAAAGTAGCTTGTCCTCCTAGGTCACACTGGCTGGCTTTCCGTGGAACAGCAGCGTTGCTTTTTGAGAGAAAAGTGTTTACTTAAATGGTCTGAGCCCAAAGCAGGAGCTGCAGGGACCTGGTTCTTGTCCGCACTCTTCTTCACTCGCAGCCTTGGGAAGCTGGCTGACCTCTTGGGGCTTTAGTTACTGAGTGGCGATGATTTTAGGTGGCCTAATAAAATAACTAAAAGTTAAATAAAGCTTTCAAAGGAGTTTGGTATTGAAGCATTGCAGGAATACCACATTTAGCTTTGAACATTGGAGTATAACGTGGCTCATACTGCTGCATAGTCTGATCTTGATGTCCTGAGTCCGCTACTCCTTCCTGTACAGCACCTCTATTTTTATGTCATCGTGAAATAAAAACATTGAATGAAGCAGTATGTCCTGCATAATTCAGTTGGTAGCTTGCCTAGGCCGGTTGCCTGAAAAATTATACTACCTGATTGGTTTAGCTGAATGTGCACAAGAGAGGTAAGAGCCATTTATTATGTGCTTGAAAGACAGGGACCAGTACAGCATGCCGGGTCGCACCGGTGTGTGAGTAGGAGGTATTTCAGCTCTGTGAGCACTTGGAAGTGTATAAAATGCATTTGTCTGAAAATGGAGATGAGAATAGGGATCATGTGTGTCTGCTTATGTCCTGATTTTGCTATCCAGCTGTGGGAGATCTGAAATCCCTGGCTGCTCTACTCTGGGCTGCATGAAAACATCCTTCTGAAACAGATGGACAAATCTAGTCCGAACTGTTTGAGGTCCTCCAAATTCAGGGCATCAAAGGAAGAACTGAATGTACTTTCCTGTCTTGATGGATTTATGTGGTTTTGGACTCTTGACTTCATATTGTTTGGAAGATAGAGTCAAACTCTATAGAGTCTGGGAGTTTTAATTGTTTAACTTAATAAAAAGTAAATTATAACATATGGTTGAGTCCTTCTTTTCAGTTTGAGCTTTGAGAGCTAATGGAGAGCGTGGAGCGGTGCCTGCAGAAGCTGGGATTGGGCAGGGGCTTGGCTCCCCCTGCCCATGGGATTGCAGCGAGTGAGGAGGGAACGTTCTACCAGTGCTGCAAGTTGGTGTTCAACCCCAAAAATACACAGAATAAATTGAGCTAATAACCCCATTGCCTCATGTCCCAGAGCTGCCCCAGCCCCTGGCAGGGCTGGGGAAGGTGGGCACCCCTCCTGCCCACACAGCTGCAGTGTCCGAGGTCTCTGCTTGCCCAGTAAATGTCAAACTGAACCTCTTCCCCTTCCATCCTCTGCCGGAGCAGAGGGAAAACAAGAACCTTCCTTTCTTTTGTGTCCCACTATTTTCATGCCCTTTTCATCCCCTTTTTGGGCCGCTGGGCCAGCGCATGCTGTTTATGGTGGCTGCCGCCACGTGCACCCACAGGAGTGCCGAGTCAGTCTCCAAAAAAGCTTTTCAACGTTATTTTGAAACAGGGAAAAACAACAAAAGGCATTTCTCATCATTCTTTACATTTATTTCTTGCTTTCTTTTCCTTCCACAGCTAATCCAACCTCCACTCAGCCCCGCGATCCCAGTTAGTAGAGATGGTCCCGCGCGTGCAGCATGATGACTTTCAGCGCCAGCCATGTCTCCTGGGCGGTCGGGACGATCTGTTTGGCAGGGAGCAGGAAGCCGTAGCGCCCCGTGTCCCGCAGCTCGAAGGTGAAGGAGTACTTAATGCCCTGATTGTACGTCCAGTCAATGGTTCCTCCACTCGCTTGATCTGAGTGGGGAAACAACGGGAAGGATGCAAAACGTTAGTTGCTCTGCATCGTACGGGTATTTCACGGGACCTTTTGTCTAAGCTGAGGTGCGAGTGATGATTTTGGTTTATTTTGGGGGAACCACTACTGCCCCCCGTTACTTACAGATGGTGGTGATGATGCTGCCATACTTGTATTTAGTGCCGTAGAGAGAAGACAGAGCTGTGACCGCCTTCTGAGAAACCTGGTGCTGGGAATACACAGAAGGGAGAAAGATGAGCCAAAGAAGGGAAAAGCCTGCGGGATCCAGCCTGCAGAAGAGATTTTATGCTCGTGCCACAGGCAAAAAGGATGCCAAAGTTTAATGGGAGTCCCCGGGGACTGGCAGAGGAGCCAGGGCTTCTTCCTGGCTCGCCAATGGCCCCTTCGCAGTGCAGGATGGAGGTTGCCCCTCCTTGGAGGAGGAAAACAGCCTCGCATCATCCCAGCCCCCTTCAGACCTCTGTGTCAACCCTACCAGTTCCTTCTGGTCAGGCACTGGGGTGCTGGTGTAGCCGTAGGGGTAGAGCAGGAGCTGGGAGTAGCTGTGGATGGAGATGAAAGCCTTGATGTTCCCGTGGTTCTTCACAAAGTCCACGATGGCCTTCACCTCAGGCTCCGAGTTGGCGTAAGGTCCATGGTACGTCTCTGAGCATGGATTTTTGCTGGCTCCGGGCCCTGTGGAGGACAGTGAAAACACAGTGTGGGTGTTTGGTGGCTTTGGTGGCAGTTGGGTAGCTCAGAAAGTCACAAGGACAAAGGGCCTTTTCCATTTCCAAGCCTAAGAGCTTTTCCCACCCCTCAGCTGCTTGGTGGCCAGTGAAGAACTTTTGGGGCTCCTCCTACACATTTGTTTGATGGCTTTCATTTGTGGTCCCCACCATGCTGGTCACTAGGGGACATCAAAGCCCTGGTAGAGCCCAAAGCCACGTCTCTGCCACAGAGAGCAAATCCCATCCCTTCCCCAGGGGACATCAGTGGATCTTTCTGAGCCAGAAATGACCTCAGAGCCTCCACCCGGAGGGTAGAAACCCCCGGCAGGGTGAATGGGAGAGCTCTGACCTCCAAAACCTGCATCCCAGTTGCGGTTGGGGTCCACGCCGATGCAATTGGAGCCTGAATGCTTGGACCTGGTCTTGCGCCACATGCGATTCTGGAAGGGCAGAGCCATCTCAGCTGGCATCCAGGGCCGATGCTCCACCAGCCTCAAGCAGACGAGGGGTCTGACATCTGAGGAGGCTAATGGGTCATGGTGGTCCCCTTCCCATCCCGTGGAAACGTGGACAAGGAGGCTTTGACCTTTCGGGGGCCTCGATATGCAGCACCCCAATCCTGTTCCTCAGCCCCATCCAGCATGGCTGTAGGAGCCAGGAAGAGGAAAGCCGGGGCGGTACCTGGGTTTGGGTGAAGGCAAAGCCATCCGGGTTGGTGACGATCTCCAGGAAGATGTCCATCGTGTCCAGGATGGAGGCCAGACCTTCATCATTCTCATGATCCAGGACAATCTAGAGAAGACAGCAATTTGGGGCTCCCTGGCGCTGCTGGGGCATCATCCTCTCTGTGGGGTTGGCCACCTGGCATCCATGGTGGCTGCAGGACCTTTTGGCCCTTTGGGAACGTAAGACGTGACCAGGAGGTGCCCATACCTTCTTGGCGAACCAGACACCGCTGGCCTGCGTCACCCATTCGCGGGAGTGGATGCCGGTGTCGATCCAGACGGCTGGGCGGTTTGGACCCCCTTTGCTGAACTGGAGGAGCAGAAAGGGGAGGGTTGGCTTTGGCCCTGGCCCCGCTCCCCCTCCGGTCACCCCACAAACCCCAAATCCTCACCTTGAGCACATAAATGGGGCGGTTCTCCGTCGACCGGCCGATCTCGAGCTTGCTGACCAGGTTGGGGTTTTCAGCCACCAGCAGGTCCATGAAGGCGTAGATCTGGGGGAGAGCGTTCGGGGGGGGGGGTCACTCCCAGCTCACCCCCTGCCCTTGCTGCATGTGGAGCAAAGGGCTTTGCAAGAGCAATTCCAGGATGCGGTTTTTCACCCCAAAATGCCCCGAATCTCGTGCTTTCTCACCTCGTCCAGGTTATGGTAGGCGGCATAGTCAAAGGTGTTGGTGGAGAGCGGCAGCCGACGGCGGCCACGAAGCATCTCTGTCCGCTCATCATCCACCAGCGCCTGGGGGACAAGGAGCAGGATGAGACCTCGTTCCCCGCCGGGCTGAGACCCTGCGTCTCACCCGCCTCCCCTCTGCCACCGCTGACCTGCACGTCCTCGATCATGATGGAGTAGGAGACGCCGTTGGCCTCCAGGTGGGCTTTGAGGGGCTGCAGGCTGGGGAAGGGCACGCGGACATCGACCGGGTACCCAGGGCCGCGGGGTGCCAGCCAGAAATCCAGCTGGAGGCGGAGAAAGTGAGATGGGGGGGGTCAGATCCCACCTCAGGCTGCCCCCCGCCGCCCTGCACCATCCTCTGTCTTGCTTTTCACCAGCTGGTCCCCATCATCCCACATCCAGCCCCCCCCTCCCAGCCCCATCCCTACTCTACAGCGTGATTTGGGGGGGGTGCAAAGCAAGGGACACGAGCTGAGGGGGGGGGTCTCCCCAAAAGCCACCCCTGCCATTGCACCCGGTACCTGCAGCTCCTCGAGGTCCTGCAGCTCCTGCACCTTCTGCAGCTCCTCGTCGCTGGTGGGGACGATGCGCAGCACCTGGTGCCTGCGGGGTCAGGGGGTGCTGGGGGGGCGCAGGACCAAGCTCTGGCCCCCCGTGGGTCCAGCCTAGCCCCCCCCACCCCATCCATCCCCTCACCCTGGGGATCTGCGCTGAGTCTTTTCCCAGGGGGTGTCCATGTCCCCTCAGGGATGAATCAGTTTCTTCTGCCCGGATGGGTGCCACCGTCCCCATCCCAGCCAGCCCCCCCCGCACCGCCAGCCGGACCCCCTACCCAACAAAAGTCTCGGTGCCAGCAGCTGCTGCCACCAGGGCAGCCAGCAGCACGAGGGCCCTCATCGTCAGCCGAAAGTGCCCGTTCCACGTCCCGACGGCACACCGGGATCTCTTAAATCCCATCGGCGGCCGCCCACCCCCAGCTGTCCCCTTTCCCAGGGCTGTGGGAAGGCTCCGTCTGGCACCGGGCAAGGTTGGGCACCACAGCCCTGCTGTCCACCCTCCCAGTCCCGGCCAAACCCGTCCTGGGAACCGGCCGGAGCTGTCGGTGAGTCACCCACCAGCAAGGCAAAAGGTGGGGAGGTGCCAAAAATCCCACTGCCCACAGTGCCGGCTGGGGGGAGGAAAAAGATAAATTTGGGTGGGGAAAGTGCGAGATGCAGATTTTTGCATGGGGGACTCGGTGAGCTGGATACCCAAACCATGGCCATGGTGGTGGCGGCAGGGAAATTGGTTTAAAGTTTGGCACAGGACAGAGGTCGGAGTGGGTGACGGTCATCCCAAGTGGCAAAAATAAAAGAGCAAATGCCAGAAAGCACTTTGCACCCAGCGACGGCCCTGAGGGTGCCCAGTGTCCCTCCTCACAGCCCCCAGGGAAGGGAAGATGGAGCAGTGCTGTCCAAAAACCCACAAATTTGGGTTTGGTTGCCCAAAAAAACACCCATATCCTCCCAGGTCCTTCAGGGCTGTTGGTCCCAAAGGATGAGGGGGGGAATAAACACCTGCAGGGCTGGGAATCTTTTTCACCCTTTTTTGGAAGTCTAGCACGAAAAAATAAAGGCGCCAGCTCTAAACCATAAAGAGTCTCCAAGATTATTTATTGAGATGGGGGGACGCCGTGGAAGGCGCCAGCTTTAGTACGGATGCTCCAGGACGTGGGTCATGATGTCCAGCAGCGCCGGCCAGGTCTCGGTAGCGGTGGGGATGATCTGGGTGCTGGGCAGGAGGAAGCCGTAGTGTCCCGTGTCCCTCAGCTCGAAGGTGAAGGAATATTTCACCCCGTTGTCGTAGGCCCAGTCGATGGTGGTCCCGTCTGCCAAGTCTGCGGGGAGAGGAGGAGAGATGTGACCCCAACGTTGAGCAGTCGTGGTGGACACAACACTGTGGGATGAGGAAGGGGCACTTACAGATGGTGTCCACGATGCTGCCGTAGGTGTATTTCGTCCCATACACGGCGGCCAAGTCGTTCACCGCCTTTTTAGCCAGTTCATTCTGCAAAGAAGAGCCCAAAAGTGGTGAGACCTGGTGGACCAAGACCCTAGAACAGTGGAAACCCCAGGGCAGTGAGGTCTAGAGCCCAGCATCATTTCCCACCCCTTCTGCTCTTGCTTTTCCCCAAGACACCCTTAATTTTTGATGGATGGGGGGGTACATCTTGCAATTGCCCTCCCTCTAAGAACCAGGTAACGGGCTTCAATGTGCAGGTTGCATCTAATGAGAGGAGCAGGGAGGGTCCTGGGATGATCCGACCTGACTTTTCCAGCAAGGCTGATGCTCACAGCCCCGTGTCTCCATTTTGGGGCCATCTCACCAGTTCCTGGTGGTCGGGCGCGGGTGCTCTCTTGTAGCCGTAGGGGAAAAGCAGCATCTGGGAGTAGCTGTGGATGGAGATGACCGATTTCACGTTCCCGTGGCCGCGGATGAAGTCCACGATGGCTTTCACTTCGCTCTCAGAGTGGGGGTAAGGGCCGCGGTAGGTCTCGGAGCAGGGGTTGCTGCTGGAGCCGGCACCTGGGGCATGGCGGAGGAGGCACCATGTAGAGAGGCTGCCCTGGAGAAGGGTTTCTAGCCCCCAGGTTTCTCCCCTCTAGCAGAAAGCTTCGATGCTTTGAGGCACGAGCGATACCCAGCACGGCGACCTGGTGGCCCGGCTCTCACCTCCAAAGCCTGCATCCCAGTTTCGGTTGGGGTCCACGCCAACGCAGTGGGAGCCGGCATTGATGGACCTCGTCTTGCGCCACATGCGGTTCTAGGAGCAGATGGGGGCAAGACCATCACAGGGATGTGAATCCCACCTCTTTGGAGGCACAGATACCACCCTCCTGCCCAAGCATCTCCAGGGATGGGAGGAAACCACCTCTACCCACTCACCGTGCCACATGGGAAAGAACATCCCTCCCCACCCAAAAACTGCAGCCAGCCACAGTTGCCAGAGACAAGAGCTGGGAGAAGTTGTCCCTGCACTCACGGAGCTGTGGGTGAAGGCATAGCCATCAGGGTTGGTGACGATCTCGAAGAAGATGTCCATGCTGTCCAGGATGGCAGTGATGGAGGGGTCCCGGCCGTATTCCTCAGCGATCTGCGTGGGGAGGAGAGCAGGAGCTGCCTTGGTGCCCCTCGGGGAGGTGTTAAAGAAGGGCTGGGGTAAGAATTGGGGTCCCAGGGCACATGGTTACCTTGTTAGCCGTCCAGACGCCGGTGGCTTGCGTGATCCATTCCCGCGAGTGGATGCCGGTGTCCAGCCAGATGGCCGGCCGATTCGATCCCCCGGTGCTGAACTGTACGGGGGGGGGGGGTGGGATTTCAGCCCTGTGCCCTCCCAGGGCTGGGCAAGGTGAGGGTGTCCCTGGTACCCACCTTCAGCACGTACAAGGGTCTTTTCTCGTAGCTCTGCCCGATCTGGATCTTGCTAACAAGGCTGGGATGATCATCTACCAGCATGTCCATCCAGTCGTAGATCTGAAAGGAGGAGCTGCTGCGTCACGAGGCTCACCCTGGCTTTCCTTTTGGTTTTTAGGGTATCTGGTCCCAGATGCAACATGCAGAGCTCCCCTGGAGAAGACCAGGTACTTGGACCTCCAGGTGAGCAGGGAGGTGCACATCGCAAAGGTTTTTGCAAAAGCAGATGAACAGGGCGGGGGAGGAAAGCTCTGAGATCCCCCAACACCATAATAGCCTCTGTCAGCCACCCACTGGGCTCCAAGCACAGGGTTTGACCCCCCCAAAATGAAGCTGAAGATGTCTTCCAGTGAGGTGGGGAGATGCCAGGAGAGGCCACACTGCACGTGGAGGGATCTCCAGTCTCTCAGCTCAGCTAAAACCTCCACCCAAGGAGAACAGGCATGTCCCAGGGGGGTCTCACCTGCCACCACAAATGTCACCACATGGATGCAACCATGCCACGGGCTGAGCAAGACCCTAGCAAGATGAAACGAATGCTCTGCAGAGCAAAGTACCTCATCTATCGTGTGGTAGGAGGCAAAATCAAATGTGCGGGTGCTTCTCTCTATCCTCCTAGACTTCATCATGGCTCTATTTTCCTCATCCACTAATTCCTGTTTAGGAGGGAAAAAAAAAAAAACAACCAAAAAACCACAACATCAAACAGGCTGGAAGGAGCAGGTGGTTGGGTTTTTTTCTTCTGTCTCCTCATAGTTTCCAACTTTTTGGACCCTTTCTTGGGACTGAGCTGCAGGAGCTCATCCAGCTCCCCACCGCGGCCCTTACCTGTACGTCCTCGATCATGATGCTGTAGGAAATGCTATTGGTCTCCAGGAAGATTTTGACTGCTTGGAGGCTGGGAAAGGGCACCCGCAGGTCAGCTGGGTGTCCAGGGCTGGTGGGGTCAAGCCAAAAGTCAACCTGGTGTGGAGGAGAGGAGAGAGCTCAGCCCCATCCCGTGCTGGTGCTCCTCCCCTGAGCTCCCCAGCACCAAAAAGGGTCTCATAAAAGTTTCCATTGAAGGATTTAAAAAGGTCTTTGGACAAATTTTGGGGGACACATAGGTACCAGAATGGGTCAGGGTCAATCATTTGCCTCAATCAATGGATCTTCTACAGAAACATGTTTCAGCCCAAGTTACATGTTGGCTGTAAACATCCCTTTGAATGATGAGGTTTTGTGATTTGAGCAGACACAATGAGACACCGGGGTTGCCGTGTGCTGGTTTCGCTCTTTAATTTGATAGACCTATCTCCTTACATCAGCTTTGCGATGCAGATGCTGTTCCCCACCACCCAAATCTCTCCTGCTGCTCAAATTGTTCACCGGGATTTACCCCCCCCCCCCCGCAAAGCAACCAGGGAAAACGCAGCAGGAGGGGAGTCACGCTGTAATTCAAGCCAAAAAAAATGCAATGGCTTTTTAGACCTGAATACTCAGCCTGGGTACGACAATGCTGCAGTGGCCGGGGTGTTCCCACTTTGTCTGAAACAGGAGGGGCTGAGCTCAAAGTTCCCCAAGCTAAATATTATATTTATATAGTCATAAATTATAAGTATCCAAAACGGGAAGGAAAATTGAATGTGAGCTCAAAAGAAGGAGGGAGCTTTGGATGTCACCAGGGTCTCTGTTTTACACCAGGGGATGCTCGGGATCACATCGCAGCTCACCTGCAGGTCTGCCTGCTCACCCAGCGCCCTGAGCAGGGCGATCTGCTCCTCGTTGCTGGCCGTGATGCGGAGGACCTGGTCCCTGCAGGGAGGCAGAGCCATCAGCACACGCAGGAGGGATCTCAGGAGCAGGGGGAAAGGACCTGAGCCTCCAGCACTGACATGGCCCCATCGTGGGCTGGGTGGAGACTGTGAAAGGTCTACACCGGCTCGACAGGTTGGAAAGTGCATCAGTTGCTGGACGTTTGGTGTCGAGAGTGAAAAATGCAGGTTCAGAATAGCCACAATAGGGAAAAACAGCAAGTGTCAGAGAGCCTGAGGCAGTCTCCACCCTTCTGTCGATCATGAGAGCTCCCAAAATGTTAGTAAATATCTAACATATGGATATGTTCTCTCTATACCTACCTCTATGTTAGCTATTTCCTAGCATAGCCTCTGCTCCAGCCTGGCTGGGCTCCCCCAGGGATGGATACAGCCCCCAGCAAAGAAGGAGACACTCTCCTTCCCCAGCAGCAAGGTTTTCCCATCCCAGTTCAGTCCTTCCCCTGGAACAGCTTGGGGTGATGCTCTCGGGATTTAGCATCCCCTAATTTCTACCCACTGCGGTGGCCAGGAGGGCGCTCAAAACCTCCCTGCAAAGCCGGGGTAAAAAACCCCACATTTTTCCTGGTGTCCATGCAGCAAAAGCTGATGGATTTCCCTCCTTCGGGATGTCACCCTTCTTGTTGATCCCAAAGGAAGGTGGATGAGGCCAGGCATCCCTCACCCTGGTCCCCATCCCCATCCAGGGTGCCCCACCACCCCTTGCTTTCAGCAGGACTCACCCCACAAAAAGCTGCTCGCCGCAGGCGGCTGCCACGAGGGTGGCAAAGACCAGGAGGATCTTCATGGTGAGTGGACGTAGACAAACCTCAGCCCCCGAGGGCATATATAGCCCCCTATATAGTGCTCCGGGGGCGCTCGCGGACCTTCTCACCAAGGCCACATCTGCCGTCCCCACGGAGCCAGCAGCAACAAACAGATTAGCCAGGAACGGCTCCCAGGAACCCAAATGTTTGCTTTATTTGGCGAAGTCAATAAAAGAGCAGCCAAATTAGGGAGGATCCGATAACGTCTTCCTCACCGCTCAGGTCCTGCCGCGGGCAGCCAGGGAGGATGCGTGCCCATGCACCCGGCTTGGTGCGAGGAGGTGTCACGGTCACAGTCACCACCCAACCCACGGTGGCGATGGTGGGGTCGTAGGACCCCATAGTACACAAGGACACGGCCTTTGTTTCCATTAATTTCTTTATTACAGACTACTACTAGTAAAGCAAGTGTATATTACAAGTTACTACAAAATTACTAGCAGAAAAGCAAGCATATAAACATATATATTTACAATTAATTACTTAGATGCACACACATAGGTATATATATAAAAAATTCAAAATATATCATTCAAATTATTACCAGTGCCGTTCATCAAACCGCTCCCAGGAGCAGGGCCAGTTGACAATGGATGAAGTCTCACTTCAAAGATGCTGGGCATCACGGAGCCCGGATCCAGGCATCCCCGGTGAAGGTCCAAGGGGTAGCACAGGGACGTTCACCTGGGGGTAATGCTCGGGGAGAGAGAAAGAGGGGCTCGTTTTGGGGTAGAAAGCCAGTTATTTTTATGTCTTTAGTGTAGGTACATGAACGGGAGCAGGACAGCAGCTACTGGAGCAGCCGGTGCTGACTTCTGCTGTCTTAGGAGGTCAGTTCGTTATAGTGGTTTCTTTGTTCCGCAGGTTATAGCAGCGTCTTTGTTCCGCGGGTTATAGCAGCGTCTTTGTTGTACGCTTATCTACGATGCACCTGAGCTCCTGCCCGCGCTTGTCAAGGATGCTCCAGGTTCCCGGGCTGGGTTCCCAGGCCAGCAGACATCATCTCGGTCAGTATTTTAGCAGACATCTTCTATCTGTGTTTTTTTTCCCATTAAAACCAGGTCATCTTTCCAGTTGCACCGACAGCAGGGAAAGCCATGGGGAAGGTGCCGCAGTTGGGGGATCCATTACGGTTTCATAATGCGGAACCAGTGATGTTGGTGAGCTGGTCCTGGCCAGTCGTGCCAGCGTAGAGGTGCTCGCTGAGGCAGGATCATGGGGTAGTTGAGGTGGGAAGGGACTGCAGGAGGTCTGTATCCGACCTGCTGGAAGAAGCAAGGTCACCTCTGGGGCCAGACTAGGTCCCTCCACGTTGGGTCTTGGAGTCCTCCAAGGATGAAGGCTGCACAGCCCCTCTGGGCGAAGTGTCCCACTGTTGGACTGTCCTCCTGGTGGAAAAGCATTTTCCTATGTCCAGCCTGGCTGTCTCTTGTTTCAGCTGGTGTCATTGTCTCTCCCATCACGCTTTGTGGCGAAGAGTTTGGCTCCATTTTCTCAATAACCTCTTCATAGGGATGGAAGGGTCCCTGTTAGGTCCCCCCCGCCACAAAGCTGTCTCATGTCCAGGCTAAACCAGCCCATCTCCCTCAGCATCCCATCATGGGATGCATCCTCCTGTTCCTCTCAGTGGCCTCCATCGGTTCTTGCTCCAGGTCTTTTTGGTGCCAGGGGTCCAAAAACTGGATGCAGTTGCCATCAAGCCACACACTTAGAAGAAGCGGGGCCAGGCGGCCTCAAGACCTGGATGGTTGGAATGAGGTTCAAAGCCAGGACAAGGTCACAGGTCTACGACTCCGGCCAAGGCTCCCTGGGCTCTGCAGCTCCTGTCCACCACCTGCCACAAGGTCCACACACTGGTCGCAACAGGTCAGCTGGGTCCAAGAGCTAACCATGTGCCCTGGGCCCTCCCCGTCAGTGGGGTTTTATCAGGGGTGGTTTTATCACCAGTTGGAGGACGGGATTTTGAAAGGGTGGGTCAGTTTGGGAAGCAGGGGGCCACCAGACAGGGCGGTGAGCCGAGGAGATGGGGACGCATGCGGGGAGCACTGGCTGCCCCACGCTCTGGTTTGCTTTCCAAAACGGCTACACTTAACCCAAACACAAACCCATATGGTGCTTCCCAACACCTCAGCTGCACCTTCACCTTCCCTTCCCTGCCAACAGCCTCACGTCCTTTGGGTCTGAACTAACATTTTACCCACCGCATCAGGTGTGTTTGCTCTGCCGCTGAGCTCACACAGGAGTGAGTAACTCACCAGCTGCTGGGGGGGGTGTCACGGGACATCAAGATAAACCTGTTAGACTCGATAATCACCGCAACAGCAGCAGGGATTGCTAATCTCTGATCCTTCCGTGGCTCCCATGCACGGCCCTGAGCTGTTTGCTCTTAATCCCCAAGAAATTAGCAGGCTGAACAACAGCACGAGGGAGGCAGGCTCTTGAGGGACCACGGACTGGCCATGCTGGGTGAGAGCAGGCGTCCTCCCACCTCCATCCTCCAACTGTGGGGCAAATCTGGGAGGGAGAAAAGGGGCAGGACAAAGATATGGGTATTAGGTCAGGAGACGCCCCCCTCCCACCAGCAGTTGGTGGCCTGGCAGCATCCTGAGGCTCGTTAAAGGAAATTAAATTCCCTTAATCAGTCTCACAACCTGGATTACGCTGCTTTACATCAGGCCCTCTGCACCAGACTGTTCTGCCCCGAGAAGTGAGCTCTGTCAGACCCCCCAGGTTGACAAGAGCAGCAACACGGAGCTGTTATGCACAAAAAATAAATTCTTCCCTGTCCTTGCTAAACAGCCACTAGACACCACTGGAGCAGAGCATAAGGCAGGCTGGTGTAATGCCCCCAGCTGTAGCTATGCTGCAGTAGTGAAGCAATTAACTTTCCAGATGATGTAGTTTCATCGCTCAAGCGCTTCAGCAGCTCTGAAGAGTTCACACTACTTTCAGTCCACAAATTTCAGAAATACTTTAGAAAACCTTCACCCTCACCCCCCCAGGAGCCAGTTTCCACACTGGTGACAGGACTGGTTGTGAGGAGGGGGTTCCTGCACAAGCAGGAGTACAACACACTGGCAAGGGCTAGCGTTGCTCAGAGCAAATATGTTTTGCATTTACTAACAGAGACGGAGCTGCAGAGGCTGTAAGGCAGGACAGTTTGCAGTAGTCATGAGCTAGGGTGAGCATCTCCTCCTTTTCCAGCACACCTTTCTGCTCTTAGATTTAATCTCCCCTCAGCCTCCGCACTGATGCAAGTCCCTCAGCTGACTTCTTTTTTAGCGGGGTGGGAAAAGGCCTGCGCTTTTTATCTCACACACGGGAGGTCACTCTGACACCTCCATAGCCACACAAGTGGTCACGTCTTCCATCCTCCTCGTGCCACTGTTCCTATTGTGTTTTATTGAAGTGGACCACAACTGTGTCCTAAAATCCAAGGAGCCTACCATGCACACAGAGACGCAGTGAACAAGACAAGCGTTAAATGCTTTTTATATGCCAACACATATTGCTGTAGGAGGAATGCACACAGGGTTTTTATTCAGCCAGGTGCCGTATCATTACGGCTGACACAAGCACACCAAGGGAAGAGGATTTACGACCTTGCAGCTACAAACAGCTGACTCCCACCCCAGCTTTTAGTATGAATTATCTCGCACATGCTCCATGATTGTTTTCAGACCCAGCCAGGTCTCCTCTGCCGTTGGGATAATTTGGTTGACTGGCAGGAGGAAACCGTAGCGACCTGTGTCTCGCAGCTCAAAGGCGAAAGAGTATTTGATGCCGTAATCGTAGCTCCAGTCAATGCTGCCTCCGCTGGCTTGGTCTGAAAGAGAAAGGGAGAAGAGCCAGAGGGGTGAACAGAGGATTGATTTGAGTTCTGCTGTCCTACTTTTTATATTTTTGAGGGACAACTATTAGGTTTTTATGTGAACACTCTGCTCTGATATTTGACTGGCCATGTCACTCTACAGAAGCATCACTGCTTCCAAGAGGGAGAAACCTTGAGTGGGGGGGACGGAGACTGTTGTCCTGGGACAGCCCATAAAAGCTCAGACTAGCAAAATACTCACAGATAGTGGTGCAAATGCTCCCCACTGTAAAGGTGGTGCCGTACAGGGACCGGATGGAATTGGCAGCAGCTCTTCCCAAGGCATCCTGGAGAGGAGAAGATGAAGGACGAGTCAGGAACTAGCCACACTCAGTGAGACTAATTGTTAAGATTTCACCAACCTGAACCACACTCAGGGAAATCTTCACAAAATCTCCAACCTTTCACAGCCCCCAGTAAACTAGTACCAAATCAATCCATTTCTTAATCACCCATACTAGTGACAGCACTCAGTTTCCATCCACAGTATTTTTGGGAGGTGATATTGTAGGTGAATTAAATCGTAGCAGGTTCTATATCTGATCACCCAGTGTTTCACCTCACCAACTGTCTTGTCAAGAGAAGGTTCAAGAGATACCAGAAAATCCCAAGGCAGTCAGGGATCTTCCAATACTCAGTGGTCAGCTTTGTGATCACTTCAACTACAGAATGGCTGGTTGTAGAGAAAACAGAGCCAGGCTCTCCTTGGAGGTGTAGGGAAAAAAGGATGAGTGGCAAACAAATTGCCACAGGGGAAAATTGCATTTAGGTGTTAGGGAAAAAGAAAATCCCCATGACAGTGGGGAAACTTTGGGATGGGCTTGAAGAAGCTGTAGAATTTGTCTTCAGAAATATCAAGACAAATAAAAACAATTAATCAAAACTCAGCCGGGCAAGGCCCTAAGCAACCCAATTCAACCTTGAAACTGGCTCTGACTCCAAAACCTGCCTGCGTGCAGCAGAGGGTTAGACTAGAGACCTCCAGAGGTCTTTTCCATTTGAATTACCATTGTGAGATCCATATCGCCTCAAAGATACTATTACAGCTGTGATGCTGTCATTAAAGTGGAAAGAAGGAAACACGGATGAGCAAAGAGGGCTGACAATGGGTGGGGATGGCACGTGTTTGCATGTGACCAAGATTTCTCTTTTAGAGGCATTGCATTGCACTGGGTTTTTGTTCGCTCTCACGGATGGTCGCTGTTATGGATGGCCGAGTTCAGCCTTTTGTTTTTATCCTGATATCTCACTGTAACACTTGAGTATAGAAAGCCAGCTGGGCAGAACAGAGAAAGCCAAAGCCAAGTCATTATGTCTCACCAGCTCAGCATAGTCTGCCGGTTTAGTGCATTTATAGCCATAGGGATACATCAGAAGCTGAGAGTAACTGTGGAGGGTGAGGAAGGCCCGGATGTTTCCATGATTCTTAATAAAGTTGACAACGGATTTAACTTCCACCTCTGAGTTGGCCCTGGGCCCACGGTAAGAGTCAGAACAGGGATTACTGCTGGCTCCAGGACCTGTTGGTGCAAAGAGGGAACAAAGGCAAACCTGTAAGAACTGGCATTCACAAAAGGTCAAAGCAGACCAACACAAAGCCGGGCTTTCCTAAGAACAGGTCTTCAGGCAAAGGCAAGGCTTTAAATGCTGATAAATGCTCAAAGAGCACCAACAGAGCATGAATACTCAAGGGACGTACTTCTAGAAGGTACAGATGACTGCCATCATCTTGTGCTCACTGGCAATTAATCAAGATGAAATTACCTTACAAAAGACAGCTACCATCCTATTGGACCATTTTCTTTCTGAATCCTTTATATTAAGGTGATTGCTGGTCCTGTGTAACAGGATCCGGGAACACAAGAGGGAACTTTCTTCGCAGTGACAGCCAGAATCCAGAAACTTCATTCCTACCTCCAAAACCTGCATCCCAGTTCCTGTTTGGATCAACTCCAACACACGGACTGCCTTGATTCTTGGAGCGAGTCTTCCGCCACATGCGATTCTAAAACAAAGAAACACTATGGCTTCAAAAAGGAGCAAATCTTGGTCCTTGCATTAAAACTGCTACCCAGAAATAGTTGCCATTCATCAGGAAGCAATCCTAGGCACAAGCCTAAGATTATTTCTGATGGGCTGACTGCCAAGATGGGCCAGTGGACAAAAATCGAAGGGCTGGTGGGTTAAGATGGGTTAGACAAGTAATTAGTATCTTTGGCTGCCCAACTCTTTTGTAGCTCCTTCTTAGAGCATTAACAAATGGACTTTCAGAGCCTCCTTCCCTCCCATTTACTGTTTGCCTGGAAGAGCATGACACCTTTCTAAATCAGCTTAGACACACAGCATGCTTACTCACTGTGGTGTGAGTGAATACATAGCCATCGGGGTTTGAGACTGTCAGCAGGAAAATGTCCATTTTGTTCAGCAGAGAGGTGATGGATGGATCCTTCCCATAGTCAGAGGCAATCTAAGCAGAGACAATATTGTACACCATGATTACCAATATATTTCTTTCCCGCACGCTTACGCTCTAACAGCTAGGTACAGAGGCAAGTCTGGCTTTCGGAGCAGGCAAACAAGAAAAATTAATTATCTGCTGGCTATAACTGTTCCTTGTTAGACATGGAGCTTGGAGAAAGCAATGAATCTGTTTTACTATTTTATTCTGAAGACAGGAAGTTAATGGAACAGGGCAACAAAATTTTCTCCTACCTGTCCCAGAGAATGGGCCAAGGCTGGCACTAAGATTGAGAAGGATTAGCCAGGATGGGAATACGCAGCTGTGCTGCACTTCTCTGGTGGCTTAGTCATTTTCAGCGGAATTTAAATTCTCATTTATATAGAGCTGGAAGATTTGGCACTTTGCGGAAGGTAACCAACGACACTGTGTTTCTCTGTGTCGGCACACCAAAGCAGCAAACTAATCTTCAAAAAGTCCTCAGTTATTTGTATAACTATTAGCCCTGCAGTCCTCAACGGTTTCACCTGAGCTACTACATTTTGTCTGCCTAAACTTCTCCCAGCTGCTCTAACAATACATAGCATTTTTCAATTCTTTGTCTAGGCAGCTGCCATCTTCTCTCTGGAGTTAGCTGTGTTTTAAGAGGGGTGAAGGAGAGTTAGCAGAGCTGGCTAAACACATGCAGGTGTGATATACTTTTAAATAGAGGCATTCCCAAGATAAAAGAAAAAAAATCAATCACTGCTGAAATGACCTTTTTAGCTATCCATACTGCACTCGCTTGGGTGACCCACTCTCGGGAATGGATACCAGCATCAATCCAGATTGCAGGACGGTTCCTTCCTCCAGTGCTGAACTGCCAAACAAGACAGAAAGTTTTAAAACTCTCACTGACACCTTTTAGTCAAGAACATCCCATACAGATTGGGATGCTTTGGACTGGATTATGCTGTATCTATAATTCATACGTATGTTAGTGTATGTATACACATATGTATGCACACATTCTGTGATATGTGTCATACCTTGAGCACATACAAAGGCCGCTTCTCATAGGATTCCCCAATCTTCAGCTTACTGACAATGTTGCTAAACTCAGACACAAGATGATCCAATTCGGCATAAATCTGAAATGAAAAGTCATGATGACATTTACATTACATTTAAGTATAGTACTGCCCAGAACAGTTATAGGACCTGATGAAATCTACTTTTCTCTCCTTTTGCCTTCATTACTATGACCTCTTCAAAGCCCCATCTCACCTTATGTCAGCGTAGTCAGTGCTGTTCCTAGCATTACAAAGTAGAAGGAAGCACTTCTACATCGTCAAGATCTACTTATTTCAGGAATAGGTTCAAAACCCTCTTTAAGAGCTTCTGGTAATAAAAATACCTTACCCTCTGCTCTGCTGGATAGCTACTGGTTTCCTATATTTCCCTATTTCAAGATTCATTTATTTCTCAATCGCTTTTGAGGGTCAGAAGAAGTGTTTTGACAGAACTCTGCAGAAGAGTGTATGAAAAAGTATCGTCAACACTTGCCTGTTACAACATTCTGTCAGGGAGAGTGCTGGCTCATTGTGCTGACCACAAAATTAATATATTTAAAAACAAACCCACACGCCGAAAGAAGATAGAATGACATTTTAGATCCTAATATATAGGATGTTGAATTGAAGACAGCATGAA
The DNA here is from genome assembly GCF_947461875.1 of Haliaeetus albicilla. Lineage (NCBI taxonomy): Eukaryota > Metazoa > Chordata > Aves > Accipitriformes > Accipitridae > Haliaeetus > Haliaeetus albicilla. Next base: position 1,707,942 of record NC_091496.1, on the reverse strand, counting down.
AAAAGGGCATAATAAAGAATCCTCTTTCCCCAAAGCTGAGGTACTCACGGAATCTAAAGTGTTGTAAGTTCCATAGTTGAAGCTGTTGCTGCTGCGATCCCTTTGCTGACTGCAGGCCATATCTTGCTTTTCTTTATCTAGAACAACCTAAAAGAAGACATTCAAATGTTGAGAAAAGCCTGCTTAATTTGCAAACTTCTGACGAAATGTTTATCTCAAATAATAAAATGGTGGTGCTGCATATTGACTCCAGCCCCAGACCCAAACTTCCTGCAGCTGTGGAGCAAAGATATGTTTCTGTTGAATGTATCTGTAGCAAAATGGTCAAGAATACCAGTGTTCAAATGGTCAGCATTAAGTTTTAAACACGTCTTAAGATGAACAAGAATAGCATTGGAAAGCTTTGAGGAAAAAAAAGGCAGTATTTTTGCTGAGTTAATGCTATTTTAGATGCCATTTTGGGATTACTGCTCATGAAGAAATGCTGGATTAGTGCCCAGGTGGGTGACTTTACTCTCACATGGTGGTGTGCAGTTCTTTCAGACCATGATCCTGAACTACTTTTAACAGTTTACTGATTTATGAGTAACTTTAGTGTTGTGATTTCCAAACGTCCGAGGCCAAAAGACCACACAAAATTCCTCAGGGGTTATCACAAGAACCGCATGGAGCCTATGAGTTTATTCATGTCACTATTCAGCATGGTTTCAGATAGCATCTGCAGAGTGATCTCCACAGCTTCCCAGTGCAGCAGTGATCCACAGATCATCTTTGAGAAATTAATCCACAGATTACAAAAAAAAAGGGGAGGACCTCACGGAAAGCAGAGTATAGAAGAGTTCATGTTAATGAATGAGGCCAGATTGTGAATCACTATTTGTTTCCAAAGGATATAAAAGCTAAATAAGTGCCAGGTGGCATTGCCTACCTGCAGGTCTTCGATCAGGATGGAGTACTCAATCCCATGGGACTCCAGAAAGGCTTTGACTGCTTGGACGCCATTAGCGGGGATTCGCACATCCACAGGGAGGGCAGGGGTGGACGGATTTATCCAGAAATCAAGCTGAAAAGAGAAAGGAAAAAGGATTTGGTTTGGGGAAAGCGTTCTGCAAACAGCTCTTCTAAAGCTTTAGAGATGCTCATTTCTCCCAAATTGAATGACTCCTGCAGTATTGTGGCCCATCATGCTTACAGCACGCTCCATTCTTTAGCTTGGCCTCACCACAACCTTGTATCAGTTAATGTGACAAACTCACAATAAAAATAACAAAGGTCTGCAGAAGACTAAAGTCAGCATTTTCACTGACTTCAGAGCTTCAGTCATACAAGCAAGAGGAAATTTTAGTCTTCTATGATGATTATTCCCTTTTTACAAGGGCATGTAGTGAAAGGACAAGGGGTAATGGCTTTAAACTGAAAGAAGGTAGATTTAGATTAGATATAAGGAAGAAGTTCTTCACTGTGAGGGTGGTGAGGCACTGAGGGAACAGGTTGTCCAGAGAAGTTGTGGATGCCCCATCCCTGGCAGTGTTCAAGGCCAGGTTGGATGGGGCTTGGAGCAACCTGGTCTAGTGGAAGGTGTCCCTGCCCATGGCAGGGGGATTGGAACTAGATGGTCTTTAAGGTCCCTTCCAACCCAAACCATTCTGTGATTCTATGATTATTTTACTATTCTCCCTTTTACCACAAATAGTTTCAAGGAAAGCTCTGTATTACAGTATTAGGTAATATAAAACCCATTGTTTCGTTTTTATTTCTCCTTTAATTTCTCCTTTGGTAGGGCTTTTCTAAATTTTCATTTCTATACTGTTCAAAGTGATAATAAAAATTCTCACCAATGGCAATAAGAACAGTAATAACCTAGAATTTTACAGTGTGTTTTCCTGTTTCAGTACAGCATAGACTAACTAATAAATTCCTCCCACAACGCTGGGAGACAAGTACAAAAACATTAGCATTCCCACTTTAAAGACAAGCTTTTTGATGCTAAGTTTAAGAGCAGATCAGTTCAAATATGATTGTAAACCCAGTAAGAAGAAAATATGAATGCAGGCACTCCTGAATACTAAGCTGGTACTAGAACTTTCAGATCAAACACCAAGTATTGAGACAGTAAATGTATTTATGGCAGCTGCCACCGTATAGTACAAACCTTTCAAATGCGATGCAAAGTCCTACCCCAGTCTGAAACGTTAAAAAATAAGACCTCTGTGGTAATAACAGACCTCAAGGTGTTCCAGTGAGTCCAAAAGTTGTAACTTCTTAACCTCCTCCTCATTCCTTGTCTTGATTCGGAGAACCTGGTGCCTGCAATAAATCAATAAATCTTCAGAAGCAGTCTCAGAAAGGGGTCTGGTTGAACTAGCTTGTTATTGAGATCACAAATTTAGTGGGTAGTTACTTGCATGCTACCAGCCAATACAGACCTCTTTAATGCAGTTGACTTAGTGTCACACAAGAATTCAACCAACAACCTGCAGGGCCAGCGTGCTACATGTGCATAAGATTAGTAACTAGTTAAATGGCAATTTTTAAGATTTCATCATAAACAAGACATCAAGTGGATGAGTTTTTAATTGCTTACAAGGATCAGTCTTGCATCTATTAGTTATTTTTTGTCAACAACTTGCAGAAAAAAATAACTGGTCAAGTTGGCAAATGATCAAATGTTTGGGGAGCACTATACAACAAAACAAACCAAACACTAAATATGGCATTCATTTCACCTTTCTTCACTTTAGCCAAATACGGTTGACGAACTTCCCTGTGCTGTCAGAAGCCGATAACATCAGAGGGTGGCTTACACCATTCCAGATGGAATGAATCACCTTCTGGAAGTACCTCACTCCACCGGTTACAGAGGTAACCTCGGCTATTAACTCAGACTATACATTGTACAACATACAGTGATCACAACATACAGTCTCCAAGTGGTTTTTAGATCACTCAAAACATATAACCCATTCAAATACACAGTGTTCCAGACTGCTTGGCAAAATAGGTAGAAGCAAGCAGTACCATGAGGAGAGGCTGATGAGCTCAGGCTTGTTCAGGCTGATCTAATTGCAGCCTACAACTTGAAGGAGAGTTTGTTAAAAAAATGACAAACTCTTTTTGTCAAAAAAATGACCAACTCTTCTTGGCAGGGGCAGATGATAACACAGCTCCATGCCCTGCTCTGAGCAGGAGGGCAGGCTAAAAAATTTTGGAGGTCCCTTCCACCCAATGCTTTTATGAAATGACAAAAGGATCTAGGAACAACAGGTGTATGCAACAGTTGGGGGACAGAAGATCCTATTCTGGAGAACCAGGGGGGATTCTGAAGGAAACCTGGAAGACATAATGAATTAACAACTGGAAGTACAGCCTGGGATCAATGCTGTAGCCAAAAGCACCAATGTGCTCCTTAGCTGTATAGCTTGGGATTTACTGAAAGTGAGCCGAGCTTTACTGCTACATTTACAAATGGCGTTTGATGGTTAAAGCGTGTGTTTGTTTTCATTCTCTTCCCTAGGCACATGCATTTGGCCACTGCTGGAGAGAGAACAAAACTCCACGGAGTCCCATATCCTGACCTGACCTGGCTGCCCTGCTGGCACCCACCGCAAGCGGTACTGAAAAATGGAGACAACTCGGAGCAAACCGACATGAATAACTGCAGAATTGGAAAAAACATCTTAAGACAGGGTTAACAAGGGACTTAGCATATAAGCTCAGTTATGTGTGTGTTTATTTACTAGTGTGGCTTCAGCAGCTAAGAACAGACACTTGTTAACACCGGGTTCCTCAGTCTGGCCAGCTGAAGTATAAGATTCTTTTGTTGAATCAAGTTAAATCAACACTGAAGGCACTTCACCACATTAATAACTTATTATTGGATTCTCCATCACCATAAGCTTTATTTCTGGATTGGATTCTTCTGTGAAGAGATGAGGCTCATTAACCACAGCTACTGGACTTGACTGAGGAATGAATTCACGAGAATCCAGTCTACATTATGCCAGAGCCCAGATTAAATGACCAAAATAGCTTCTCCTGGCTTTACAAATCCTGGGGTTTTAGCAAACTATGTATATTATTTCTTAATCCTTACATCTTCATATACAGATTTACTCACTGGAATCTAGTGCTTACTTACGACATCTCAGGAAGTATCTGTTAGGTTTTTTTATCCTCTTCTATTAAGTTCTTACACAGTAAGACTGTGAGGAAATATACCAGGAAATAATTTTGCAATGCAACATACAGATAAACCTTTAGAATATAATAGTTGGAAATAAGGATTTTAATTGCTTAGAAAGACTTTGAAGACAATTAAGCATTTAAAGTGAAATGAGAATCTTCAAAAACAAAGAGAAGCTAGTGACCTTTCCAACCTGGGGCCAGGTTCTGGTCTTTCAGCTCTGCTTCGTGCCAGACCAGATCTGTCAAGCTGAACGCTCGAGCTTTGCAGTGAGGTTCAGCGCCAGATCGAGGCTTCAGACTGCTCCCTAGGTACAGTAAGAGCCAAAACAAAGCCTTGGGTGAACAGGAATTTAGGAGCTCAACACTGCAGCTAGACCCTTCTCCTTAGAAAACCCAAATGAAAGTAGAGAAGGGTTCCTTCAAACATTGGAGTACAAAAGCAATAAGAGAAGTCACTCATAAAAATCAAAGAATGTGCCCCAAGCAGACTTTGTAAACTTAAGGTAATGAAAAACAACAACTGGATAATACAGCCTTAAATGGAAGGCCTTCCACAAAAGTGTAACTCACCCAACAAAAGATTCCAGGCACAAGGAAGCCCCGAAGAGAGCACTGAAGATCAAAATGAGCTTCATGTTTGAAGTGAAGTTCAATCCAGCCTAGCGAAAGTGAATTTACACAGGATTTGTTAAGAAACCCCCCTTTTCAGATAAAATGTAACTGTATTCCATGTGATTAAGTTCTCGCACTTATCAGAGCTTTCAAGGCAACCAACAGATAGGAGGCCGATTTCGCCTCAAAAAAATATTTTCCACTGACACATTCAAACTTCTAAGGGAGGAGTTGTTTGCAAAGCTTTACCCACAAAGCTTCTCGGTGTCCTTTTACACATTTTTCTAGATAGAGGAAAACTGAAGGTCACCCCAGCTCTCACTGGGGGTGAGGAGCTCTACCCGTAGGCTCTGGGTCATGGGTTTTGCTCCAATAGATTTCTAGTAGCCCATTCCGTGTTACAAAGAGGCAGCCAGCAGAAAGATCTCACTCCAGCAAAAATACTCAATTGGAGTGATTATTTTGAAGGATGAACTCTGGGTCCTGCCTGCTATGCAACAAGTTGTCTCTCATAGACTGGGACAAGGCAATGCTATAGATTCACTCTTATATACAAGTTACACACTTCCAGATATAAGCCAGATAGTTTAAATATATTCTTTATTGAAATTACTAACATCCCACCAATCTTCAGCTGGGATAGTTTTACACAGATCCAGCCAGCCAGTGTTTCAAGCAAATTAAGGTTGCAGCAAGAGTCACATGAAAGCAAGTTGTATAGTAGGAGCAGAAAAAAGCCTTGGGTGCACAGGGATTTAGAGGAGCTCAACTCTACAGCTAGACCCTTCTCCTTGGACAGGCTGGCTAGACATCCTCTTCTAATGAAGTATCCTTCTCGGGAGGAGGTGACACAGGCTTGAAGAAGTGCTGGAACAGCCACTGCTGGGTCCTCTCAGCTTTACAATGCCCACAGGGCTGTTCCCTGATCCAGTAGCTCTCTGGGTCCCTTTGCTCTTGTGCTGGACTCTGTCTACAACTCGCTTCACGGGGAATAGCCTCCATCTTGTTCGCCTGCCGTAAAGGTGCCCAGATATTTGAGTTGTTGTTATCTACATTGAAGGAGTAACGGCGACGGGCAGTCTCCTGGCTGAGCTTTGGGAACCATCTCTCTTGCCTTCGGTTGTGGGAACACCCAGCTGCGGTTGTCCCAGAATGACAGGTAGGGCCGGAGGGCTGCTGGATACACTTTTTGTTCGTCCCACTAAAAATGGTACTGAGGAAGAGCCAGGTGCTGACCCTGCTGTAATACCTGCAGATGGGGTTCCTGGGAACTAACACAGGACAGAAGGGAGACAGTTCAGCTACTCTAATCAACCCCAGGAGACCAAGGAAAGGAAGTCTCTGACAGTCCCCAGACGAAGCTCTTAATAAAGCTCTCAATAAAGCTCTCACCCATACCGCTCCCAACATTTGTCAGCATCTCCCTGAGGAGCCTCCCCCGATCTCCACTCCCACCCTACCCCTCTGCAGCCAGGGCAGGGGCTTCTTGTCATGTGTTCACAGCAGACTCCAAGCAAGTCTTTTATAAGGCCAGGCCTCATGTTTTTGGGAACAAAGGGAGCCTCAGGCAGGGATTCTGCCTGTTTTGACATATAGGAATTAGTCATCCTGCAACTGTTGTGTCTTGGGGGCACACTGTGAAGAACAGATGCTCTGCAGGGAGGTAAGGTATGTTCCTGCAAGTCCCCAGGTCTTTGAGGTTTAACCTAACCCAGTCCTTGGGAAACAAGCAGATCTCCACTCTCCTCAACGTAAATCGGATAACATGAGTTTATCCAAAGAGACAGGAACCATCATGAGGATTTCCTGCTTCTAGCACTACAGTAATTCTGGCGGAAGTCAAATCCCACCTCTAGCTATGGCCTTCAACATTTCATAAAGAACCAACAGACTGTCCACACTACCTCCTGTGGATTCACTCTTTGAAAACAGGAAGGAGGGACTTAATTTAGGGCAAAATTATAGCTTGCTTCATTACTCATGCTACATCCCGCATGGATTTAAAGGCTGCCAAGAGATCCCGCCAAACATGATGCCAAGGTCTGAAGTACACCAACAAGCTTCAAGTGCCCTGGCTAGCCTCATCTGGGGCCTCCACCCCTTGCATTTAAGGAGCTGCATTTAAGCCCAAACCTTTATACCCACTCCTAATCCCCACTGAAGGAGCGACAGAAGCCTGCAGCACTGTGCCCTCCCGCCATAGCCATAAGGTCCTGCAGGGTTTGGAGACCAGCCTTGAACCACAGGGTAAGTCCTATGGGCAAAGTTCTGCACAGGCTGAAAGCCTCTGTAGCGCTCAGGGCCCAAAACACCCAAATTAGGGAGCAGCAAGAGCAGGGGTACACTGCCACAGCAAGCCAGAAACCAAAAGTGACAGCAAGGCAGGCAGGGATAGAGAGCTCACCACAAGCAGCATGGCCCCATGGGACCCAAACGAGAGGAGCAGAGCAGGTCTGGTGGCACTGACCAGGAACAACCACAATCCAGATCCTCAGGTAAGTCCACACTCACACAGCAGGTCCACAGCCAGGATATCAGGAGCTACAAGTCCACCATGCACCCACTGCAACTCAAAGAAGGACCAAAACAAATGGCCTCAGCTTAAATGCAGCTCCCACACCAAGGGGCGGAGGGTGTGTGGGTGGGGGCCCCACGAGGCCACTCAGGGCACACTTAATGGGGGCAGGGTGGGACATACTCTCCACACAGTCCTAACAGGATGTGGTATCATGCAGTGAATCACTAATGCAGTGGTGACATGTTAAGAAGTGAAAGGTTAAATTAACATTATCTAACCAAATTTTGTCTCGTTGCTTAAAATTGCCATACCGATACATAGACAGTTTGCCTGTGCTGTCACTGACAGAGGGCCAGAATGGGTATGACCCCCCTACCAACTAGAAAGGCCTCAAAAGTCATCAAATTTAGGTGGAGTCAGTTCTTTTCTGTAAAGTCCGGACCCTCTGTTGTTGCCCATATCTAAAAAATGTTCTTGCAACCAAGAAGATACAGTGTAGTAGTCTCTCCTATCACAGTTAGGAAGGAAGAGGCAGCCTCTGTCCTTGCCGTACCCACACAGCGTGACTGAGCTCGAGCCCACAGTCCCCCCCGTCTCCCATCCTCTCAAAATAAGTGTTTGGCAATTCAGTAGGAAGGGGGAAGAGAGGGGAGACGACCCATGCTGGACTGAGCTTTTCTTGTGCTCCTGCTGGCCCACTTGTCCCCTCTGCCCTCTCCACTTACAGTCTGCGTCGCCCCCTGCTCTCTCACAGGGTCCTGGGCATTTTCTGTAATGCTTTTTTGAACTCTACATGTAACTTGCAAAACCCATATTTACCTTTTGAATTGCTCTCCCTTTTGTCAGAATATAATCTTTTACCTTGGACTTTCTGGAGAATCTGTTTCAGAGAAATAACATTGTACAGATGATGTTACTTAGAACAACATATAAACATTAATTCCTTATATAATGCTAATTCTATAAAGTGTGTGTGAGCTTGTGAGAGAGGCCCTGGGACACGAGGCTGACTGGTCCTCGCACAGCTACGGCACAGGGAGCAGTGCCAGCCCCTGCCCCAGGAAAACGCAGCCAAGGGGGGAGCCCTCATGCCTTCGCCATTTCTACCGAGACTCTCAACAAGCCCATATTCCTCGGAAATCCCACACACATTTCACCTTTGGATAGAAATGTTTCTTTTCTCATCATCTCGAGCTAGAGCTGTAACACCAACATGGCAAAGGGCTCCGTCTGCAACTCATCTCCTAGATGACCAAAGTTAATTGTCTATAAAGGAATTAATTTTGGATTACTGGTGAGAGAACTATTATTTCTGTAAGTAATGGATTACTTCCATGTTCCTAATCCGCAAGGCACCTTGGGTATGCCCTGGATAAAGAATGAGTAGGGATTTCAGTATGTGGCTCACCATTTGTAGATGTGACTGGCACCATTTTAGAAGCAGAACCCTCATTTTGATCTCTCTGGAAAATCTGCAGCTATGTGCCAGTGCAACAACACTGACCGCAGTGGAGCTACTTATTTCCAACTCAAATTTCCTTAAATTAGGAAATGAAGACCTTCAACTTCCCAGGGTTGTCCCCGGATTTCATGTGAGTCATACAGCAGTTTATAACGCACCACATGCTCCATCGGATCATGTTTTAGCTCTGCATTTTAGGACAGCAAGCACACAGATGAATTGTAACTGGTAATAACAAGAAGGGTACTGGGAGAGATACAATCAGTTACCTATATCTGGAGAGTAAAGACCAGTTCTAACAGTGACATCATCCCATGAGATAATTATAAATAACAACTTCCGAGGTTGTGAAAGCCTTTTAGGCAGGAAAGTTTTGTGTAAGCCCACAATAACCTTCTGGTAAGAGCCAGCAGGTGTCAGCAAAAACACAGAATTAAATATCTTACTTGAGCACAACAGACAAGACAGATAATCAAAATGCCAGCACAGGAGCAGAGGAGGATTTTCCCTCTGATCCCCCCAAAGCCTTCCTCATCATCATCATATTCCGTTTCATCTGGTTTCTGATAAGCGCCAGAAAGCACGGGGTCATTCTGCCAGTAATACCACCCAAGAAAGGAAAAAGGGTATCCCATGGAACCTCGTCACTGGACCTGGGACATGGGGCTGTCCCCTCTCCAAGGGACAAGCGTTTCTGTGTTCGGAGCAGCCCCTCGGCAACCCGTTACCCAGCTGACCATCTCATGTTTTGGGGATGTTGGGTGGGATTCATCTCCTCTCACTTGAGCTGTGTCAAGGCTGGGAATTGCACCACAACAAGACTCCTCTTCCTCTGTAACTGATGAAAAGCAATTCACCCCATCCTCGCATGCTGTTTGAGACTAGAAGGCCAAAGTAGGTTTTTAACAGTCCTTCAATATTATCTCCATTTCATGCTTTTCTTGCTTTCATCCTCTTGCTTAGGAAATGAGTCAAAGTCAAGAGAATTTCAAACCAACTGAATTCGCCCATTGGCGTAGACATACTAAATGAACTTTCAGCCTGTTTAAGTTTCTCTCCTCCCTTTCTCCAACTGTGTTTTTATTACCATATGTTTCCTATAACCAGCTCTTTATAACAGAATAACACATTCCACCAGCCTTTACAGTGGAGCAACTTGGAATATTCTGCATTGGCCCAAACTGGAAGCAAAGTGGGGAAAATTAAGAGATAGACTGGATATCCCTGCTAAGCAGAACATCCCAGATAATCTTCCTTTCGCAGAGCTGCTGTCCCTGTCTTGTACAAGCTGTTGCAGCCACCTCAGCTCAATATGCTTCCCCGGGCCAGGTCCAGCTCCTCTCACCTTGCTGGTTCCCAATTCTGCCCATCTGTAGACATACCCTGCTCTTTTTGCCTCAAAAGGCCATATCACATGAAAATGTCACTGAGATTAAGTCAGTATGTCACCACACTGGCAACGTTGCGCGATTTACCACCCAGTCATACGAGACAAGCTTGTCACCCAAGCCACCCTGTCCAATGGGACCACCTTTACCTCAGGTAATACCTTCTGAATACACCGATTTAGCATGCAATTCACACAACCCTCTTCATTTACAGGATTTCAGGACAGAAATATGAATTTCCACCGGTACAGCGTGCAAACAGACCCAAAATCTTTAACTGTTGACCTTGGCAACGCACGCTCTGATATACATTACTACATGCAATCAATTAATTTAGTTATACAGCTAACTCGGCATAAACACAGCAACGTGTGGCCCTGCACGACAGCGAGTTAGCCGGTCTTCCCCCCCCCCCCCGCCATCTTCACACCTTCCGCGGCGCGCAACAACATGGCCGCCCGCCTCACGCGCCCCTTCCCGCCAAAACGCGGCGCCCCCCAACGGCCGCGGCGCGAGCTCCCCTGCCCTCCCCACGGCGACAGGCCCCGCCCCCTCCCCCCGCGCGCGGCGCGGCCGGTGACGCCGGCGGCGGCGCTCGCGCAGGCGCAGACGGCGTGGCCGGTTCTTCTCGCCTGTGTGAGAGCGAGCGATCTGCCGTGCTTTCCCCTCCTCCCCGGCTGGGAAAAGGGGGTGTCCCTGACTTCCATGAGGGGAATTGTGTGTCCCCTCACTTCCCCTGACCCTCAGTCCTGCGGCAGGTACTGTGACTGCCCCCCCCCCCCCCCCCCAGCACCCTTTGGTTCCTGGGGCCTGCACGGGGGGCTCTGAGGGGAGGCTGCCTAGAGCCGGGCTGTGTCCGGCAGCGAGCCGCGGAGGCGTAGGGTCACCCGTGTATGACAGGGTTGTGGGCGGGTGGAGCTGTGGGACCGCCTCTGTGTGATGGGTCAGGATGGGGGGGGGGGAGAGACGTGGGGCTGCCTCCGTGTGACAGGGGTCAGGATGGGGGGGAGGGGCAGGTGTCGGGCCTCTTCTGCGTGACAGGGATGTGGGCAGTGCGAGCTGTGGGGCTGCCCATGTGTAACGGTGAGGTCGGGGGGGGGGGGGGGAGCGGTGAGGCAGCTTCTCTGACAGTGGGGTCTGAGTGGGGGGAGCTGTAGAGGCCCCCCGGGGTGGAGTGGGGCTGCTGGCTGGGGTGGAGATGTGGAGGCTGCCTGCGTGTGACGGCGGGGTCAGGGTAGGGAGAGCTCAGAGGATCCCTATGTGTGTGGCAGGGGAAGCTCTGGGGGTTCTTTGTCTGTGACAGCGAGATCTGAGTGGAGGGTGCCCTGGGGTCTTGGGCAAGGGGAGCTGGGACTATATGTGACAGAGGGGCATGCATGGGGGAAGCTGGGGGATTTGGGGCAAGAGGAGGTGTGGGGGACCTCCATGTGTGGCACTGGGGTCAATGCCTTATGGGTTGTCAAAGTGAGGCCTTCCCTCATTACTATGCCTTAGTAGAAGAGGGCAGGGGGTATGGGAGGACATATTTCGGTCTGGAGGTGAAAACCCCACACCCAGCCTTCCTAAGTGAGTAGAAAGGAACCAAATCTCACTTGTATTTCAGTGCCTAACAGTGCAACTTCTGCTTCTGCAGGAGGACATGGTTCAGGGAGAGAGGCTGAGAATGTGAGGATGGGGGAGAGGATCTCTGCTTAGGGCTGCTACATTTGTCAATGTGGGAAGGGAAGTCTTGGGGCTCAAAATGGATCAAAACTCTGTCAAGAAAAGTACCAGGCAACATGTTCTTGTATAATTTTTCCAGTAATCCTGATGTTAACTATTTCACCATTGAATCATTGTACCAGTAAGAAGCAGGTAATGTGATTTGGGGTTTGTATTTTTTTTTTTTTATGGTAGTAATGTACAGTTGAAGTATTTCTCCCAAAAAGCAAATTATTTATGTTCCCATCTAGTGAAGAATTATGTGACAAGTTTTTAAGCAAGTTGCAGGAAGGAACAGTAGCATATTTTGGTGACAAGACTAGCAGAAAAGGTCACCAGAGTTATTTCTTTCACATAAGGTGTTACTGGGCATAAAGCTTGCTACCTTTCAGATGTGGTGAGCCCACAGGAGGTGGCTGTACAGTCTGAAAATACTCTGTTACCTACTGAAATGAGTGGGAATTTTCAATAAAAATACTGCAGGATTGTGCAAGGCCTTTCCTTCCTCTGTCTTCCTTTGCCTGGAGAAGGCAGGAGCTTTGTCTCTCACTTCTGAAGGATGTTATTTTTCAAAAATGAGCTTGGAATCTGTCCCTATCCTCTCATTTGTACCTCACTGGAGAAAATAGACACTGTTGAGGTGACAGTGCTGGCAGTAGAGTTCGTTAAAGAAATATTACCTATTTTTACTGATAAAAAGAATCTGCTTTTTTTTTTAATACACTAAACATGACTCTGGCTAAAGGTAAAGCCCATTTATATAGTTTGGTTTGGATTACTGCTTTTTTTTTTCTTTAGTCTTGTGCTGACTGAGAATCTTACTGTATAAAAGTTAACAGATTTTGTCATTTCTCTGTGTTTGTTGTTACAGATGACACCAGAACAGAGTCCAGTGAATTCCCTCATCGACAGGACCATCAAGATGAGGAAGGAGTCTGAAGCTCGGAAAGTGGTCTTGGCCTGGGGACTCCTTAATGTGTCTGTTGCAGGCATGATATATACTGAAATGTATGTTAATTGTTACATCTGATTCAAACAAGCAAAGCATCTACTTTGTATATCCCTAAGTATTTCCTGGGACTGAATTGTTGCAAAAAGGTAACTTCTTGGTTTTCTTTTCAGGACTGGAAAACTTATAAGCTCGTATTACAACATCACATACTGGCCACTCTGGTATATTGGTGAGTTGCTGCAGCATTTAAATTAATTTTCAGGGTTCTTTTCTTTTTTCACTTGTCAGCTTTATTGCTGGGGAGGTCACTTTTAAGCGAGCCTTGGGTTTTTTTCTTGGTGTGATTTTTTTGTTGTTTTTTTTAAATTTAAACCAAAACTTTGTTTTGCTTTCTGTTATCTCCCTTGAAACTGTTGGAATTTCATCCTTTTTAGTGACAGGTAAGGAGTATTAACAGCTTTCTTCGATATATCATGAAAGGGCATGAAGAACTTGTTTGATGCATTAAATCTGTTTAATGTGTGGAGAGCACTGCAGATTTTACTGCTGTGTTGTACTGTGAGTGTGGATAGCATTTCACAATAATTAAAGTTTGTTTCAGAGAAGTAGAGTCTAAGCTAGCTGTATTGAATACTATTAGAAGATGAAGTGAGGGGGAGAAAAATCATGAGATGAGTGACAGATGATTTGACAAAAGATGGTTTTTGAGAAATACTGCAAAACTTCATTGCAGTAGTTTATGTCCCTTTTGGAAAACGACCATCCATTTTTAAAAAATCGATTTTAGCAATATAAATTCATCTCAATAAAGAAAGGAAAATTATCTCCAGTGGTTCTTGCGTAAGAAGGTGAAGAAATCTTAGCTACTCGCCCAAGTTCGTACTTATTGATAGCACTAATAATGACCTATTTTTAATGGGCATATGCCTGTTTTTGCAGATAACACACTTTTATTATTCCCCATGCTCAAGCTTTGGTAATAATGTCTGTGTTTCTTCTAGAACTTGCACTTGCATCTCTGTTCAGCCTGAATGCCTTATTTGATTTCTGGAGGTACTTCAAATACACAGTGGCACCGATGAGCTTGGTCATGAGTCCTGGCCAGCAGACCCTGCTGGGGTTGCAGAATGCAGGTGGGTGTAATACACCTCTCTGGCAATCTTTTTTATTCTCTTTTTTTTTTCTTTCGAGATGGTATCTTTCTCAATGGCAGGATTCTTCAGTGAAGTGAGTTCTGAATTACCTCATCTGACATGAGCAGTAAACTGAATTACCTGCAGCATATTAAAATTCACAACATTGAGTAGTAATTTGATGAATGTTTGTGGGGAGAACTGGAGGGGGAGCAAACACACACGATGAAAAAGGACAGGATGATAGTGGCTGCTGAAGGACAGTGAGAGACTCGAACACTGTGAGGTTGGACAAGGAATTTGTAACCTATACAAGGGACGAGGAGCAAGGCAGAGAGTGCAGATTTATATTTACTTTTGATATCCTACTAATATCATGCTGGATAACGAGAACCAAATTAGAGGGACAGACAGACCTTCCTGCAAAGTCTGAAAATGACAGCCCAGAGAGCAGTCGTTCAGAAAGCTCTTGAACATCAAAGCAAAGTTTTAAAATGCAGCAGAACCTGACAAGGTAAGTAAATCAAAAGCAAAATGCTAGCACAGTGGTATTACAGACTGCTAGTCTGCTCCTAGAAAACAGGAAGCAGATAGGAGTAATGCTGTATCACCAAAGTTCAAGGATCTCATATGTTTATTTGCACAGATAAATTAAGACATTCAATGTGCTAAAGATGCATAAAGTTGGGAGGCAGAGTAGCTGATGAAAAGGTTACAGAAGCCCCCTGGGTTTTGCAAGGTGCCTGGTAACATTTAACAGAAATCTGAAGCTGTAGGATGTGTACTGACTTGTGGTCTTGTGTCTCAGTCTTTTTTTTTTTTTTTTTTCCATCGGTGGCTTGACTGCTGAGTTCTGTAGGGGCCAGATTTTTCTAGTGTCCCTTCTAGCATCTTTATAAATTGCCTTAAGATAGCGTTGTGTATGCGTTTGTTGTGCGTTTAAAGGGGGAGGAGAGTTTGGGGCTGCTGCTTCCACAATGCTAATTCTGTTTTTCCTTATGGCAGCGGTACAAACAACTCCACCACGTGAGCTGGCAGCAAAGAAAGTCCCGTCTTCGACACCTTCTCCTCCGATCCAGGGTCAAAGCGTGTTGAGTTACAGCCCGTCCCGCTCCCCCAGTGCCAGCCCAAAGTTTACTACCAGTTGTATCACAGGGTACAGCCCTCAGTTACAGGCTCTGTCAAGCAACAGCACTTCTTACGGCAGTGCTGTAACCTACTCACCAAGCAGCAGCTACAACAAGGTAATGACCAAGACAGCTCCCAAGGGTACAGTTTGGTCCTTGTGTTGTGCTGTATGCCATTGAAGGTGAGCAGCAGCTAGCGGAGACTTGTGTATGTGTGTTTGTTCCTTTTGCAAAGTAGATGTAAATTTGTTGTATTGGGATTTGTGCTTTTTCCCTAGTGTCGCTTCATTTGTTTTAGAGTGGCTAATTTGTTTCAGAACAAAGCAAAAATAAGAACCTAAAATGTAAATAAAAAGCAGAAAAAAAATGACACAATTGTTTGGTTTTATTCACCCGAGGCTTCCAGCTTCAGCCCCTCTCCTGGTGGATCACCGTACCCTATGAGTATTGGACCAGTGGAAAGCGGCGGGCTAAGGTCTCGTTACCGCTCTTCACCCATTCACTATAATTCTCCCACTGGCAAAGAAGACTATATGACAGAGCTCAAGTCACTGGACACCTTCCTTCGAAACGAAGAAGAGAAACAGCACAGAGTTCAACTAGGTAAATAAACAAACTGATTTGATCGGAAAAGTTTGGCAATGAGAAGATGTTGGTTTTATTTGAGATTGGCTTTTGCAGATGAGAGAAGTTGCAAAGGATTCCAGTGTACTCATACTAGTGAATAGACCTAACTCATTTATGGTAATCACCTGTGACCTTGGTAAAGGCTGCTGCTGACCAGTTTGGTCTTCTACTGAGTAATTAGGACATGAGGTAGGATGCCATTGTTTCTACATGTCTCCATGGCTTAGGAGCTTTGGAAAGTTTTCCTTCAAAGTATTACTTTGAATAGGATATATGCTGCTATTGCAGCATATGGAAACGTGTGCTGATAGATTGTCTCTGTAGCATTTGTTGGCTGTAGTGGACCATGATAAGATGTGAGGCTTTATCACCTTGATGAGAGGGGTATCTTGTGGAGAAGGCATTTCAGATAAAGGGGGTGAATTACCTGCAGGCAGTTTTTGTCCTGGATAGGGACAATCAAGGGTGAAATCAGTGTTTATGCAGACTAACTTCAGTGTATGTATTCATGGCAGTTTGTGTTCGTGTCTCTTGTCAAAGCCTTAATACACTGACCTATTGTGCCTCTACTGTTGCTTCCGGAATTACTTGGCAATAATTGTACATGACTGTTTAATGTATGAATCGTTTCAGGAAGTTCAGATTCCAGTTCTCCTTCCAGCAGCCCAACTTTTTGGAACTACAGCCGTTCCATGGCAGACTACGCACAGATGCTGAGAAAGTTTCAGTATCAGCTGGCTTGCAGGTCCCAGGCTCCATCTGCACACAAGGACGAAGCTGATCTGAGTTCAAAACAGGCTGCAGAAGAGGTAAATTCAGCAGCAAGGTGATCAAGAGGGAGAAAGAGGCCCCTAGAATGTACAGCTTTATGTAAAGGTTTGGATTTGAGCTGTATCAAGAATGTGGGAGGGGGAGATCCTCTAGCATTTAACCATCTTCATACAGCTTGCAAGACTCCTTGTCACTGTAAATGGACATTGCAAATTCTGAGTTGTAGTTGGAAAATTATTTCTCCCTCAGAGAGCAAGGCTTATGCTGGATAAATACATTTGTGACATAAAAACTGAGTTGAAACTGATCTGTATTTAACCCAGTGGAACAGCTGAAGGATATAAAGCACTGCCTTTACGCTTGTGTCTGAAAGAAGTCTGATGCAAAGGAAGACAATTCATGTGGCTTCAATTAAATTTGATCAATTTTCTTTATTTCCTACATTAACCTAATGAAGGTTCCATTCAAATACCTCTTAAATCAAGCCTACAATTCAGACCAATTTTATCCTAATAGAGCGGAGAGCTTAAAACTGAATTTGGGCTCACTCAAGATGATTGTACTGTGAATAGAGAGTGGGAGTGCCATATGTGAAGCTGCTGTAGAAGTCACAGGATACAGCCAGCAGATGTATAAAAATTTTGCGAAAAATGCTATTTGAATTACGTGCTGTAGTTAGTATCAGAAATTTTCGTAGACCCTAAAAACTCTTGGTATTCTGTTAAGTTCTCATATGTACTAAATAAACCTTTCCGTAGGTGTGGGCACGGGTGACAATGAACCGGCAGCTCCTTGATCACATGGATTCCTGGACCGCTAAGTTCAGAAATGTAAGTCCCATCTCTAAAGACTCCCTGGTTTTTAAGAACAAGCGCAGTAGAGTGGAAAACTACCTCCGTGTCCCCTGTATGCCGAAGGAGGCAGGAAAAATTGCAGTGTCTGTTTGAGGATTGGGGTGGGCTGGAACAAGGAGATAAAAACACAGCGTGCTTGTAAGAGGGGACTGCTGAGATGTGTTTTCAACCTGACCTCGAGGTTTTGTATTCTGAAAACTTCACAGCTGTGAAGTTCATCCACCTTTGAATGACAATCAAAAGCATCTCGGATATAACAAGATTTGGTTTTCCTTGCTGTAACTCAGATTGCTAAATTGATGTTTCTGTAGTATTTCTAACGCATTCTCCTGGGCTCAAAGCATGGAAAATTCCAACCCAAAGGTTGACTTTTTCTTACAGTCATAATAAAAAGCAAAAAGAAAAACCTTGATCTTATCAATAGGAATTGCTATAGCAGAGGGGACTTAATTGCACACTGTGGCAAAATAATTAGTAAATCTAACTTTGAATTGCTCCTTTAGTCATAGCATCTATCAAGTATGTAGCTTTACAAAACAAGCTTGTTTTGGTTTGTTTTTAAATAGTAAGATCAGTGAAAAGCAAAGATTTGTGTGAGATCCATACCAGATTCCTGAGCATCTGTTCCTAAATCTACGGCCAGCTTGCTTCAGTTTCCAAATCCTGTCACATACAAATCCCACATATAGTGTTCATCAGCTCCTTGATTTCCTGAAACAAATGTGAGAGGACCCATCAAAGTATAAATTATCTTTATGGTTGGACGGCTGTGCTTCCTAATACTCCTTTCCTCATTGTTCAGAAAAGCTTTATCTGATACTTTCTAGAGATTTGTTTTCCTGACTTCTTTACATTGAATTTTCTGGCCTTTTAGAAGGTAGTAGAGAGTCATTTAAACTCTGCCTAACTTGATATTCTAGTTTAATTACTTTCCTCCTTGGTTGCCTTCAGTGTTTCTGTTGTTAAGCTTCTTTGTGATTGTAATGGTGATGATTAATAGGGTGTAAGCTAAGGGTTGGGGTTTTTTAACATTTTTGCTGCTTCTGACCTCTTGAATTTTCACATATTTCTTTCCTAGTGGATTAATGAGACTATTCTGGTGCCACTTGTCCAAGAGGTCGAGTCTGTGAGCACTCAGCTGAGAAGAATGGGGTGTCCAGAATTGCAGATCGGAGGTAGGATAAGGCAGTAGCCTTTGGAGTTCCTGGTGGTGGTTGATAGAGGGCTGGCCGCTCCATAGCTGGGGTGTTGAATAGGTGTTGTATAAATTAGGTTTGTTAAATGTTACTGTTCCATTTCTGCTCTATATTGGTGTGGTCTTTGTTCCGTGTCGTGCATTTCATTAGGCTGGAAAGGTTCTTCATAAGACTTCTGGAAATACTGATGAAGTCATGCTGATGCCTGTCTCATATAAAATTCATAAACCTCTCTCTTTTTTTTCTTTTTTTTTTTTTTCCCCCCCCTAAACTTCCTGCTGGGGAATTACAGGCTCAAATTATCATTGATTATTGCACATTAAGCTGTCAGAAAACATTTCACGGATAGATTTGCTATAAACTGTCAGGGTCTCCCTATAAACTCTCAGTGTCTCCAGTCCTATGTGCTTTTCCAAATTCTTCCTTAGAATCAGCTGCTTTCTGAAAGAACTATTTTTTTAAATTCTGATGAACTAACTGGAGTTCTGTTTTTCATGTCACGAAACAATTCTGAACAAACTGCTTCTCTTGTTGCTTCAAATTTATATTCCCTTAACCAAGAAGTGGATTTCATATGCTGCATTTAAATTAAATTCACCTTTTGCGGGCTGTTTCTGGTAGTGTTTCCTCAAGGGCTGCGTCCGTTGTGATGCCTGCAGAAAAACTGGTCAATGCTGCCCTCATCCTCACCTCATTACTCTCCCTCTGCTCTTCAGAGTGGATGTTGGTTCCTTGTAGCTTTTATATTCTGTGATGCAAAGCAGACATCTGCTACTTTGTTGGAATTGAAATGAGCGTTTGGGGTAGTGTCACATGTTCAGTGTTTCTAGGACTTTAAATCATGCACCAAAAAGGAGAGCTCTTTGTAGCGACGCCTGGTAAGGGAGGTTGTTGGGAGTTCTGTGGTGGTCATAGCTGATGTACTGGCTCTTCTTGTGTTGCAGAAGCCAGCATCAGCAGTCTGAAGCAGGCAGCGCTCGTTAAAGCTCCGCTCATTCCAACCCTGAACGCTATAGTGCAGTATTTGGATCTTACACCAAACCAGGAGTATTTGGTCGAAAGAATCAAAGGTACGTGGTGTCACCGTACTGACTTTAAACGACTTCCATTACCACGTCAAGTCATGGTGGCATCAGACGTTCCTTCAGTGGAGATGTTTGAAGAGTTACGGCAGGGATGAGAGCTGCTTTTAAGCAGGAGAGATATTTCTTCACAGCTTTCTCTTTTTATAGCGATGGAATGATGTGGGACTTGGATGTAACTTTGAGAATGTTTTAAAAAGCCTTGTTTCTCATTTTCCTTCTGCGTGCTTGGGGTGCAAAGTGCTGGATTTAATCCCTTCATTAACTACAAATAAAAATCATCCTGTAAATTTACGTCCCCATATTAGTATCTTTACAAGCATTTCATTAGCTGAATTTTTCCTATTTTGTACACCAGAAACATGTATGAACCTCCTGAAACTAGCATAAAATACCGCTTTCATACACTTTCAACCTGCAGTAACTGAATAAATCTTGTTGCTTTCAGAGCTTTCTCAGGGAGGATGCATGAGTTCATTCCGATGGAACAGAGGAGGGGATTTCAAAGGCCGCAAGTGGGACACCGACTTGCCCACTGACTCCTCTGTAAGTTTTGAAAGACGTCTTGATGCGACAGCTTAAAGTGGGTTGCTTTTTAGCATAGGTTTTCGAGGGGCTAGTCAGTAAGTCTTTTGAGGAACATGGTAAAATCCTGTTAGCATCACTTACACAGGTAATCCCGTTGTAGTTGGCGAGATTCCGTGGGGAATAATGCAAATGGGATTGGACATTGCGTAGATCACAGAAATGCAAGTTGCATATCTTTAGTCTTGGGCCAGGCTCTTACTTAAGACTCCTCTGAAATGTCTGTCAGATGACTACAGGGAGCAGCCTGGCAGGTGGGGATCTCGTTGGGGCAGTTCTCTTGCTATACTTTTTAAAAAGCAAAATGTCTGCCTTCACCTGAGAGTTTCTAATGCAAGGAAAACCTTTCGCCTTGTTCCCATTTTCCTTTGCTATAATGGACAGAGGAAAAAAAATGCAGATCGAGTGGCAGGACTGCTCTTTAATTTGGTAGTATTTTGTGAGAGATCTGAAGATGGTGCATATCCTCCTTGAGAGAAGACTTGTAGTGATGCTTAGCCCATTAATCTGAAAGGTCAGGAGGAAGAGCACCTCCCTGAGTGTAAACAGTGACTTGAAAATTCAGCTGAGGTAATTGAAATAATTGAAAGGAAGACCACAGAACAATTCAGGGAGTAGAAAACAGGCTTTACAGTGTGAGTCTTCAACTGAACTCTGTATCTGAAAGTAGAGTTAGGGTGATTTATTTTTTCCCCCCCACTGCAAATAGATTTTCAGTTACTTGGGAGAATAAAAACCAGGAGATCTGAATGTCAAAGCTTCACAGCTTTGCTGACAAAGATATAATGAGAGTCAATTGCTGGAAGCTGAAGTTGTACAAAATCAGTCTTGAAATAGGACTTGATTTTTCTGTTTGTGAAGATGATTAAATATTTGGTAGTGACTGGCCATGGAGCAACTCTTCGTGTCTCGATAGACAGCAGGGTGAGCAGCTCCAAAGCGTTTAAAGATTGTGAGACAGAGTAGCACACCCTGGAATTCAGTCCTCTGTCAAAACCAGCTGGGAGAGGTAGTGTTGGGTGGTATATTAAACTTCTAAGAATTCTAGGAAAGAAGTTCTGATGTAACAGGTTAAAATAAACACTTGCCATGAAGTTTTGACATGAACTTACTCAAGACAATTACTATCAAAAGAAAATAAATTACACAATTTCGCATTTTTGTTAATCATGCTGCAGGTAATACAAATCTATGATTTCCAAGGTGCATCTCCCAGATTTCTAGAGACTTTTGGCATTTAGCCCAGAGAAATGCTTTTGTTTTGTCCTGTTTATATATAATGAACACAGAAAGTACCAGATTGCAGATAATTTGGTGAGGTTGCCCACATAAAATGTTGAGAACTCTGCGGGAAGGGTTAAAACACAACTAACAGGCTGTGGCATGGTTTTCTGGGTTCTAGGTCTTTATTTCAAAATTTTGGCATTCTTAATAAGACCCAGGACCAGCTCAGGTTTTCCCAGTGATTTTTGTTTTGCCTTTCGTGAGGAAAAAGGAGAAATTTGCTCGATAGGTGTGGTGTCGGCGAAGCCGTAATTTGATTTCATCTGCCCTTCTCAGCCAAATCCTTGCAGTTAGTGCAGAACCTATCACTAAAACAGATGGCTTGGAGTTCATGGCCTAAATACACTAAGTTTGCCAAATTCTGCAAGATGCTGGGATAAAGTTGCTTGTGCAGGAGCTGTGCTCCTGACGTGCAGCAGCAGTTTTATCACATTGTGACTGACGCTGTTTCACTTACTGGAAGAAATAAACTTGCCTTCACGCCAGCGGCATGCCTGAATGGTTGACATCTCTGCTTTAAGCATTGAGCTGCCTCGGGCTCCTAAACACAGAGGGGTTAAGTCAGCGTTGCAACCACAGACTATCAAATACTGTAACTAACGCCTGAGATTCTGGCAAGAAAGCTGCTGTATTTTTAAGGACGCTAAAGTGAGATTTGTTTTCCTTTGCCCAGATCATTATGCACGTATTCTGCACTTACCTCGACTCCAGGCTGCCACCTCACCCCAAGTATCCCGACGGCAAAACCTTCACTTCCCAACACTTCATTCAGACACCAGATAAACCAGGTACTGGCACTCACATTTAGCTGCTCTTTGCCTCTTGGATGACGTAAGCGCCTTTGAAATCTTAAACTTTTCATTCGCAGACACTTCAAATGAAAACGTGTTTTGCATCTACCAAAGCAGCATCAATCCGCCCCACTACGAGCTGATCTACCAGCGCCATGTCTACAACCTACCCAAGGTAGGATGGTGTTAGTGTTCTTCTTCTGCTGTCAGGAAATTGTTGGCAG
Source organism: Haliaeetus albicilla (assembly GCF_947461875.1). NCBI lineage: Eukaryota > Metazoa > Chordata > Aves > Accipitriformes > Accipitridae > Haliaeetus > Haliaeetus albicilla. The sequence continues at coordinate 1,685,450 of NC_091496.1, read as the reverse complement.
GTCTGATTTGGGGTTTTTTTTAGGTCCTAGCCACATTTATTGACTATTTACATGTAGGCCGGCCCAATGCAGGAAGTAAACATTAGCTTGGTCTTTGACCACAACACGGTACTTAGTCTGCTACTAAATAATAGCTTTAGTATCTATTTGAGATACAGAAGTACTGTGGTTGCAGCTTCCTCTTGTTCATTTTCTGACAATGTATTTTAAAATACTGAGTCATGTAATCCCTGATGTGTGTTATCGCACCTTAAGGCCAGCGAGCCCGGTGCTTGTCCGTAGGAATTCTGGGGGGAAGCCTCCAGTCTCAAAATAGGGAAATTCTCCTGTGAATTTTAATTTTATATTGATCCCTGTTTGTTGCTGGATCTCTGCTTTCTGAAAAGTTCCAGCATTTCAAGTATTTGGAGATGATAATCCAGCCAAAAACCACCTTTGGTCTTTTTCTGGTATTTACCCAATTGAAAAAAGTAAAGTATTAAGGCAAAAAGCCACAACCCACGCCATAATGCCACCCCGTGATGTCTTTCTCTGTGATTGCTTATTCTGCCTGAAATACTGCTATGATTTCTTGTCAGTGACTTGATTTCTAAGTTCTTTTCTCTTCCTGTGGATTCAGGGCAGAAACAACATGTTCCATACCTTGCTTATGTTTCTGTATATCATAAAGACAAAAGAATCCGGCATGCTGGGGTAAGTAACCAACGTTACCTGCCATCACGCTGCGTACGAGATGTGAACGGAGCGTCCTGTTTTGAAGCGCCTTGTCTGAAGGCACTTCAAACTGAAATCGCTACAGTGGGATGATATTGGTGGTGTTAAAATCATCTTCTCGCTTGAAACAATCGCAGCTTTTTCATAAAATGGGGTCAATCTGACATGTGTGAGCAATAAAAGTGATGTCCAGATTCCCCTTCGTTCTGAAAGAGCCACGCTCGATTCACGGCAAAGCGCCTGCGTGTTTAAATGCCGAAGCGTGGAATTGTTAGGTTTTCGGTTAATGTTTTAAACAGGCACTTTAATTTACATGTGATTTATTGTGATAACTTTTGTTTGTGCAGGCGTGTCAATCTTGGTTTATCGGGAGTCAACGTTCTGTGGATTTTCGGAGAGTAACATCTCCAGCGGGATGCCGATTCAGAGGAACGATGCTCCTCTGGCAAGATGAACTGGGCGGCACCATTACATTGTTGACTTAAACACGGACTTACTATGAAACGGGATAATTTAAGCTCTGCTTTGTGGGAGGAGGGGAAGCATTTGTAACTCCTGTGCAGGTTTTGTGACAATATTATTTAAAACATTTCACGGTCAAAACGCTACTACGTATGAACACCAGGCGGGTTTTCTTTTTCCGGCTCCTCACCTGAACGAACCCTGTTCAAAAAGCCATTTGCTGTTTCTCTTCCATGGATCTGTCAGTGCCGTCACCGCTTAACTGATCTTGGGACTAAACTCCAACACCTTGGAGGGCTGGAAGAGCCCTCCCGAGGTTGTGCACAGCCGCCAGCGGCCTGTCACTTGGAAGGATACAGCAATTTGGCCAACGTTGGGTTGCAAGAAATTCCAGATAGGCACGAGAAGAACCAAGTCAAAAAGTTTAGACTCATTTTGGTTCATTTTATTATGTATGATAAGAAAAACATTTTTTTATCCCTGGCTGTTGGTGTAATTGGGTTTTCTGACCCCACAAAAAGGTGTGAAGGAAAGAGAAAACCATGTTTGACTTGCCGATTTCAGTAAATAAGATTTTTTTTTTTTTTTTTTTTTTGTACAAAGTAAGCATGCCACCCAACATTGGCAGTCTTGCGAGCTCTGAAATACTGAGTGCCTTTGGTACAACCACAGCGTTACCCTGCCTTTGCTTTTAAATTGATTTTTATGGCTCCCAACAGCTTTTTTTGCTAATAACCTCTTATTTTGGGAGCCTTACGGACTGCCACGTGGCTTTCAGCACCTCGGCGAGAGACCCAGCTGTATAAACCCGTGGACTTTTTAAGTCCCTGCTTTTGGGGATGTACCTTTTGGGGGGAAAAAAACACTTGGATTTCTTTCAAAGAAGAGGTCATTTGATATTTGCCAAAAACCTTTTTATATAAGGGAAGAATCTGTTGTAAATTCTGACAAATTAGGGTTTTAGAAGTGTATATAGTTAGTTTTAGTAGTTAGTTATTTTTTTAAAGAGGGGTAAAAATTCCTAAGCCCCAAGGTGCTGAAGACAAGGGTGAACAACATCGTCATAAACTTGTACATCTAAGACATGAGAATTACCCTGGCTTGTCGCCGGGGGCGAGAACACCACGTGTTTTGTTACAATAATGTATTTTTGTACTGTATTTTTTCCTGCCGGCCTCAGGCATGCACTGCCAGGAGGGAAAAAGAGGAATTTACTGTGCTCAGGGCAGGTGTGCTCACTTTTTTATCTCTGGGGGGGAGCTGCTATTTTTTGGTGCAAATTGACTGTTACTGTTGACTCCGTCTCCCCAGGGAGACGCAGGGTTTTTCCGAAGGGACTGATAACAAAATGGCTCATTTGGTCCCCTATTAAATGAGTTCGTTTTATTAAACGCTTGTTTCAAGTTTTTCCTGCGGTTCAGCACCGATGTACCGAGGAGGAACATTCAAAAACCCCAAATCTCGCACCCTGAAGGTAGTGCGGGGCTGTCCCTGTTGCCTTTCGCCCCTCAAGCTGAGTTACTCTCATGCGCGAAAGGCTCTTTACGTGCAGAAATTTTCTTCTTTGACCAAAAAAAATGGGTGTTTCTCGAGAAGACCCCGTCCCGCTCTTGCAGCCCTGGGACCCTGTGCGCTCTTGGCGATCCCCGTGCCCCTCTCTGGGGTCCTGCGCAACCTCTTCCCCACCCGGCCCAGGTCCTTTGTGCACCCCGATAAACCACGGTCCCTGGTCCCCAGCCGTCCCAGTTCCCTGTGAACCCCAGTTCCCAGTGTACCCCGATAAACCACGGTCCCTGGTCCCCAGCCGTCCCAGTTCCCTGTGAACCCCAATAAACCATCCGCTACGGTGCCCCCGGATAAACCGCGCACCCCAGTGCTGGCGCACCCCGGATTCTCCTGCATCCCGCTCCCGGCGCAGAGCCCCGTGTCCCTTCGTACGCCACGAACCCCGGATTCCCCGTGTACCCCCAAATCTCTGTGCGCCCCGATCCCTGTTCACACGGACGCGTCGCTCCCCGCGCACCCCCGTCCTTGCGCACCCCGATACACCGCGCACCCACCCCCCCGCCCTGCGCACCCCGGTTCCTCTGCATCCCCGTCCCTGTGCACCCCCGTACACCGCGCACCCCGGGTCCCCCTGCACCCCTGTGCCGGTGTATCCCCCCCCCCATCCCCGTTACACCGCGCATCCCCGCCCCCGGCGGAGGCGGTTCGGTCCCGGCCCCTCCCGCTGGGAACCGGGGGCGGCTCCCGGGGACCCGCCCGGCGCATGCCCGGCACCACCCGTTAAATATCGGCGGAACGGGCCGGACCGACACCCTGACCGTCCGTCCGTCCCCCCCCTCCTCCGGGACCACCGCTGCCGCCCAAGCCATGGCCAGCGAGGGTGAGCCCGGCCGCTGCTGTTGCTGCTGCACGCAGGATGCGTCTGGTGAGCGGCCGGGGGGGGGGGGGCGGGGGTCTTTGGGGTCGCGTGGGCACCGGCGGTGGGGGGGGGTCCCCCCCTCCCGAGCATCACACCGGGCACCGGGGGGCATCCCCCTATGCCGGGTACTGGGGTGTGTCCCCCTCCCGAGCATCACACCGGGCACCGGGGTTTGTCCCCCCCCATCCCGAGCATCACCTGGGTACCACCCAGGAGCTCTGTGTGTCCCCCGTGGGGTTTGGGGACCAGGGTGACATCCCAGCACAGCAGCACCCAGGTGTCCTGCAGCGCTGAGCCCGGGGCAGGATACAGCCCTAGTGTGACTTCAACCCCCCCAGATGTCCCCAAGGCCACTGAGCCCCAGGGTGACAGCGATGGCCCCCGCCGGGGCTCCCTCTGCGACCGGCACTGTGCCACCATCAACAACGTGCAGGGTGACCTGGGTGACCTGGGCTGCCACGTGCACCGTCCCCGTGTCCCCCCAGGTAGGTCGGCCGTGGGATGAGCTGGACGCAGGGCAGCGGGGTGGGGGGGGAATCCCACACCCCTTGTCACCCTCCGTCTCGCCCACAGCCCTGTCTCCCCCGTCCTGCTGCCAGCAGCACTCGGACGAGGTCTGCGAGAGCTGCATGGTGAAAACCACCCTGACGGCCGAAAACGTCGTGGAGGCCAACAAGCTCTCCAACAACTATAAGGTGGGTGCCTGTGGCATGCGTGGGGGCACCCAGGGGTGCTCCTGGGTGGCTGTAATGGGTTTTCTTTTTCTCATCCCACCCTCCAAAAAATAATAATAATAATTAAAAAAAAAAAAAATCTTGCTGCAGTTTGGCTTCAAGAAATGGAAGAGCCACGTGACGGCGCGGCCCTGGGAGGACCGATCGGAGATCGTCAAGGAGCTCTACTCTGACCTCAACGTCATCCGGGGCTCTGGAGGTGGGTGGCCCTGGGGACAACCCTCTGCGGTGGCAGTGTGGGTTTGGGCTGTTGCAGGTGATAATGGTCCCATCTGGTGCCTCCTGTCCCGCAGGGTCCACGGTGACGTGTGGAAACATCCTCTACCTGCTGCTCTTCGGCTGGTGGCTCTCGCTCCTCTATGTCCTTGTGGCTGCCACGATGTTTGTCACCATTGTGGGGGGTTCTTATGGTGAGTCCCAAATTTGGGATCCCCATGTGAAGGGCTGGGTGAGCCGTGGGTCTCCTGGCTGAGCCTGAGACGGCACTGATGGGTGCTGGCATCTCTTGAGTCCCTTCCCTGCAGGGTGGCCCTGTAGCTGGAGGGGACATGTGTGTCCCCCAACAGAGCTGATGCTTGTGTCCCCACAGGGTGGCTCTGCTGGGACCTGGCTGGGTATTTCCTCTGGCCCTTTGGCAAAGTGATCCAGAAAGTGGAGGTAACGGCGTGCCCCGAATTGGGACCCCACTGGGGGGATAAACTGCGGTGTCCCATGCCGCACCCTGACACCCCCCACCCCGTCTCCCCCAGGTCCCCAAATCCCACCGGGCGCTGGGCACATGCGAGGCCGGCACAGAGGCAAGCAGCGCGGGGGAGAGCTCAGCCCTGCTCGGTGGTCCCGTGCCGCGTCGCTGGCGCCCATGGTGCTGGGCAGATGCCAAATACTGGGTGAGCTCCATGCTGGGCATGGTGACACCCCCCTCCTGAGCCTGGGCACCCCAGGAGCCCCCCATCGTGGTGGGGATAGCACCCATGGGTGCCTCCACTCCGCTGGGGTGGGTGTTTTGGGGGGAGCAAACCCTAAAGGCAGTTACCCATTTGCAGCAGCGTGCCGGCGCTGTGGCGTGGCTGAGCCTGGGCTACCCGGCGCTGGTGCTGGCCCACGGGCTAGTGTGCGTGACCGCGTGGCTCCTCATCGTCCTCATCCCTGTGGCCAAGCTGAGCGCCCGCACTGCTGCCCGCGTCCTGCTGCTGCCCCCGGAGCGGGTGCTCGTCCGGCGCCTGAGAATGGTGGGTGCCTCTGTGTGGGGGTGAGGGTCCCGCACCCCGCTCCGGAGTGGATTTTGGGGGGGGGGGATGCTCAGGGCAGTGTCACCCACTTGTCCCTCTGCAGACGGAGGTGCCGCTGGAGGGGGAGGTGATACTCTGCTGCTACCGTGCCGTCAACCCCTACTACTACAAATACGCCGTGGACGGCATCAACGTCTTTGCTGTCAGTATCCTTTTGTGGACTGGAGTGGGGACGGTGGGGGGGGCTGACCCCAAATCCCACCCCACCTCGGTCATCTCCTTGACCAGCTACCCCAGACCTGCTGCCGCTGGTGCTGGTGACACTGGTGCTGGGTTATGTGGACAGCCACAACCATTTGACCAGTTCCCCCATCAAGTTCACGTTGGCCCTGCTCTCCATCATGCCTCTGTCCTACTACATCGGGATGGCCATTGCCAGGTGAGCGGTGGCAGGAGGGATGCTTGGGGGCAAGGTGGGGACACGTGCCAGCCCCGCTGACGCCCCCCTTCTCCTCCAGCATCTCGGCCCAGAGCAACTTTGCGGTGGGAGCGGTGGTGAACGCCACGTTCGGCTCCATCACGGAGCTGACCTTCTACATCACAGCCCTCATCAAGGGCTCGCGTGAGGGCAACCGCTGCTACGCCGAGATCGTCAAGTCAGCGTTGACGGGGACGCTGGTGGGCTGCGTCCTCTTTGTCCCGGTGAGATGGGGCGGCACGCTCATGGCGTGAGAGCGCCCGGTCTCGGCAGAGAGCCAGGAGGATGCTGTGAGCAAAGCACCGATGGGGATTTTTTGGGGGGCGGGGGGGCTTTCTCCATCCCCAAGGGTCTGTGCATGGTGATTGGGGGCATCCGGCACCAGGAGCAACGGTTCAACAGTCGCTCGGCGGGCGTCAGCTCGGCTCTGCTCTTCCTTTCTGTGGGAGGTGAGTTGGCGATGGGGGTGTCCCCAGGTTTGGGGGAGGGGGGTCCCACGAGCATGGGTGCCCACCCCATGTCCCTCCATCCCCGCAGGCGTCTTTGCCCCGACGCTTTTCTCCAAGGTGTACGGGAAGCTGGTGTGCGGCGAGTGCCACAACGTCACCCAGAACCCGCTGGGCCACTACCTCTGCCACAATTGTCACTTTGACCTGGTGAGTGGGGACGTGGACCCCTGACCGCTGGGGTTTGGGGTTGGGGATGCTCTGAGCCCACCTGGCTCCTGCTCTCATGCTGGTGGCAGCGGGACTGTCCCTTGTCCCCGGCATCCCCATTGACAGGCACTCTCTTTCTGCAGATGGAGAACAACGGCACCCTCTACTACAGCCACGTCCAGTGAGTGTCCGCTGGGGTGGGGACAGGGTTGTCCCCACGTTGGGGTGGCATCTCCTGGGCTTGGTCATGGTCCTGCATCCCTCCCAGGTCCCCTCTCAGCCCCCAGTGAAGGGCTCTGATCCAGCACCCCACCTTCTCCATGCCCAGGGGACCACCCCGGGGTCTCCATGCCAGACCCTGGTGGCACTGAGCACATGTCACCCATATCCCACAGACCCCTGGTGTACACGGTGTCCCTCCTGCTCCCTGCCGCCTACCTTATCGGCCTCTTCTTCACCCTGAAAACTCACTCGCACATCTACGACATCCACATCAGCGACTGTCACAGTGAGTGTCCCCAAACCGCAGGATGCCCCGGCTGTGGGGCTGGCTCTTCTCACCACCCCAGAGCATCCCACCGCCTCTCTGCTCTTCCCCCAGTGCCTGGCCACCACCACAGTGCTGTGGTCCACTGGTCTCGTTGGCGGGCCCTGGTCATCCTCCTGCTCTCCACCCTCTGCATGTCAGCCTGTGCTGACCTGGCCACGGAGCACATCAGCCCCATCCTCACCAACTCCACCATCTCACAGGTGAGCGTGGGGACAGGGATGGTAGTGACCCGGGTTTGGGTGGCCCTGGGGATCAAGATGTGCCCTCCAGGGATGGGAACCTGCCCTGCCTGCGGGGTTCAGCCTCAAAAGCTGGGGGAAAGATGTTGAGATGCTCCACACGCTGAGGAGCTTGGTTGCCCACAGCTTGGATGTGGTCAGGATCAGGCCATATGCGTGCGCTGATGTCACCTCTTCCCCGCAGTACTTCATCGGTGTCACTGTACTGGCGATGGTGCCTGAGCTGCCAGAGATCGTCAATGGCATCCAGTTTGCCCTGCAGAACAACCTGAGCTTGAGGTGAGATGGCTCAAAAGGATGGGTTTTGGGGTGTCCTCCTCCAGCGTGGTCCCTGTGCCCTGTCCCAGTCCCATAGCTGTGCCTTGGTGCCAGTGATGGGCTGCCCAGCTTCATGCCACTGGTGGGTCCCATCCCTGCCAACTTGCCCTCAGGGGGACTTAAAGCCACCCAAAAAATGGGGCCAGAACCAGGTTGGGCTGCATGATTTGGCTCCCCAAGGTGGGGGGTTTTTTAACTCACCCTGAGCTGAGCGACCTAAGGGCTGCTGGAGACCTGGTGCTTGGCAGCTCTTAAGTCCTCTGTCCTCCCCAGCATTGAGATTGGGAACTGCATCGCCGTCCAGGTCTGCATGCTCCAGATCCCCATCCTGGTGCTCTTCACCATCTTCTATGTGAGTACCCCCAGGACAGCCCCTGGGTGACCTCCCACAGCAGGGTTGGGGACATGCAGCACTCCTACTCCTACTCCATGAGACATGGCAAAGGCACAGCCACCATCCCCAGTGTCTCCTCTCCTCTGCTCGGTGCAGGGGAAGATGGGGTCGGATGTCTCCTACCTTGGCTGATGCTGTCCCCAGCCATAGGGACATGTGGCAAAGGGGGCTCAAGGGGTGACGTGCACGTCTCCAACCGCAGTTGGTGCAGGGCTATCCTGGTTGGCCATAAATCCAAAATCCTCTCTGCCTTGCAGCCGACCAACTTCACGCTTGTCTTCAGTGACCTCCACGTCTACGCCAGCATGTTCAGCGTGGTGCTCATGAACTACATCTTCATGGATGGCAAATGTGACTACTTCCAAGGTGACTGCTCGCCCATGAGGCTGCTGTGGGACTTGGTGTACCCACATTCCCTGTGCTGATGGGGTGGGGGGCTCCTGGAGTCAGCTGCTTGCTGCAGCTCTTGGCCTGTGGTGGCTTGCGCAATTCTGGGGTCTTGGTTGACCATCTTGGAGGTGCTGGAGCTGCCACCCTGTAGCAGTTCCAAGGAGGATCACTCCCTCTTCACCCTTAATAGGGAGTTTAAACCCCTTTTAATTAAGATTTTGCAGAGGACCATGAGAGTCCTCTACAGCGGGCTAATCTAGACCACACCAGGTCTTAAAAGCAACCTCCCTCCTTGCTCCAGGGAGTAACCCCCTCCAACCTGCTCTGTCTGCCCTAGGCACGGTGCTGGTGATGGTCTACTTCATCCTCCTGGCTGTGTATTTCTTCGCCCCATCGCCCAGTGGTTGCTGAGGTTTGGACTCTGCTTTCTCCAACCCTCCAGTTGGGTTCAGCCCTTGTCAGGGCGTTATCTGGTGTCTCAGGGACTCGGCCGGGCTGGCTCCGGTCTGGAAACATCATTTGCTGAAGCTCCTGCTGCTGCCTGGCTCCCCCAGTGGGGTGCCACGGGGCTTCAGTGATGGGAAGGGTGGTGGCAACAGAAGCACTCATGAACCAAGAAGGAGCCTCAATGCCAGAGCACTTTACAGAGGTATTTCCAGCCCACGTCTGTGTGGTTGGAAGGAAAACTGTCCTTAGAGGAGGGTCTTGAAGGGGGTTTCTGTGTGGTCTCAAGGACAGACCCCTCCCTTGGGATGTATTGCACTGGGAGAAGGTGCCCGAGAAGATCCTCACCCTTCCAGGCAATGGGTGATCCTGGGCCTGGAAGGGACTTGCGTCTGGGGATCACACAGGGCTTCTTGATTGTACTAGAAATGCACCAAAAGGTATTTTTCAGCTGTTTTGTCATTAAAGCAGTTTGTACAAACCCAGAAACAAGCTCGTTTCTCCTTAAACGAGCCTTTGGTCCCTGTCTGAGCCCCTCTGTGCCACTGACCTGGGTCAGTGATGGTCTTGGCGTGATGGCTACTTGGTGGCCACCAAGGCTGGCTCTCAGTGGTGTGGGTGTTGGGCACCAGCGATGGCTCAGTTGGAGCCAGCATCCCTAGGAGCGGAGCACGACAGCACTTAATGTCCTCTGTCACAGCACCGGAGCAGGTGGCAGGGGAGATCCACCACTGTGCCACAGGGACAGGGCCAGCAGTGGGGTGGCTGTGGGCTCCAGCTTTCTCTGTGACACTCCCTAAGCTCCAGCTCTTGTTTTCAGCCTGGTTTTGTCTGACTGTCTTAGGTCATCCTTGCTCAGAGGTCTTTTAACAGGCTCCTAAGAAGGGTCAGGGATGCTCCTGGTGCCGTTCGCAGGGTACGAGGTGTGACGTGCCGGGGACCGGCTCATCTCCCTCTGTAAAGGGAAACACCAGCAGGTGAGTTGAGAGGACAACGTGGGTGGCTTGGACTGATTTATTATCAGAGCTTAAAAAAATCACAAAACAAAGCAAAACAAAAACCCAACCCAAAAGCAAAACACTGACAGATACAGAAATACAGGCAATGTGGCTCCTGTGCCCCTTCTCCATCCCCAGCCCTGCAGGGACGTACTTCGGCATAAAAACCGGGGACAGGAGCGCTGCCTGTGATGTGAGTGTTGGACTCCAAAGAGTCTCACAGTCAACGGAGAAGCAGGACTAGACTGTAAACAGCCCACAGTAAGGCAGGCAGCAGCCTGGGATCCCCCTCCTTCCCAAAGGAGGGCAGCTGCTCGTTAGCAATTAATAATGCTGCTTTATCAAGCTTTTCTTTGTTTTCCTACTATAGCATTGGTATGGACAATCCTGCTGTTGTTCATACAGACATTTGGGAAGATTCCTGGGCAAGTACCCAGAGTTGGCTGATGGCTGCAGCTGGGCTCGATGGCACAGGGCAGTAAGAGATGGAAAAGGAGTAGGATGGGAGGGCAGAAGATGATGGCACCGAGCAGGTTCTACATCTTACCTGAGGCTAAACAGACAACATCTACCCTGGGGTGAGGGATGCTTGGGACTTCTGGAGCCAGATCCAGCCTTTGTGTTTGGGAAAGCGTGGTAGGGCCAGCACTGCGGGTTCCTTCCCTAGTGCCCTGCTTTGCAGCAGGACAAGCCCAGCAGTAAGTAGCTGCTGGTGGCTGCAAGGATGCCCCGAAAAGGTCCCACATCACCCTGAGCTGCCCTACTTGGTGCTGGGAGCAGGGGAAATGTTGCAGGATGAAGGCAGCAGGGCTGTCCCACAAAACCCTGTTCTGAGATGGCTTTCTCTCTCGGTGTGCCCTGTTCCCATCCCAGGCAGCATCACAGATCCTCTTCCCTCCATCAGCTGCTGAATCCTTTCCCTCTCCCTTCAGGAACTGGCCCTGCCCTGGCAGAAGCAGTGACACTCTGCCCTTTTGCTTGAGTATGGTATTGCACAGAGTGGAGTTGAGTTAACTTGCCCTTAAAAAGGAGGAACTAGTACTTGGGCTAGAGGTGAAGACAAGCAGGAGATGGAGCAAGAAAAGCCTGGAGCTGCTCAGCCTTCAAGCTGTAGCCCAGAGTGAAGCCTCTGCCACCATAAGCCAGGGAGAAGCTTTTATCATTCAAATATTCAATGTGCAGTAGACTAGCAGCAACTCAAGCAAACCCTCAAAAGGGAGCTGTGAGCTTTGCAGTGCTTAAAACAAGGAATTTTTTTAGGAAGAGCAGCATCCAAGCTCTTGTGCCCATGATGCAGCAGCAACCCCAGTTTACTGGGAGAGGAGCAGCCTCCTAACTCCCATCACTGGACAATGCCTGTATTTTCTGCTTTTCTCTTTCTGTAGTACTCTTGGCCGTGCTCCTGTAAGTTGTGTGTGCTGGGGATGCAGCGTAGCTGTGTTAGAAGGGTGAAACCAGTTCCAGGCCATTGGTGGAGGGGACAGGCAGGCTCTGGGCTTGGACCTTCAGTGGTCCAGCCAGTGGAAGGGGCTTGGGCACTTGGGTTTGGGTGACCTAGCGGTGACTTCTTGATGTCCCTGTGACACACCGACTGTACCATCCTGCCTGGGTGGTTGAACATGTTCCATGTCAAGATTTGAAGCTAAGATTAAGTGACAGTGTTACAGGTGTCAGTATGGAGCCAGGCTGTGCCCACGTGTGCCCCAGATCAACACCCACCACCCTTCCTCTTCTGTGTGGTCACATTGGGGGAAAGCTCCTGGCTGCCCCCATAAGGCTGCTGGAGCAAGGAAGACATTAGAGCTCAAGGAATCTGCTTGAGCAGAGATCCAGGCTTGGATGGTTTTAATATTGCCTTGGCGATGATGGGAGATGCGCTTTGAAGTAGGTAAAGGAAGAACCAGCACATGTATGACCAGGCTGTTCCAGCACGAAGGTCCCAGTGGAACTGGAGGCCAGAAGGCAAAGATGAAGTGCAGACATTCAGCCTCTGCAAGAGGTGAGAGCCACTGAGTTCAGGCCAGAAGAGGGAGCTGGAGAAAAGGCCCACTGGCCCAACCTGGTCCTGCAGAAGAGGACATCTCAAGCCAAGGGCAGGAGAGCAGGTAGCCCTTCCCCAGCCCACAGCTGCCAGCAGGGTCTGGGTTCAGCTCCTGAACTGCTCCAGCAAGCAGTCAGGGAGGCTTGGAAGGGGGTTGAAATAAGGTGATACTGCTCTCCAAGAGCAAAGGCTTTCTGTCCCATAGGCTCTTCGCTAGAAGCCAGCCTAAACATAGAGTTGGGGACAGCAGAAGCCATATAGTGCACTGGAGGGCCCCAGCTTGGCCCTGTGAGCTGCAAGTCCTGCAAGGGTATGAAGGGGGCATATGATAGATACAACAGATTGGTGGCAGCTGCCACCAGTTTCTGTGGTCAAAAGCACCAGAGAATGCTTCAGCTATGATTCCCAATCTTTATTTTTCTGGGCCTTGACAAAAAAAAAAAAAAGGCAGCAACTGAGGCTACAGAAGGGGGGGAAAAAAAAATCTATCCCCAAGAAGAGGGGAAGCTTAACTTTGGGGCAAATGTTAACACTTCAACCGAACATCAGGGGTAGGTGCTCCCTAAGAGGGGTAGCAGTGACTCAATCAGCCAGCGCTGTTCAGATTAACAATGTGAATACAATGCTATGGTTTATTTAAACATAATAAATGCAATCTCTTAAAAAGAAACTAAAACCCCACAGTCTAACCCTTGCCTTTGATGATGGAAGAGGAAGGTACTAGGAAAAGCTGATTTAAAAAAAAAGGCACTTAAAAAATGGTCTTCAAATAAAAAGAATTTTGCACAAACTTGATGCCAGCCCACTGGAGCTGCTCAGAGTTTGATGGCCACTTACACATGGTCTCTGGAGCAAATTTCACAGTATATCAAGCACAGCAAGACAAGAGATAGACAGACATCCCTTCCTCTCCTGCCTGTGCAGAGATGACCACTGCTCACAGCAAGAGGGAGAGATGTTCCCTCTCTCCTTTTCTTGAGGCTGTGTTTCCTGGGATGAGTGATCCATGAGTTTCCAAGGATCCATATTAAAACCACATGCAGCAATAACATCCCTCACCCCCGGAGGAACACAAAGCTAACTAGAAAAAAGCTGATGTGATGTGTGGGAGGAAGGAAAACAAAAAGCTTACTGGTACACGTTAGAGTCAGGTGCTGATAACCAGGACTTGAGCTGGCATGGGTGGCTCACACCCAAGCGCTGGGTACAACACACTACAGGTTAAAAGACAGCTCTGAAATCTACAGGGTGAGTTTTCACTGTTAGCTTGTTCAGAGTGCAATGTGAGCCGAAAAGGTTAAAAAAAGATTCAGCAAAACCTCTTCCCTCCCCTCCCCTCACCACCCCAAGTAAACTACACAGTAGTCCATTAAGTGGCAACTTTTAACCAGTCTTCCAAGCAAACCTTTCAATATGAAAAGGTGAGGGACACAGACACGGGGTGTTTCAAATCACTGCACACTGCACCAGAAAAGCTGCACAGGCAAAGCTTCGCTCACTGCCCCGTGTGACGTTCCAGCCGTCTTCTGAAGCTCAAAGAGATGGGAACATGCCCATGAAACACATGCAAAGCCTTCAAGCGGAAGGAGTTCTTGGTTTTATAGGGGGAGAGCTCAGCTGGGCATTAGGGGTATGAGTGTTATCTAAAGCAAAAGAACAGGTTGGCTGTTGTTCTGCATTGAATGTCCTGTTAGATACATCTTGTGAAAATACTAGGTTGAATGGGCCACATGTAAGCATGGGCTCAGACATTCGCAAAGTTCCCCACCCTCCCCAATTAAGTTGCAAGCATGTGCTGATGACAGTTTGATGGCTGGATGTTATGGATTAGTCCCAGTGAGTATTATTGATTAATGGTGTAATTTAGATATCCATAAATAAAAACTGGATTTTCAACAACTTAAAGTAAAAATTTCTAGAAAGGCATCAATGTATTTGCTGAGTAAGGCGCTGAGCGGGTTCCTCCATGTTCTTAGCAAGACCATCCATGGTATCCATAAATAGGGGGCAGGAGGGGGCTTCTTGAACGTAGTGTGTCTTGGACAGAAGCATGAGATGTTCTCATTTTAGTCGCTCAACGAGTCCCTGCGTCAGTCCAAGGTGCAAAAGCTGAGATCTGGAGAGAGTTGCTAGATGAGGGAAATATTCCAGTAGCTTCTCCCACGACAGTTCCAGCAGACTGGGTACCACCAGCCACATTTTAAACAGAGAGCCAGTCCGTTTGTTTTCATGGATGTTGACCACCCCTCCGTGAACATACATGCAGCCGGCCTAGATGGGAAAAGGGGGAGAGGGGAGTTACATGGGGCTCAGACCAAACTGGCACACCAGAAGGTGCTGAGGAGCAACACAGACAGGAAAACCTGGATTTGACTCTCCAGATTCCCAGCTGGTTAATGGCAGAGCAAGATTAACCTCACACACCTTTATGTGCTGGTAACAGAAGTGTCACTGCCCGAGCCAGTCACCCTGGGCTCCTCTCATAGCCAAGGGGAGGAATCACTGCTGAAGGGCACGTGTCTCATCCTAAACCATGTACCCACTAGCTTAAGAGTGCTTTGCTCTGTATTTTAGGTGAATTCTACCCCAAGAAATCAATTTTAGGAGTGGGGCAAAGTGTTAATAAATTAGTATCGAACCATACTTAGGTTTCAGCTAAAAAGAACATATTTTTTTTTAAACTAAAACCACACCATACAAAGACATGCTGCATTCCCTGCTCAGCATAACCCTGCTCCAGGAACACCACCAACACAGAGAGATGGGAAAAGCTCAGCTGCTGACCTATTCTGCGAGTGGCATTTTTTCAATACATAGGAAAAGAAAAGGCATTCCTGCTGTCCAGGCAGTCACCAAGCTGCCTAGGAAACACCTTTATCAGCCCTACAGTTTCTCAGAAAGAGTTGCATTTATAACAATCTCCAAACTAGGTAACACCTGCTCTTATAACCAAAGAACCTGATCTCCACCCTCGCATGCTGCCCTAAGGCGATGATCAGCTGAAGGAGGCTGAAGTCACAGCTAAATGCATTTCTTGCTGCCTGCTGCTTATCAGCCACAGGTCTCTAAGCTTCTAGTTACAGCAAAAAGCTCTAGCAATACCAATCTTGCCATTAGCAGTGGTTTCCAAAGAGGGCTGCTCCCCTGCTAATCCAGGCTGTTCTCAGTAAGCTAAAACCAGTTTACTTGGGGGAGTATTTGCACGTTTTCTCCTTTCACAAACAGGAACTGCTGTTCACACATAGAATTACTCCTTGAAGCTGATACGGTTTAAAAGCTTAAACTCCACATCACTGCTTTTAGAAAGCAGAATATACTGTGTGCTACCGCTCTTTAAACAGCAGCAGGAGTAAAAGGAGCCAAGGCAGTAACCTCACACCAGCCCTCAGAATGCCTAAAGATGCTGCATCCAGTGGAGGTCACCTCCTTGGTAACATTGGTTCAGCTCTATTTGCAGCCCACACAAACGTCAGAGTGCTTGAACGAATGGCTTGAACTTCAGCTACATAGTAAAGAAATGAGTCACTTACTGGTGTGACAGCAGCACAGTGAAAATACACTGGTTCCGGCATGGCAGCTGGGAGCTTGACCCACTGGAAAGTTTGCAGATTCAGCTTCCAAACATCTCCCAGAATCACTTCTCCATTATAGCCTCCACAAACAAACACATCTGTAAGAGAGGAAACCCATGGTGCTTACAGGCCCAGCCATCCTTCATCCAGCAATTGCAGAACATGCAGTGACTGAAGTCAGCGATCACCTTTCCAAAACAGCTTTAGGATCAACAATTATTTTACCTCAACACAAGCTCTCAGTACCTCTCAAATCAGTCCCAGCACACTATTCATAATCACAGAGGCCACTTATAGAATCACAGAATGGTTTGGGTTGGAAGGGACCTTTAAAGGCCATCACGTCCAACCCCCCCTGCCACGGGCAGGGACACATTTCACTAGATCAGGTTGCTCAAAGCCCCATCCAACTGGACCTTCAACACTTCCAGGGATGGGGCATCCACAGCTACTCTAGGCAACCTGCTCTGGTGTCTCACCGCTCTCACCATAAAACATTTTTTCCTTATGTCCAATCCAAAACTACCCTCTTTCAGTTTAAAACTGTTGCCCCTTCTCCTGTCACTATAGGCCTTGGTAAAAGTCTTTCTCCACCTCTCTTGTTAGCCTGCTGTATACATTAAAAGGCCACAACAAGGTCTCCCTGGAGCCTTCTCTTCTCCAGGCTGAACACTCCCAGCTCTCTCTACCTGTCTTCATAGCAGAGGTGTTCCAGCCCTTGGATCATTTCCATGGCCCTCCTCTGGACCTGCTCCAACAGGTCCATGTCTTTCTTTTGCTGAACACAGTACTGCACGTGGGGTCTCACCAGAGCGGAGCAGAGGGGCAGAATTACCTCCCTCAACCGGCTGGTCACACTTCTTTTGACACAGCCCAGGATACAGTCGGCTTTCTGGGCTGCAAGCACACATTGCCTGCTCATGTCCATTTCCCAGCCTGCCTGTGATCCCAGCCCCACCATGGCAGATTCAGAGCTAAATGCCGCTGAGAAGCAGGAGGGCAGTGCAACTCCCACTTTAAGAAGCTGTATTAAGCCCTAGCTAACCTGAGTTCATAAGTTCCTGGGTTTGATCAGATTCTAGTGGTTTTAAACCCATGGGGAGCAGCCACAGCCCTGGATCCTAGTCCTGCTGCCTGCCAGAGGCAGGTCCTTGCTCCCAGCTTTGCCCAAGTTCTCAACTCAGAGGCTTGCACTGCAGCAAAATACCGCTGATGAAGGTGACTGGAAGCATCTCCCAGCCCCTGCCTTACTTTTATTGGCACAATTAGCACTCCTAAGAAATATAATCTGGCATAGCACTCTTCTGCATGGCTCAGCACCCTTTAATATACAGCATTCAGTAATCGACCTGAAGAGTTTGAAAAGAAGGATCAATATTGTAACTGCTTCTTCAGTCCATTATGAGCAATTTGTTTTATCAAGTTTCGAGGAACGCGTTCTTGTAGGACAATGAGGCTATGGAGAGGCCCAAATCTAGTTGAAGGAACACTCTACCGTTCAAAATTGCGGGTAATTGAACATGGATTGCACATGAAGAGCCCTCTCTAAGCTATGCCTCAAACACTGCCGCACAAGTGATTTACAGCAAGAACATTTGGAGGATCAAAGTGAAGAACAAAAGGCTCTACTAAGCTCCGTGCAGCTTCTAACATATAAAATCACCCTCACTTTACTAGAGAATGGAAAGACTCAGGTGCTAACTCTGCTACCGCCTCATAATCCACTCCATATGAGCATCTCGGATTTACAACACCACGAAAAGGACCCACTATCAAAGACATCTCCGAACAACCTTGTCTCTAAAGAGCTTGGCTTCAGCACTTGGTCGCACTTTGCTTTTCACAGCGGACTGCAAAGCTAACAGGTTAGTCATCAAGCTGCAGCAAGAACATCATTTACACCTGTTTGTGAGCTTGCAATCAATAAGTTGCAAAGTATCATGGACACTCGTGGCTAAAATATGTGATATCTTACATTGTAGTGGCCACGTGTCCAAAGGAGATTTACGCGTTGCCTAAAATACTGCAGAATTCCAGAGAGCAACAGTACTGTGCAATACAGAAGTAAATCTGCCTACAGCAGCAAGATCCCTCATGTGAAGAGTGGTGCCAACTGGGCAGCTTAAGGCCTGTTAACAAGAAAGAAATCCTCTTCCAGAAAATACACGTGTGCCCTGCAGTTCTCACAAACATGTGTCAGAGGCCAGCATCTCTCAGGCTAGAAGGATGGGCTTGTCACTGCTAAGTTGTATAAGATATATACCAATTTTCAAGAGGCGGATCTTACCATTTTTTATCTGAACACAGCTATGGCATCTTCTGGCTGCTGGGAAGCCTGAGGAGAATAATAAAAAAAAAAAAGTATCAACTATAGTTGCTTTAAAGTGCTTGGGCAAGTGGTGATTATATCTCAACATAGAATCATGGATAGGAGTCACTTGTTTCATTTATAAGGGGCTTCTACTTTCATACAATCACGGGTATAACATCTCTACTTTAGCAACCAGCTGTTTCAGGTTTGACTCCTACTTGCTCTCCAGGGAAGGCAGAAATGTGCCAGAATCTCATTCCCCACAGACTCCAGCTCTCACCTCTGGCTTGGTGAAAAGCAGCAGCCAAGGGCCTACAAGGTTTCAGGGAAACCCCTGCTGCTAACCAGGCCAGCATGTGTTCCCTCAGAGGGAGCAGAGATGATGCATATCTTCTGGGAGGAGAGCCAGCCACTATCATCTTTCCCACCCAGGGAGGGAGAGAAGCCAGACTGCTAAATATGCTTCAGATGGGTTAGTCCTCACTGCTAAAGCTCTAAACAAGCAGGACCTCGAGGCCAGCATTAAGTCACGTACTGTACAACAAGGTTATGAAAAAGGTTTTCAGCCTGCCAGAAAACTGCATTTTCAAGCATCTTGGCCACTCTCTGGTTTACAAGGGAAGACAGGGGAAATTCCAGACTCACCAACTTTTTCATGAGGTTTTGTGGCAATTTCCTCCCAGGTGTTGGTTTCAAGGTTGTATGCATGGATCTGAAGGGACAAAGAGGAGCCATTACTTCCTCCTGGCTCTCCGAGCACCACAATGATGCAGTTGCTGGCTCTGACCCAGGGAGCCACTATAAACAACACCTCTTTTTCATTAAGTGTAAAACCAAAACCAGCTAATCGCAGCCAGTGACTAAGCAGGTATAAAATCACCTTCAAAGCGTACCAGCTTACTAAAGCTTTCATCTCACGCTTTGCTATTTGAGCCCCACAGCTGAAGAAAAAGAAAACTGCTTTTAAAAAAACTGGACCAATTAAAACCCACACCCTCCAGTTCTCAAAACTGTTTAGAAATACCTATCTCATACTGCACGTAAGGAGAAAAGAAATGCAGAAAATGGAGAGATAAAAAGTCACGTTAACTGCTGCAGTTTCAAGTTTTTTGGAAGTGGAGCACTATTTAAAGTGTCCTCATTTATCATTTTGGCATTCAAGATGAATTCACTCTTCCCTCTCCAAATTGTATTGGAGAAAAAACATTTACCACAAGAAAGGAAATTAAAGTATACCATTAAGGGAGAAGATAAGAAAAGAGTCACCGTATCAATATCTGAATTTAACACCAAGGAATTCCTTCCTTTGGTACTTTCCTGTTTTGGCACAAACACAACATTTAGAAATATGTCCTAAGTGTTTTTAAATGAGAATCTTTGATAATAGGTCTACAGAATGAAGCTGGTTTTCAGATCGGTATGGTCACTGGGTACCACAGATTCATCATCTGTAAGTCAACAGGACATGTTTGCAGCAAGATGAGGTTTTACAGAAATATGAGAACAATCTGCTCCTAGTTATCTATTTTTTTACCAAGCTCAGCTCTCCAGGCAAAGCGAGATGAAGAGACCATCCTGGTTATACTTCACTGTAGAAAATCTCCCATCCAGGCAAGCACTCAAAGTTCCCGATTGCCTTACCTTATCTAAGGAATAAGCTGTCCAGGAAGTTCCACCTCCCAAGATATAAATCCGTTGACCATCATGTGCGATTTCATGTCTGTATCTGAAGGTGCAAAGAAGGACGTTTAGCAGCACAAGCAATTACTGCAAGTGAGCAACAACAAAAGCCTTCTAGAAAACACTACCAAATTTGAGTGACTTAAGCAGACACCCCAAGCCTGGCTATGCTGTATCAGTCCCTCAGGTTGGGAGCATTCAGAAGATGTGGAAGCTTTCATGAGCAATCTAAGCAGCACCCCAGAAGCTTGCAAGGCATTTTCTGAGAGCAGAGCACCACGGAACTTAAGTACAGTCATTTACGGAGCACCACAACGGCCATCAATATTCCAGTCCCTTCTCTCACTAAGATGATCACTGATTGATCTCCCAGCCCTCCTTCCTCCATGCCTTGCTACAGAATAGGACAAGAGACAGGGATCAACAGGAGCCTCTTGCCCTCCTCAGCACTCACCAGCTGCCTCAAGTCCCCAGCTCTGTTCTGGCACCACACAGTCCAGATCAATGTCCTGGCAAAGGCTTCACACCCATCCCTACATCCCCCTGCACGCCAGACTGCTGGAGCACTGGTTGTGCAACGTTCACAGCTGAAAACACTGCTCTAAGAGCGCCCAGAAGCCTGTCCTTAAAGGTGGTGACTCCCCTGCGTAAAAGGTCTCTGAGACTGTCCAGCTTCTCACCTCTCCTCTGGCATGTCACATGACATATTGTTTGGTTTCAGCTGGATCCACTCTCTAGTGTTGAGGTCTAGCTTATGTAGGTCAGTACTGTAAATGTAACCAGTTGTTCCTCCAAACACGTAGAGACAACCATTGATAATGGCCATGGCCTGGAAGGTAACAGAGAGAAACCAGTCAGAAAGGACGTGCGACATCAGTGTCTGAAAAAGAGAGAACTCCCACCCTCCCAAAGCAAGACACTGCTTGCAAAGCTCTACCTACAACTTACAAAATGACACGTTCAGGAGGAATATGAAGGGCAAACAAGGATGATACACAAAAGATGGGGGGCGGGGGGTATCTGTAGGAAGGAAAAGTAACTCCGTGGTCACAAGATGAGGACCTAGAAGTGGAGCTGCTGAGTTTCAGGCATAGACAAAACAGATCTGTGCAGCAAGGGCTCCCAGGAGCTAAAACCAAAGCACAGTTAACCCTGAATCTCTTCCACGCTGACCTTAAACGGATACTGTTACAGAGAATCTTACAAACCAGCTATCAGATAGCCAGTGGCATTAAGCGTAACAGACAAAGCCCCAAACACAGTGGATAAGTCAGACTAAACAATAAAGACAGCCTGTACAATTCAAAAGCACATGGACTATCGGCCTACTGACACCGTGAAGATGGTGCAGGCACCATTCCCTGATGCAGTCCAAGGTGGAAGCAGAGACGTAAGCTCCTTCTGCTCCCAACTGCCTGTTTGCCAAAGGCCAGCTCGAGTTGAACTGGGCAAGGGGAAGATTACTTTCCTTCCTCCCTAAGTGTCTGGCGCACATCTAAATGAGAAATTAGTTGGGTTATAAATATCTGCACCACAAGTACATTGGCAGTATTATTGGAAAGCACAGCAAAAGCTGGCACTCCTCCTGTGAGCGTGAATCTAGTTTTTTGTGCACCATGCTCATCCAGGACATTATGGACAGTTTAAAAAGTTATTCTAATGCAAACAAGACCTACTAAACCCTGTTTTCATTTATAGTTTGGGGTTTAAAGGCTTTGAGGAGGCTAGAGAGCAACTCTAGGAACTACCAACCACTCCTTAAATCAGACATACTTTTTCATTCAACTGCACCTGACATTTAGTTAAATTTTGGCTTTTCTAACTACAAGAAAACTACACTTTTCCTTTGTAATCTCAAAGAACCAAGACCACACTCTGTTTCTTTACAAATGGTACCTGCCTTCCCTTACACTTATGTACATAGAGAACAACTCTGGTTACTAGCAGAGAAGAGATCTCCATGCTCTGGCCCCTTTTCTGTGACACACAGCGCAGCGTACGCAGGCACAGGCAAAGTGCCTCGACAAGGGATGTCCTTCATACCTGGCCATAGATTCGATTGGGTTTCTTTCCTCGGCAGCTGAGCAGAGCCCATCTTTTGTACTTGACGTTGCAGACATGGACGTCATTGCCGTTGCTCTCCCCAAAGGGGATCCCGGTGCCCCCGAACACAAGCAGGTTGTTGCCATGCAATACAACTAGGAGAGAGAGACAGAGCAGAGATACATGTTGCTGCAAGACATGGTAAAAGAGAACGACTCTCTGCTCTGGAGTCAGTAGGTAGAGAGTGTTCAATATTGTTCAAATACCCTACAATTCACACTATGTATTTGTGGCTTTGAAATGCTCTAAAAGAGAAAGAATGAAAGCTAAAACCATGGTAACCAAAGGCCTACTTTTAAAAATGGCTAGTGAACAAAGAGATCTATTTTTGGATGCTTTGAGACGTCTGATTGCACGGAGCACCTAGCTGCTGAAAGTGCAGGTGCCTTGCAACTATCAAGCTAAATACCTGGAAACTACCCCTTGCATTTGAAATTTTTTCTTTCCCTCTGCCTCAACCCAAGAGAAAGAGGAAAGAAAAATCACAAAACCAACCCAAACTCAAGGCCTACTCGCAGAAGAGTTGGTAACAGGATCCAGATTTCCCATTTCTTGCCTGGTTTTGCATTCCACCAGGGACATCGATTAAAATAGCTTCAGGAGTAGACACATAGGACTTGAATTTCCATACGTACGTGACATGGAGGCTAGTTCCCTGGGCATGTACCCTTCAGTGCCCATTTGATGCCAGGTGTCTGTAGCAAAGTTGTATCGCCAGAGTTCCCTGAAGAGCGGGTAGTCTTCATTCTCTGGCCCACCGGACTCATCGTAGTCAGGATTGTAGCCTCCAAACACATACAAGTTGGCACTATCTGCCACGCAACGATGGCCACTTCTTGCTGGTGGAGACCTATGGCCTACAGCAAAAAGAGAAGGTAAAACAGCTTCAGTTGAAATGCCAGCAGAGGAGCTGAGCTTGTGTCTGAGGGTCAGGACTACACCCGCCGCGGTGGTCCTCCAACAAGAGTGGCTGGTGTTTAGCCATAGGGAAGCATGTCTGCAGCCAGGAGGAAACAGCTCTGTAATGACAGATCCACTTCTCCAAGCAGGAATGGGGAGAGCCTCTGCGTGTCACCATCTCACTCATGTCCCTGGACCACACCTGCCTAAGGAGGCTTGTCTGCAGGTCGACACGTGACAACCCTTCCATGAAAGCTATTTCCAAGATATCTTAAAAATTCCCCCTTCAATCATTCTGTATGGCAGATTTCACTTAGGAAACCGTTCCAAAATGATTATATTTAAAGCTGACTGGTGGGAACAAAGAAGAAAAGTAATGATTTGCTCTCTGTCCTACATAAACCTTCTCTCCATTTCTTCTCTTTTGCTCCTGGCACCTTGTATCTCAAGAAGGCTCTTTCACCTTGGACACCCGTGGCTTCCTAAACATTAAGCAACACAGGTCTGATACAGCAAGTAAAATCTGCTCATAGGTAAAGGCATTTGCACTGGGAGGGAGCGCAGCAGGGAACCCATCTGAGATCCAACAGGTTAAGCTTGACAACTGGCAGACGCAGCCCTTCCCAAAAGGAAGCCCTCTGCCTACCCACCCTCTTCCCTAAAAGCCAATGGAAATAAAAGTGGGGAGGACAATTCAAGCTCAGACCTCAACTGGAATAGATAAAAAGACCAATTCAGTCCAGGAAAATCTAAACAGCAATATTCTTGTTGGACAACAGCAATTGAAGTCTCAGCTGACAAGTGATCAAAAAGTAATTCCGAGCTTGCTCGAATATGATGCACAGCAAGAGCCAAGCACAGTGCCAGACGTAGATGTTTTTCTTCAACAAGACACAGGACCACATAACGAATGAGGAAGATGAAAGGAGCAGAAAATGATCAGGTCCCTGAACAAAGGAGCTGGTTGTGAGACACATGTAGAACATCTCAAGCTGACTAAACCAGGAAGGTTTCAAAAGTCATTTTTTCTACGCAATACAACAGCTTTTTGGTGAGAGTAACTCTAAGCCTCATCTTGAGAAGGAAGATAGATAATAGTCCCCTAAAATGTACAATTTCAGTGCATAATCATCACTCTCTCAAGCACATCCTCTGCTTGTTGCACCTCAAGACAGGCCCACTTTGGTTCAGTTGACAATAAAGAACAAACAAAAAAAACCATCAAAAGAAGATCTCCCGAAGAACCCCCACCGAAAGCAACCAGTGATCTTCACCACCCACCTGCTCTCATAGCTCTTTTACGGACTTTTAGGATGGAACAGGACCCAGTGAAGCATCTAATTAGGACCCATCGTGTTTTCTTCTTAGAGCTTGTTACAATTATCAGCAGTGAATCAGACATGTGGAGCAATAACAAATGAGGCATCAAGCATCTTTCCTACAGGAAAGGTGAAATAAATGATTTGTCCAGACTGAATAATGAATTTTAACTCAGCACAAGCAGCTTTGCTTAATCATGTTCCCCGTTTGCTGCTGCTGTAAGCTCCAACTCTAGTCCAAAATTAAGCTGCTCTACAGGGTTCAGACAAACTCCTTGTGGCTAAGTTTTGACAGATTTGGGTTGTTTCCAGTAATAATTGTGTCTCACAGCAATCCCCACTTAGAAAACTAATAAGCACTGGCTGAAAGAGAGGGGAAGAAAGTTAAGGAATTAATGGAAAAACCTGTAGTCTGGCCTGGCTACTGAGACAGCACAGTGCCATCGGGCACCCAGCGTGGCATGGACATTAGCGCACAGGAGGGGTGGATATTACATGTACTAACAGTGGCAGCCAGGAACTAGTGGTGGACTAAACTGTTAAAACAAATATTACGTGCTTTAGAGGTGATTCACAAAGGGAAAGAGAAACATCCATCCCTCTGGCCTTTTTTATTTTAAACTCTGAAACTATCCAAAGAGATGGATTCATTTTTAAGTGAACACATTGATAATAAAGGTATTTACAATCATGGTAATTGTTCAGACTCTTCTAATCAGAGATGCTTCGAGAGGGCAGTTCATCTGATCCTGAATATCTGCAAACAAAACCATGCTTGAGAAATGCCCATGCCTCTCTGCAGCCTATAGAGGATATCCTAGCGAAGGGCTCACGTGTCTGTGCTTGGCCAAAGGGAGCTCATCCTGCTTGTTTCTTCTTCTGTGTTTGCCCTGGAGGCCTCCAAAAAGACCTGAAAGAACTGAAATGGGAGCTTAATTCCAGCAAAGACTGGGAGCACTGATGCACACATTTTGCAGGGGAGTGAGGATTTAATTCAATCATCCATTGAATTTAAAAGGTATTAGGGAATTAGGAGTTCAAATATTACATTAAATATAGATCCTATTTCCCTCTAGTTATAACACTTGCTGTGAGAATTTTCCAGAGGAAAGAGAGAAGAATAAGGCTGAGTTTTCTATAAAGCCAACAGACTAAAGAGTAAGAGGCATAATTCAAAGAAAATAAATTAAAAACAAAACTAAGGAAGCCTTCTCTGCCATTCACCTCTCAAAATTAAAAAGAGAAGACACCTGACTTTGCCATAATGCCCCAGAACAGTTAAGTTTCAACAGAAAGGGATCAATGTTTGATGCATGCAGGTCCTCAAGATAGCGAGATGGGTACATTAAGCCCATACACAGCCCAGCTGGTTTCACCTCTTCCCATTTAGATAGAAACCCATCTCCTATCTTTAAAAGACGATTTTTTTCAAGATATTTTCAAGACACAGAAAGGGCATCAGAAGGCGGAGCTGGTGTCAAACAGATACTTGCAAGTACCCAACCGAGATGGTCTGAAAGGACCATCCTTCCCATGCAGCCATTCCCTGCCCATTCCCACTACTCTCGCCAACAACTCAAAGGGCTCTGTGAACTAAAGGAACGCATTTTTCAATCAAACACTCACTCAGTAACTGTCCTTTGTCAGAAGCTAGGGATCCTCGTGGCAGAGCTAGCGGAAGAAATGATGCCTGTCCCTGGTCATGCATTCACAACTCAGCTGCTCAGGGGAAATCCACTGTCCTCAGCATTAAGCTGAGCACCAAACCGTGGAGGAGAGCAGCTGAAATGCTTCCTCCTGCTGTGCCTGCTACGTGGCAGTGACTCCCAGGGAAAGGAGGGCTGGAAATGCCAACCAGAGCAAGGTTTCCAAAAGCTCAGGGCAAACCCCTGTAGCTACAAACACATGCAATTTCATTTCACTCTGCTCAAGAACAACAGATTTTCTGCTCTATACAAGCAGACCCCAGTTGTGTTTGCTCAACATATAAGGAATAAGTTATCTCCAAAGGCTTCACATTTCCAGCCTGCTGGTTTTAAGCTCCGCTCTTCACTAACCCCTTCATCTCAATGGACTAGATCCTCCTGCTTGCAGAGGCCCAAAGAAGATGATATATCTACCCATAAAACAGGAAAAAAAATTATCCAACACATCTTCTGAGTCACCTACACCAGCACACTCGCAAATGTATGAATGAACTGAATGTTAAACTGAGTTAAATTGCCACCAAACTCTTCTATTCAGAATTGAAGTGACCTTAATTCACTTCAGAAGAAAGCCTTAGAAAAAGATTCCTCTAGTTATATCTTTTTAAAGAAAAGACCTGTAAAAGCTGAATCTATTTAAGAGTTAATTCAGATTAGTTTCTTCAGCAGACAAGCTCTATGACTTTTACCTCCAATAAAGAGCTGCATTTCCATTTAATTATGTTTTATCAGATGATTCACATTTCCTACTGAAATTCTTCATGCAAGTTTTGGATCTGCTTTCGCTTCAGCATTAGCAGTGCACAACAAGCCTATTACACAAGCGCAAACTTTAGATGGTGCAGGAAGATGGAAACACCCAAGGGTTTGCTAACTTCTTCCTCTAGTTAGCAAAGCCCATCTCCCCAAGAGCTGAACCTGCCACAGATTAAAGAAAGACCCAACACTAAGCGAAGCACAGTGAGACACCATCACAGTGAAAAGCTGCAAGTCACCAGGCCTCGCTATGAATTCTGTGACACTGGACATGGAAAGTAGCAGAACAACATACCAAGTCAAGACAGAACTGTGGGAAAGAGGTCGTAAAGCTAGTTATAGAAAATGGCTTTAAAGTGGATGGATATAATTTGGAAAGCACTCGCTTTCCCAATTTAAGACTCCAAAGTGAAACGGGAAGGAAGGATGGGAAGGTACAGTCACAAGGAGACCCCTTTTCCTTGGTCCTGAGGGGAGAAATGGGAACAATAAAACTTTCAGAGAATAAGAAGCTCCACAAACAGAGAGAAGTTGAAATATCATGACAGGAACATAATTAAGGAAAGTCCTAAATTAGGACCAAGCTAGCTGATTGAAACTTGCTTGCTGGCTATGCACTGACCTGTTAACACCCTGTTAAATTCACCCTTTTCAAGTGATTCATTGAGTGACTTCAGAGGGAGCTGCTCCGATGGCCCAGATTGACTTTGTTAAAGTGGATTCCTAATTGAATACCTCTCCTGCAAGAGGTATTATTAGAACAGGAGAGTAAGCAAAACAGCGGCATGAATATCTGTTCCCGAGTTTCCTGATGTGACACAGCACAGCAACCAATGCATGAGACATTCATTTCCTACCTCTCCAAAAACTTTGAATACAGAGTAGGTCTGGGGCGAGGAGGAGAAAACAGAGATGTTCATTAAGAAAATTAAAAAAAACCCTTTATTTTGGAGGAGAGAGCATAATGGTCCTGAATAGTGTTCAACAAGACTCCCATTCAAAATATCCCTCTTATGGGGAGGACAAAGCTGAATTGCACCTGCTGGTCCATAAATACTGCTCCTGTTCTAACACAAACTTAAAAGTTTATTAAATTCCAGCTCTGGGGCCTTGACAGCTACAGAAATCTATGGAAGGCCTGGAGAAAAAAAACCAACATAAAAATCCCTTGGTACCAGCAGATTACTTGAAGTTACAGAGCAGATTAAATGCTACCAGCATGCCCAGAACCACAGCACATGTCAACGGCTATGCTCAAGTCTACTGGATTTCTCTACCACTTTTCAATAGCTCTATAATAAAGTTATAGAAGAAGAAAATTAAACTGTGAAGTACCAAGTGGTTGCACTGATTCACATGCAGTGCAAATGTAAGGTGAGAGGCGCTTCAAACAGAGCAGCACAAAGTCAAGTTTCGAAGAACAAAGACGTTTTCTTTCCATTCGATTATCCTCCCTTTCATGACTGCAGGAAAAAAAATGCTGGCATCATCTCACTGGCTAGGTTAAACAAGAGGGGAGTAGCCGCTATTTGAATTAGTAAGTCAGCCAGCTGGGCTTTTTTTTTTTAAATAAGAGGGGGGAAAAAAGGTCTAATTAGCCAAATTAATTTCTTAAAAATAAACAATGAAAGAGTTGAATATGAAGTTTTGAGAGCCTGCCTGAAACCATCCTTTTTTTTTTTTATCATGACCATGGTGCCAGAGAAAAACCAAATAAATCTATTAATCAAGGAGAAGCTCTTGGCAGAGGGTGAGGTCTGCCTACGCCATCAGGTACTGCAGAATTTGATTTTTCTTTTTAAGGGAATTTTCCCTAATTGCTACCATGCCTTGTTACCAGATCCCGGCAAACCAATGCAGTGCTGTTCTCCCAAGGTGGCAAATCCACAGCTGCTGCCTCCCTTTCCCAACCAGCCTTGGAAGGAAGAGGCCAAGGGTCTGGGCTGTCCCACCATCTGCTCAGAAACCTGTAAGCAGAAAGGAAAAGAATGACCCCTGTATCATCCCTCACTAGGGCCGGTGTGAAGCTGAGCAGTAGCCAAAGCAACCTGCAGCAGAAAAAATGATTCCTGGATCCTTTGGGAGCAAAGAAGATGAGGTAAGAGAAACTGCTAACCTCGCGCTTAAAAGGCAACTCTGGAAATGGAAACAGGTCAAGTTCTTTTGCCATCACAGCTACCAGAAAGAGACTTGGCTGTAGCTAGCAGAAATGGCAGGAGCAGGACTAAATAAACATACTCTTATTGCAAACACATACCCTTTCCCCATGGGTTACTGCCTTGGAGCTGCAACTGCAACGACTTTCCAGCTTCGGGATGCCTCATTTCTAAAGTCTGCCACGCACTGTTGCTTGCTAAGGGTACAAAAAACATCCTTTTGCAGAGTCAGATCAGCTGACTCCAAGCCGCAGGTGTCAATTTTAAAGTTTTGCCTCTTTATTCTTTCCGTCTTAAAGGATCACTAAAGATCCATCTGAAATTGGAGCACAATTATAAAGTTTTGACATGCTGCTTGCCCCATTCCAAGTCACTGAATTACAGAAAGATCCTAACAACGCAGCAGTCAAAGCATTTATGATTTGTTTTTCCATGTACTGCTTGCTTGTTTCATGCAACCATTTTACTGCTTGCTCATCTGGCCGTTTAAAGACATTGCCGTTCACAAAAAGGAAAGCACGTAAGATAAAGACAACAGAAATTACAAAGAACTGTCTATTCCATTCAGAATACACAGGGAACGATCCTCAAAGCCCAAAGCAATAATTAAAGGCCAATGTGAAATGTTTCACTCAAATCTTGGGGTCATGTCTGACCCCAAGAATGTGTATTTTCCTTACAGCACATGGCCTTCTCCATAGAAACAGCAAATCCCTGTTTTTTTCTTTCCCTTTTGCCCAGCTCATGTTAAAGCAGCCAAAAAGCAAAGGAAAAGAGCACGATCGAGATCCTGCCAGTAGTGGATGGAGCCAGGGGATGCTCTGGCATCTGGATGCTCAGTTTGGTGCAGCAGGGAGGCAGTCGCTCAGTGCGTTTTTTTTCCCCCTGTAAAACAAACCTTCCTGGGCACTCAGGGGAATCAGTGAAATGTATTCATCTGGTATCAGCCTCTCAGAAGATGTACAGGCTCCAGATCATCTCACGCAGGCGACCCAAGTTAAAAAGGATGACTGGTCTCAAGTTCACGGTTTCAACACAGGAGGTGAGACTCAGGGTCAGAAGAAACGCTTGGCTTCTAACCTTCAGAAAAGAATTTTATCCAATAAAAGTTGCCAATGTTTCTAAATCTCAAGGACAAGCAACCAGTTTGTTTTTTTCCCAACCAAGATGCATTTGGAGAAAACAGTTTACATGTGCAGCATATTTTTTATCAACAGATCAAGCTTCAAAGTTCTTTAAATATTTGAAAATTAGGAAATAATGGCACATGAAAGCTTACAGATTCCTATTGCTAAATGAAGTTTGTTTCAAACACACAAAAGACCATTTATTAAGATGACCGTAGTTCAACCCTAAGTTCACAATGGCCATCCAAATGTTTACAACCAACAGTACACACCCTTTTTTAAGCTAGCTATTTAGAGCATCACCTCAACCACACTGCACAACATAATGCCAGGTCACCAATAATGCATGTGATTTACCAAAACTTATCCGAGCAACAGCTATCAGTGTTCACAACACAGTGTGGCAGCTGTGTTTTCATCTCCAACGCGTGCTCAACACAGCAGGCAGGATAAAGAGCAGACCTACTGAGATGATAGCACGCTTCTGCCAAGTAATTCTGCTTTGCAAAAGTAAAGATTAAATGCTGCTCTACCTGTAGTTCCTTGAGCAATATTATACAAGACAGAGCAAGGGAAGGCAGCCGTCCCATGGCATAGACAGAAAGCATCTGGACTCAAGCTTTCATTGTAGCACTCACTAGCTAACGCTGTGCAAGCTCCCAGTTCATTCCTTGAACAAAGCAGTATCATTTTTCTTGTATAATTTGATGGATTAGAGCTTGCCATGCACATCAGGTAACCTGAAACAGAACAATGTTGAGGACCTCATCCAGTTTAACATTTGGAGCTGGCAGGGAAATAAAAGCAAGGATCACATTCTGCCAGGCTACAATAGGAAAACTCAGCCAAAATAGATTGCTAGCACAAAAAAAACAGATTCCTGGGCTGCAGTCAAAGCACTGGTGGTTTTAATATACTGAATTTTCATTCTGGTTAAAGACTTGCATCTAGAGAGATGTTCCTCCTAGAACTACAGGACTACTTCCTATTTTGATATTTACTGATGAAAACTAATTGCAGGTACAGCCATGAATCCTCTTCATTTTATGTGTGGCTCAAATCAGGATTTGAAGACTATGCTAAACTATTTTAAATCAAGCCCTTCTTTCCCTCTCCTCCAGACCACCTCGAGAAAGCACAGTTTTATTTATTCCTGGAGCATAACCAACAGATATCCAGGCGTAGCCTCAAACACCTCCCAGAGCAGCAAGCCCAGCACCACCCGTTATAAGCTTCCTTTTTTCTCAACCTATTTTAATCATGACATCCACCAGAGGGTCATTTGCAAAGTGAAAGGTGCAATAAGTTAGTGCAACAAAACTCTGTGAGATCTTAGGAAAGGGGAGGGTGATCTTATTTTACAAAATATTTACATAAGGTGGTTCTGGCCACTCAAACCCACAAGAACCAAGTATATCCAAGTAATCCAGCCAGGATCACTTACATACAGCACAGAGGGTGAAAGGACGACAGCTGCCAAGTCCTCGCTACAATTCCTGGGTTGTTCTTCATTTAGAAGGACAGACTAGTTTTGGACAGGTCTTTTATACCCTCTGGCTCCTATGGCGAGATGCTTTGACCTCAAGAGTTTTGCTTCCTTCTCCTTTCACGAAGTTTAGGCAGTTCTGCTGCCTACTGTCTGCGCCTCCTCATTCTGAGTTTCTTAAAGTTCTTCCTGTCAGGCTAACAGGAAAAGGAACGGCACAGGCACTGAGCTGCAACCGCATGGACTTTGTCCTGTAATCAAGGTGTAGGGTCTTCCGCTTGCAAGACCTGCCCCAAATGTGCTGGCTTTTTCCATCAATCTGTGATCTTCAATCCTACTAATCCCAGTGTGAGGCTTATATTTGGCCACAATATTATTAGCGTTACTAGTAGCAATATAATTTGTATTTCAAGCACAATTTTTGGAAATATAAACTAAATAACTACAGGATGTAAAGCTAACGAATATAGTGTGGCTTTTGGTTCTCATCTTTTCAAAGTAACATACCAGTGGTGAATAGCTAAGGTGTGTGTACACATCCTCTTTACCGCTTCTTAAGGTTTTCTAAGGAGGGTATCAGTATTATTTTCCCTCCTATCTAGTTTTTCCAACATCCAGAATAGTAGGTTTCAGTATCTCCCTTTCCACTTATGATTTCTGCAAGACTTCTGAAGGACATTTAGGTCAAAGGCTGAAGCCAAAGCGCTGCTGGCTCTTGGGAGAGAGAACAAGACAAGTCAATATTGACTTTGACTCCAGTCTTCAAAGCTTCATCTTTTTCATACCAGCCAGACAAAATAAGTTTGTAACTCATGTAATTAGAGTCCCTTACAAATGTTTGGATAAGCAGGATGTGAACATGTCGCCGAGAACAAGGTTTAAAACCTGTTTGTTCATCCAGCTGCGTTAAGCCTCCTCAGATCACATAGCTCTTTTTTGTGGCAGGCTGCCTGTGCCCAAAAAATACCCAAGAGAGAAAGCAGCAGTGCCTGTGTCCCCGACACCTGAGCGACAACTCTGCCCAGGGTGTCAAGGGCAGCTGGGAGAGGCCAGAGGAACCAGCCAAGGATGCCAAACACAACCTACAGGCCACCGGCCAAGACCCTTTCAAATATTTGAAGTCTCTAAAGAAGCATTTCTAAGAGAATGATCATTCTCACATCCAGCTGTGAGAGCTTTCGGGTTTGGATTGATGTCCAGAATAGGTCTGCTTCTTCATCCTGCTTCTCAGAGGCTTTTGTTTTCAAAACTCTTTGTAGCAATCACGTATTTTGAACATTTCTACAAGTGTGCAATTGATTGTCAGTATTTCCCATGATTAGTAAAATAGGAACAGGATTGTAATACATGAGATAGCATCCCAGAGCAGAGAATAAAATAAGGAGTCCTTCCGAGTGGACTGTCCTTACTGAGAAACCAGAACAAAAGAGGAAACATATGCCCCAGAAATTCTATATTACAGATTTTATACCACTAAAACTGAGTGTTCCTTGGGTTGTTTTGGTTTTTTTAAAAAACGTAAAAGGAAAATAAAGAAAGGAATTCTGGAAAATGAGAACCATAGAACAGCCCAGGTTGGAAGGGATCGGGAAAGATTGTCTGGTCCAACCTCTCATGGGAAAGGGAGCCAACATGTGATTATTCAGCACCTTGTCCAGTCACATCTTGAAACTCTCCAGCAACAGGGACTCTACCACATCCCTGGGGATGTTGTTCCAGCGAATTATTGTTGTTACTGTAAAAAATGTCTTTCTTACATTGAGATGAAACTTCTCCCAGTGCAACTTGTACCCACTGCCCCTTGTCTTCTCCATGTGGCTCCTTGTGAAGAGAGACCCTCTGTCCTCTTTGCAGCTGCCCTTTAAGTACTGGAAAACCATGATGAGGTTCCACCTGAGCCTTCTCTTCTCCAGGGAGAAGACACCTGACTCCTTCAGCCTTTCCACATAGGGCAGGTTCTCCAGCCCTCTGACCATCTCCTTTGGACCGTCTCCCATCTGTCCTCGTCCTTCTTGACTTGTGGGGACCAGAACTGGACACAGCACTGAGTAGAACAGGATGATCCCATCTCTCTCTTTCTCTGCTAGTAATGCCCCTGCAGATGCAGCCCAGGTTCCGATTTGGCTTCAGGCTTGTTCCCCCACATGACACAAAGGGATTCAGGATATTAGGGTTTTCTGTTGTATTTTTTTTAAAATACATATTAGAAACTCTGAACCTCTCCATACGAAAAAACCACCTCTACTGTGACTGGTACACTGGGAAAATTATAGCTTAAGACAGAGCATAAATGCTGAGCATGCGAGAAGCAAAGATATATTTAGGTTTCCAGATTGTTTCTATCCACTTAACCCCAAGAGCCTGATGAAAACAAAGAAATTTAAATGTGGACATGATGATTTCCAACGAGGAGAAGAACAAACTGCACACCACCTATATTTGACATTTTTGATCTTTCTAAAGCTTACAAACACCTAAAAATAGCTCCTTCCTTTCCCTTATCCAACACAAAATTTTAGATGTTTAAAGAGTCTTTACCCATCACGAGGCAGCAAAAACACGAACAGCTTTTTTTTTTTTTTTTGAGCTGTTAAGCCATCAACGAGACTCTTTTGTAGACACTGCTTGAGAAATGCCCCTATTGAGAAACCCTCGATAGAAACAGTCCGCTTGAGAAAGCAAACAGAGCAGCACAACCCTGGCACCAGCTCCCGCTAGCTGCCTGCTTACCTTTCGTAATCACTTCCCTGTACTCTCCAGAGTAAAAAAGGTGACAAAAGCTTAAAACCTTTTCTACAAGTAGGTGCAAAAGAAGAACGTGACAAAAGCAGCATGTAAGTCAAGATGTATGCTCTTCTGTTTAACCAAGAGACAGCCCAGATCTACTTCAAACCACACACAGCTTAGCAGGAGCAAAAGAGCTCTGCAGGGAGGGATGTAGTGAACACATCCAACACCAAAGCATGCTACAAGTTCTTTGCGTGCTTTCACGACAGTAATTACTTGTAAAAACAGGATTAAAAGGAGATAGCATGCCTTATGGACAAAGTCTAGGGCATTGAATGGTGGGGAAAACAAAGGAATGCCTCCTGGAAACTCTGAAAGGGAACTGGGAGGTAAGAAGACAAACCTGGTTGGAGGAAATGGAAGGAGGGGAAAAAAAATATTCCTCTGTCTCAATGGTTATGTAAGGGCTGCTGCTGGAGCTCTATAAATAGCACATTAACAGGTGTCGAATGGGGAGAAAACTCCAGCAATCGACTCAAACAGGATTCTTCCATCAGGCAGTTTTTCAGCAAGATCGACAATCAGCTTCAGGTTTGTTAAGGCTGGACTTACGTGCTAAGGCTGAGCTGAATGGGGGCATTTTGTACCTGGGGCTGCAGCATCCGCCCCTGAGCAGGTGGTGGAGGGCAGGATTCCATGTCGGGCCATAATTGGTAGCCAAAAGTGGGATCGTTACAACCGCGTCAGGAGGACGCGCTACCAGCTTGCTCAAGCCAATGATTAAAATTCAGGAACATGAAGATAATCAGTTCTTGTGTTACCAAAAAAGGCCTTTATCACAGAAGGAAGGAAACATGTTTGAGAATTTGCCCAAAAATAGAAAGCGTGGAGCCACTTAGCAAATTCACAGTAGTCTTGCACAAGGCTCGAAGGCGTCTTTGCTGCAGATCTAGACAGGTTTCACAGGGATTGAAACGTGGACCCTGGTCTGAAAGCCCATTCCCCGCTGCTGCTGGTGCTCCAGACACACCAAACACAGGCTCCTACCCCTGAGGCAGCAAAAGGCTTCACATCCTCCATCGAGGGATCTGAGTGGCAGGGCCAGGGGCAGCCAGGGCAGAAAAGGATGCCCTGGGCCTGGGGTACCCACCTCCTGGGTGGCAGCACCCCAGCACCATGTGGCCCTTGAGGGCAGGGGGTGCTATGGAGATAAGGAAGGGGGGGCATACCCCAAACCGATTGGGAATCCCCCCATCACAGAACCATGGGGTGCCCCACGTCCCTCCCAGTATTGCTGAACTGCTCGGATGGGGGTGATCTTCCCAATCCTGTGACTGTGGGTTAACCCTGGGCTCCTCCCCCTAGTATCCTGGGGCTGTTGGGGTGGGGTAATCCCCCCACATACCAACACTGCTAAGAGGAAGGTGGAAAACAGAAAGAACCACCATTCCCAGGTCACGCGACTGGGCTGACATCTCATCCAAGGTCCCTCTGGTAGCCTGGACCCCCCAGCCCAGGATCATCCCTCCCAGGACTGTGGGGCCCCCCACCCCAAAAACCTGATACGCTGGGATTGGGGAGGGAGGAGGGGGGGTGACCATGGGTTAGCCCAGGCCCATCCAGGATCACAGGGCTGCTGAGATAGGGCTGATCTCCACCAAGGACCACAGGGTACCCTGTGTCGTCCCCCTCCCCATGTCCATGGGGATGAACCACCCGTGTGGGTCATCCGAGCATCCCCAAAAAAGCTGAGACTGTCAGGATGGGGAAAGAAGAACGGCCGCCCCCTAGAGTCGTAGGAGAGGGGTAACCCCCCCCACTCCTCAAGACGATGGCTCCCCTTCAACACCCTAAAACCGTTTGGAAACGCGTGACAGCCCCATCCGCAGCTCCAGGACCCCTTATCCCGGGACCGTTGGGACGGGAGCATCCCGGCCCTCCCTACACCATCCCCGGGGCCTTTGGTGACACCCCCCTCCCCCCCGCATCCCAAGCCCATAGGCTACCCCAGCTCCCCCTCAAAACGTCCCAGAGCCCCGGCACCGCGAGCAAAATCCCCCCCAACCCCAAAACTGCGGGGTATGCGTCCTCTCAGGGCCTTGGGGACGGGGGTGCCCCCGTCCCCGACACCCCGGGGATGGGGTCACCCCCCGCCCCCGCCCGGGGAACCGGCGACCACTCACCCGCCGAGCGCGGCCTGCCCGGCAGCTGTACGAAGCGGTTGAGGAGACCACCGCCACCCGCCGCACCGCCCGGGCCCTCCCCGACACCCTCCCGGGCACCGTCTGCCGCCGACATAGCCCCCGTCCGATCCTCCTCAGGGCGAAGCCAGGCAGCAGCCAACGGCAAGGCCGCCTTCCAATCAGCGACGAAGTTTCTGCGAGCCCCAGCCTATGAAACGCGGGCTTCTTGGTAGGTGGGGGAAGGCCGAGGAGAGAACGCTGTTGCTGGGGGGGGGGGGGGGGGGGGGGCTGAGTAATGATCACTGCGCCTGCGCGCCGCTGAGGGGCAGGCAGAAGCAATAGAGCGCCGAAAAGGGGAGGGGGGGGGGGGGCGTGTGTATGGAACCCGGAGTTTGGGGAACCGGGGAGGGACGCGGCGTTCCTCAGCGGAGGCGGCAACACCCCGTTAACCCCCCGTGGGGACGAGGAGGCCGTGTGGGAGTTGCGTAGGGTCATGGTCAGCTCCATAGCAGGACCGGAACGCTCCTACGCGGCTTCGTTTCCCGGCCCCCCCCCCCCCCCCCCGCCCCGTCCTCCCCGGGCCGTGACGGAGTGAGGGACCAAGATGGCGGCCCCCAGCGCCGGGGAGGCGGGGGGATCCCGTGGAAGGCCGCCCGCCGTCACCCCTCAGCAGATCCGCGACCTCATCGACGGTGGCATCGCCTCTGAGGGTGCCGGCCCCGACGGGTGAGGGGGAGCGGGGCTGGGGGGGGCGGGCTCGTTGGCACCGGGCCTGAGGGGAGCGGGGTTGGGGGGGTGGGAGCAGCCCGGTCGTATGGCACCGGGGAGGTTGGGGAGCCCTCGAAGTTATTTGGGGGGGTGCTGGGGAGACGCTGAGGGGTCCTGGGAGGCGACACGAGTCGTTGGGGGGGTCGGGGCTGGGGAGCACTGGTAGGTATTGGGAGTTATTGTGGCGGAGGAGTACTGGGGAAAGAGGGTGCTGGGGTGTGCTGGGAGGGACTGGGAAGCACGTTGAGGGTGGGGGGCACTGGAAAGTGAGGGGCGCTGGGAGGCTGTACTTGTGGCCCTAAGGGGTACTGGGAGTACTGCAGGGATGAAGGGGTAGTGGGAGGCGGTAGTGGTGGCACTGGGAGTACTGGAGGGACTAAGAAGCACGGGAAAGCAGTAGCGGAAACAGAGATACTGGGACACTGGGAGGCAGTAGGAGGCAGTACTGGTGTACACTGGGAGGCAGTACTGGGGGGCACTGGGAGGGCAGGGACAGGTAAGTGACCTGTGGAGTTCTGGTGTCCCTGCAGCCTGAGCAAGCTGAACTGGCCACGGACTGGGCCTCTGACCCGAAAAGTGTGCGGTCGCACCCTGGGGGTATACTGAGAGTCACAGGAGTTGCTGGGGGGCACTGGGGAGTCTGGAATGCAGTTGAGGCATTGGATGCTGAGCTTTGCTGGTATCTGCTTAAAGCCAAGTAACCATGGTTGCTCTCAGAGGCACAATTCACCCTTGACCCAACCATCCCCAAGTTTTGGGCCACGGAGGAGTGTTGGGGAGAGGCTGAAGGGCAGCACTCACCACAGGGCTGGTGTTCTGGGTGCCAGGAGCTGGCATTCCAGATGCTGGGAGCTCAGATGCGTCCCTGACTTCAGAGACTTGCTGCAATTGTCAATCTGGTCTCACTGGGCTTGGAGAACAAGCTCCTGTCTCCTACTTGTCACATCAAATCTCCGTTGGCCACTGCTGTCGGTCATCATGAAATGTTTAATGTGCACCTTTGCTTGTTGCATTATATTTTTTAAATTGGTTTGTTAGTAAAGTAATTAAAAGTCAGGACTTAGGAGCTCTGGAGAAAGGGTTCTTGCAAGGGTAAGCCTGAAGAACAAGAGGTTAGAGGGCAATCTGTGCATTTTTTTATTAATGAAATCTTTCCAGGACAGTGCAGATGCTTTGCTTGCTGACTTGCTGTTTCTTTAGGAAGGACATATCTGACTGGTCAGAATCAGCTAATGGATCTTTGCAAATGGATGCTCTCTCCTTGGAGTCTGCCAGCAAGGAAGCCTATTTCAGCAGAGTAGAAACATTCACCATATCCTTTCTGACACTGGGCTTCCAGCCATCCCCCACCCTGCTTTGCTGTCACCCTCCCTGTGGCTTCCATGCAGGCTCTGTCTTCTTGGAAGCTTTTCTTCTTCAGCCAAATAAACCTTGGCGAAAGCTTTTCCCGGTCAACCCATAATTTATTAGGTTTTATCCTTAATACAAGCACCCGCTGAAGTGGGCTGGCAAACCCCGCGAGCTGTCTCCCCTGGTTTGCGCCAAGTACGGCTGGACCAATGTGGAGTGTGACATGCTGAAGTGCTCCAGCTGCCAGGCCTTCCTCTGTGTGAGCCTGCAGCTTGCGTTTGACTTCAACAAGTGTACGTATGCCAGCATCCAGCGGGTACAGGTGGTGGGCTGTAGGGTTTGGGGGTGCAAGTGCTTTGTCATGTGCATAAATGACTTCCGTAGTCTTGTCCTGAGAGGTGCTGGGTGTTTGTTTCTGAAAATAAAGTGCGAGTCAGGTTTCCTTTAGTTTGTGAGAACATGGTCAAACTTCCTGATTCTGTTGTCAGAGGTGGGTTAGAACAGAATAGTTGCAGTTGGAAGGGATCTACGACTGTCATCTAGTCCAACTGCTTGACCGTGTCAGGGCTGACCAAATATTAAATCATATTAAGGGCAATGTCCACATGCCTCTTAAACACTGCCAGACATGGGGCATCGACCACCTCTCTAGGAAACCTGTTCCAGTGTGTGACCACCCTCTTGGTAAAGAAATGCTTCCTAATCTCAAGTCTGAGCTTCACCTGGTGCAGCTTTGAGCCATTCCCATGTGTCTTATCACAGGATCTTAGGGAGAAGAGATCAGCACTTCCCTCTCAGGAAGCTGTAGAGAGCATTGAGGTTGCCCCTTATCCTCCTCTCCTGACTGGACAAATTCAGAGTGCTCAGCCACTCCTCACAGGACATGCCTTCCAGCCCTTTCACCAGCTTTGTTCCCCTCCTCTGCATGCATTCAAGTACCTTAACATCCTTTTTTAAATTTTGTTTTCCAACTGCTTGGTCTGCTGCCCTGATCCTCTATTCAGTTTTTCTAATGTGGGCTGTTGGTGATGGCTTGTCACAAGTCAGTCTGTTCAGGTGGTCACATTCTGTAATTTAATAAACTCTTCCACTGTCCTCTTTAAACTACTTGGACTACCAGCAATAAAACTCCCCTTCCTGTTGCCCTCGCTGAGCTCCCTGCCCAGGCCCAGCACCAGTTTCCTTCCCCTGCCTGCAGAGCATTGGCCGCTCCTGATGCTGTGAGGTGCAGGCAGGAGCAGTAATGGCTCCCATCTCTCCCACACTGGACAACATGGGGCTGAGAGTGTGGCAGGAACACCAGCCTCTGCGGTGTGTTCGGCCCCATGGCGTGAGTGTCGCTTCTGAGCCACAGGATAGTGATGGTCTATGCTTTATATCACCTGTCCAGACCTTTGCTTTTCCTTTACCTGCCTCTGTCATGTGCAGAAAGACGCTCATTACACCACAAATAAGTGTCATCTCCACTTCTCAATTTTCTTGATTGCAAGTCCCTGCTCTTGTTATCTGGAAGGTAGCGGAGAGTGCAGCCCTGATGTCTGACAAATGCAGCATAGGTCATGTGTAATGGGGAGCTGCATGAGCATTTCCTTTTGGGTCAGTCTGAATATTGACACCCACTGTTTGTTCAGACTATCTTTGTTAAATAAACCTTGGCCTAATTATTCTGTTGGTAATTGCACTCGTTTAGGAAAACCTAAAATAATCAGAGGTTGGAAGAGGGGCTGGAAAAATAAATTGAAGAATAAATTATTTGATTCTGAAAGGTGTGAATAAGTTAAATGAAGTACCAAATCTTTTTTTGGGAAGCTTGATTTCCAGACATGGCTGTGATTTGGATCCTACAGCCAGAGCAGAGGAGTCAGGTGAGTTAGCTAGGGACTGGCAGCAGCCCAGGAGGTAAAACTGGCAAGAGCAGGCAGGCACTGTGCCCATGGTGGTTTGAGCTACATTTCCACTACATTGCTGTGCAGTGTGGCAGGCTCCCCTGCTCTGTGGTCACTGTGCCTGGGAATGGGAGGGGATTTTGGCTGCAGAGAGGTGGAACTACTCTGGTGATGCTTGCTGTTGTGGAGATAGCCCCTTGAACCAGCCTGCCGTTGCTGCTGTAGGAACTGCCGTCTGTGATTGCCTGCAGGGAGGCTGGAGGTGCGGGAGCTCCTTTTGGTGGGGAGGGAGATGAGTCTGAGGTGAGAGTTTCAGGTTCTGCAAGCTACAGCCTCAGGTGGCATCTGCCACCTGAGCCATGCTGAATGGGAGGAACAGGGAAGCCCTTGTAGCCTGGTACCTTCCTTTCCTGGTTTGGTTTTCCCAACCATTCCCTGAGGAGGTGGCTCCACAGGGGAGTAGAATTGAGCTTTGCCTTGCAGATAAGGAGCGCTGCATAGAGCTGAAGAAGGCCTTGTGCACTGCTCATGAGAAGTTCTGCTTCTGGCCGGACAGCCCCTGCCCAGGTTGGTGTCTCAGAGCCCGGCTAGTGCACATGTCCAGCATTATTCTCTTTTTTTCTCCCTTTCTTTCACTGCTCTTGTCTCCTGTTGTAGGAACTGTGGTTTCTCTTCAAGTTCTCAAACCTGGCAGTGTCATCACGGTCCCCTTTTTCCCTGTGGGGACAATGAAACGCACAGTGGCAAAGCAGTGTTTTTGAGCAGCCTCAGCAAATAAATAACTGAGCCATGGCTGGAACCCCAAGCCAGGCTGTACCCAGCCTCTCTTAACCTTTGCATGCTTCTAGAGCAGTTAAAATGCTTTTCTGGTTGTAACTGGGAGGGGACAGGGGAGGCTGGATGACGGGGTGCTTAAAGGGCAATAGATCTCATCTTCAAAGCTGCACTGCACAGGGAAAGGTGGTTGCAAAGGAAGAAGGCTGTGCTCAGCTTTTCTTTTAAAAGCCAAGAGACCGTTATGGGGAGGCCTTGGCTGGACTTATCTCCTCCCTTACCCTGCGGTATGAGGAGGAGCTGGGAAGGCTGGTGGCACAGCTCAGGCCTCCTGCATTTGCTTTCATCAGATCGCTTTGCCATGTTGCTGGTGGATGAGCCCAGAGCCCTTCTCCAGGACTTCCTGGACCGCTTTCAGAGCCTATGTCAGCTGGAGCTGCAGCTGCCCTCCCTCAGACCAGAAGACATGAAAAACATGGTGAGTTCCCATCTGCCCCCGAGATTGGGTACATTCAAGTCCCTAGTGATGATGCCGGGCACACCTGTACTGTGCAACCCTGACCAAAACAGTTGGGAGATTAAAATCAGAGACTTCAACTTGCATGTGTGAGTGGTCTGTCATCACCTTGGCTTTCTCCTTGGATGTTCCCCACATGGTGGTTTTACCTAGTGTTTCTGAAAGCATGTAAAAGGAAGTTTGGAAAGGCTCATCTCCTGTGCAAGCCCTTGACCAACACAGGCACAGCTGGCTCATGTCACCACAATGTTGCTGGTGGGAAGTGGGCTGTAGTGTCTGGTTGGCACTCTGCACCTTTTCTGGTGTGCGTGGTGCTCTCTGGTGCCTAGCAGAAGTGATCCGGGGTCCCACAGACTCCTTTGGGAGCTCTCCCTGGCAGCTCCCACCCCTGTTCGTTACCCCCAAGTGCTCTGTGGGACATGGCAGCCCGCAAAGAGCTCTAACAAGTGGCTGGGATTCCACTGGAGGCAGTCATTGCTCTAGGTGGGATCAGGAATTTGGGGAGCCAGAGGCTGCCCCAGAGCAGAGGTGTGGGCAGAGGCCTGTGAAGGTGAGGGAGCCCAGGGAGTGCAGTACAGGGGGGCCTCTCGTGCAAGGCAGTCGTGTGAGGAGGCTCAGCAAGCAGGAGGGAAGAGCAGGAGCTACGGCAGGGGAGGCTGGAGCTTAGCTGCAGCCAGGAGCAAGTGTGGGATTGCCTCCTCGTAGGGATCTGGCCAGGCCTCACTCTACTCCAGCCAAGTCTGGCTCGTTGGACACTCGCTCGCCAGGAAACAGATGGCTCTCGGCAGCAAGAAGCCATGTGGGCACTGGGGAACTCTTCATCCATTCAGCAGAAATCGCAGAGGTGTTTTATGGTTGCCACTGTGGGCTGACTGAGCTGTGAAACCCAGCAGAGCCCCCCGAGAAGAGACAGCATAAAGCCAACGGATGTATCGCATCTCCACATCTAACTCCCCAGCTATCCCACTAGCAGCGAGGTCTGGAGCCTGACTAACAGCCTTTGGGGACTCTCTTTTCTCTATATGTCTCAACAATGGCCCCAGAAGCGCTCACGGTTTGCCTGAGCACAGGCAAACACAGCCCCTGCTGCCTCCCTGGGATCGGAGGGACGGATGGGGACTGTTCAGGCTCGTGCTTGCTGTGAGTGGCAGAGCTGTGACCTGCTCCGCTATCCCCACATGTGCTCAGGGGAGCAAATGGTGCTTGAACTGAGTCCATGCAATGGGGACAGTCAGATGGACGCAAGGCAGCAGGATGCCATTTCTCTGTGTGGCTTTTGCCTGTTAACCAGAGTAGAAGTGCTGAGGGTGCTCGCTCATGCATCCAGCCCTTTTGGGGAGTGAGGAAGGGTTTTTTCTCCATTTAGGATGTGGTTTGTGAGTAGAAGCAGTGTATTTTATCAGACTGCCTCTGACTGCCAGCTCTGCCATCTTTCTCTGTCCCACAGTCCCTGACAGAGGAGAAGATCAGTCTGCTCCTCCAGCTGATTGGGGAGGAACTAGAGCACAAAACGGAGGGAGAGAAACCACCGTTGAAGTTTGCCACGGAAATCCTGCAAGTGCATGTTCCTGCCTGCATCCTGGCTCTGTGTGGCTGGACTTGCAGGTGGGTAGTGCTGTAGCTGATACTGAAGTGTCTGCCGCACTTTGTGGTTGCTGGTGAATCCTGTCAGAGGCTGGAGGAATGCGGATGTCCTTCCTGTGAAATGTTCAGTATCCTCTATTTCACTATTTTATTATCTCCAGCCGTTAAAATTGACAGACTTCCAGAAACCCTAGTGCAAAGCTACCTAATCTAAAATAGATGTCTCCCTGAGATGGCAAAGAGTCTGAAACAACTGAGCTGTCGGTTGCCCTGCTCATTGCTGATTTAGATGTTGAAGTCAATCCCTGAAATGTTATCCTCAGTAGCACTTTTATTGCTCGTCAGGCCTGCGGGAAGGGAGGGAAGATTCGTGACCTGAAGGTTCGTGGCTTCCCAAAGCCTGTGCTGTGAGCTGAACAGCCATGCTGTTTGTGCCTGAGGCAGCTTGCTGAAGGTGAAGTGATCTCTTAAGATGCAGGCTGGAAAAAGGTTTACGGTGAGGAAGAGTGGAGCTGCTGCTGTGGCTGGGCAATTCTTGGGCTGAGGATGGGGACACTTGGCTGATGTGCCATAACTGAGTGTGCTCCTGCTTCGTGGCAAGCCAAAATGTAACTGAGCCAGTTTAAATCAATGCTATAGATGGATTTTAATGGACTTGTTTTACTTCTTAGCACACAGGGCTACAAAAACAGTAAGTCCATGCCTCAGCGCTGGGGTGCTGATGTCTTGAAACGTGCTGGCTCAGGTACCTGCGACTGAGACCATTCCTGTGCTCTGCCAGATACCTGCATCTGTTCTGAAAGCTGCGATTTTGGGGAAGGGCCCAGGCTCATCCCTGACCTCTCGTGACTTGGCTCTTTCCCTACAGTGCTGCGTCTGGCTCTGTGCACCTCTCGGTCATCACCTGCTCCCGCTGCATGAGGAAGGTGGGACTGTGGGGCTTTCACCAGCTGGAGTCTGCGGGGCCAGATCTGGACTCCTGCGGCCCGAGCAGTGTATCACCGGCACCCGCCGAGCGCTTCCCGCTCGTGCCCACGTCTCCACGCAGAATGCTTACGCGGAGCCAAGACACACTCTCTCCGGGCTCTGAGCAGGTATGGCCCAGCTCAGCCAGCCCATGAACTCAGGATGTCTGGGTGATACAGGGGAACACAGGAGTTGAGACTGATGTAGTTTGGGTGTCCACTGCCTTTTACTTTGAAAGAGGCTCATTTTGGTGCTGTGTCTCCAGCTGTAGGCAACATCCAACAGAAGTGGGTTGCTGCTGCTTTTGCCCT
Source organism: Haliaeetus albicilla (assembly GCF_947461875.1). NCBI lineage: Eukaryota > Metazoa > Chordata > Aves > Accipitriformes > Accipitridae > Haliaeetus > Haliaeetus albicilla. The sequence goes on along the minus strand of NC_091496.1, from coordinate 1,641,196 downwards.
TGCCCTCTGCAGCTCTCCCCCCAAATCAGGGGGCTGCCTTCACCCATCTCCAACTAGACACTTCTGAGATGCTCCTGGTATGAAGGGAAGGTGGCGTGGCTCCTGCCAGGATGGCTGAGAGGGCTTTGATGTCTTGTTTGAGCTGGCCAGGGCCCCCCTGTCCCCTTCAGGCAGAGGACATGCTGGTGACCAGAGAAAATCTATTAATTCCTTGTTCTTTCCCCACTGGCAGCACGAGAAGAGCCTGTCCCCAGCAATCTCTCGCCCGCGGGGTTGGGACTCTCCCATCCCCATGGACCGGAGTGAGTTGGAGGTGGCCAGCCCCACTCCGAGGAGCCGCCCTGTCACCCGCAGCATGGGCCAGGGGGAAAACATGGAGGTGCCATCCAGTCCTCTTCGCAGAGCCAAGCGCACACGGCTCTGCTCTTCCAGCAGCTCGGTGAGTGACCTAGGTGCAGGGAGAGACTGGGTGGGAAGGAGAGGGATCTGGGCAGGGTGCTCCTGATCCAGGGACCAGTGTTGTCCCTGTAGCCAGCTCAGGGCTGGTGTTTAGGCACAGAGAGGGTTTTATCATCTCACTGGAGTCTGTTTTAAACCATGCTGTGTTGCTGTCCTCCTTCACTTTCCCCTCCTCCCCTATCCAGGACACTTCTTTGAGGAGCTTCTTTGACCCCAGCTCTCAGCATCGCGACTGGTGTCCCTGGGTCAACACAGTGGAGGGAGGGGAAGCCCTGGAAGATACCGCGACCCAGACAGAGAAGGAACCTCCAAAGGCAGAGCCAGGCTGGCGAGTGGTACTGAAGACACTCCTTGCCACCAGAAAGTGTGAAAGAGTGCCTGAGACGGAGCCCGTGGTGAGCCTTGCGGGATCCCCAGCCCCAAACCCAAGCACTCAAAACACTGCTTGCCCCGGCCTTGCCCAGGGCTGAAAGTCTGTGGGCAGAATTTGGGGTAGATGGGCTTCTTTTGGGCTGAATGCAAACCCAGCTGGGTGGCAAGGACCAAGCGTGTGTCTGCAGAGTCTCAGCTTCCCCTCTGGCTGTGCTGACAGCCTCTCGGCCAGGTCTCATCTATTACAACGATGTGTTGTGCGCAGATCTGCTCAAGGGCTTCTATAAATAACAGCCTTTCCCGAGTGGCTCAGCACTGCCCAAGATCCAGTTTCATTTTATGTCCCGATAGAGAGCTCCCGACCCTCTCTACAGACATCCTGATTGCTGGCTTCTGCGGCCACCAGCCCCAGGGTGTTGGATGGGTGTGTTTGCCGAGCCAGGGGAGCAGAGCTGAGGCCACAACCCCTCTCCCTGAGCAGCTGTGGAGCAGCCAGTACCTGCTCCTGCCTTCCTGGGCCCCACTATCCTCCTGGATTCCTCCTGATGGCTCCCCCCTGCTTTGCTTGGGGCTGAGCTGTAGGGACTGGTGGAGCAGTCCTGCTTCAGCATTTGTCTTGGGGACTTTGTGTGAGTTGTGTCCCCAACAGGCTGGTCCCTTCTGGCTATGCCATGTGCCGGGAAAGTGCTGGCTGGTCCTGTGCAACCAGACACAAGTCAGAGGCGCGAGACCCAGCTGGAGCAGGGAATGGTTGGAGTCCCGTCCTGCTTCTTGCTTGCAGTCACCTTGCTCTTCTCCCCTCTGGTTCTGGTAAATAGGGCTGACGAAGAAGAGGAGCAAATTGGTGTCTTGGCAACCAATTAGGATATTTCAGATGGGTATTTTTTGCTGCAGTTTCTGCTCATGTGCTTTGTAGGTAGGTCAGTGGCAGTCGCAGGTCCTGTTGCGGTGTCTTAACCTCTGGTTGTCACTTTGCTCCCCTCTCTCACAGAGTCTCTCGGTGAAGTCCTGCAAGGTGTTCCGCATTTTCCGGCAATGGGAGAGCATGAATTCCTCCTGAATGGGCCACTGCCTCTGGGAACTGGGTATTGCATCAGTCCGGCAGAGATCCGCTTTGCAGTTGCTCCCACGGCAGCTCCGTGCCCCGGGGAGGGGGTGCCGAGGAGGCTCCATGCCAAACGCAGCCCCCAGCAGCCGCTGGGACCCCCTCCTCCCTGACTGCCTTCCTTGAAGCCCCCTGCCTTCACAAATTGCTGCTGTAGCCCTTGGCCTCAAGGGCTTTGACAGCCCTGTCTGGAGCTGGGACATGCCATGGGCACGTGGGGTGAACAAGGAGACGTGGTCGTCTCGCAAGGGTGACTCTCTTGTCCAGCTGTGACCTGCCACCAGCAGCACAGGGAAGTGTCGCCAGGTGGGAATAAACATTTCACTTTTTTTTTTTTTTTTTTATTACTGCTGGTACAGTGGTTCTTGCTGGGGTGGGATGAGCTCTGGACCTAGCATGTGGCTCCTGTATCCCTCAGGATGCTTGTCTTTGTGGGATTAGTGTCCAGCTGCCTCCCTCTCCTGTTTCCCATTCCTCGTTTTGCTGTCTTCCCTGCCTGATGCGGGCTCTTTGCCGTGTACACGCAGACATACCCCTGGCCTCGTACCCCTATGCCTGCCAGCATCTGCTGTGGCAATGAGCTGCCCTTAGTTGAGGGCTGATAGCTTCTCCGAGGTGATAAATCACCTGGGCCGGAGTGCAGGGGGAGGCTGGGTTGCAGCCAAAACCCGGGAAGAGGTGCGTTAAGGGGGAGGGACTTGTCCCTGTGGAAGGGGGAGAAGAAGCCAAGAAGGGAGACCCTGATCTGTTGTCTCCATCCTTGAGGATGTTGGGGAAGGGGCTTTGGGGAGGGCTGGACCTCATCACCCCAGGTCTGCTGCAGTCACATGCACATGGGTGAAGGCACAGGGACATGTAATTCCCTTTTTTGGGGAGGGGGGGGGAAGCAAAGGAACTCCCTTTGGAGGAGGAGCCTCTGCCTTGGTTTGCCAGCACCAGCTCTGGGGTTTCTTCTGTGTCTCATCTTGCCCCATCCCCTTTGGGGCATTTTCTGGCCACCCTGTGCCTGGGAAGGCAGAGGCTGCCTGGGTCAGGGCTGATCCCTGCTCTCACTGAACCCCAAAACTTGGGGGTGCACCTGACTACCCGGGGGGCTTCTTCTGGGAGACACCCTTTACCTGCCAGCTTCTTGGGTGGGTGCTGGCAGGAAGCCCCCTATGGAGCAGCAGGGCTTGAGTTTGGGTAGGTCACCTTCCTTTCTAAGAGGGTCCTAATTGTGTGGCCTTAATGAGGAGCTGCTTCACCCCATGGCTATGCTGGGCTGGGACTTGGGGTGGAGATGGGGGTGTCACCCCCCTCCTACCCTGAGTACCCCCAGCCCCAAAAAGGTGAGGATGGGCTGGGCATTGGCTGGGCTCTGCAGCAGGGCATGGAGGAACCCCTTCCCCAGCTGTGTGGACCCACAGATCCCCTTGTCCCCAACAGTCCCCTCCCCATGGTTCCCCCTGGTTCCCCTTGTCCCCCATAGCTCCCCCCACTCCTTATAGCTACCCACATCTTGCTATGGGTCCCTGTAGCTCCGCTGCTCCTCAGAACTCCTCTGGCTCCCCATGGCTCCCCCATTTCCAATGGTTTTCCTGCAGCTCCCCATGTTTCCCCCTACTCCCCACATCTCCCCTATTCCCCATGGCTTCCGACACCCCCCTTGCCCTCCCCTTCCCCTCATCTCCACTTTGTCTGCCCGTCCCCACCATGGTCAGTGAACCACCCCACAAACCATGGGGTGCACCCATGGCAGGGACAACACTGTCCCCATGCCAGGGTGGGCCAAGGCCAGCGACCACCCATGCACCTCCATTTTTAGACCCATGAGGGCTCAGAGGGCCCCCCCCCTAAATCCCCTGTGCACCCACATACAAGGGTCTGGGTGCTGCAAGAGTGGTCTTAAGGCATCCCAAAAGGGACAGGATGCTATCATAGTCCCTGTTACCCTAAAATTATCCCTGTCACAAAACTATGGTATTACACAGATGAAATACTACAAGGATTTAATGAAATAAGAGAAAAGTCTGCTTTTCCCCTTCCTGTTCTCCCAGTCGCTTGGAACTGGTTGCTCAATATAATCCTGTTCCCCTTTGCCCCCACCTCCAAATTCTCCCCAGCGTAGCTCACCCGGAGTGTGGATCCGACCCCCCTCGGTGCGTTACCTTCTGCTCCAGCCTGACTCGGGGCTCGAGGGGTGCATTGGGGCATTAAATGGCGATCACCCCCCCGCCATGCACACACCTGTGGGGTGAGGTTACCCATTTGCTCAGACTTTTGGGGGTTCATCGGCTGCATCTCCTCCCTGCGCGGGGAGGAAGCGTTGGGGCAAATTTTTTGGGTTGATGCCGGGGTCAGGAATGCGGGATGTCCGCTCCGGGCGTGGAGTTGCCACGCCAGAGCCCCGCCGGCTTGAAAGATGCCCATTATCGCCATCGTCACGCGCCCCGCTGTCACCTCCGGGGCGCTGGCGGGTACCTGCCCCCTCCGGTTGGGTAAACTGAGGCACCGGGAAATGCTTTGCCGGTGTCGCACCGGAAAGCCGGCGCGGTGACTCGTGCTTGCGAGGCCTGGCCCGGTTTGTAATCCCGGGGGAGGAAGGAAGGGGTGGGGGGGCGTTTGGGTTCAATGGTGGCTTCTCCCAGGTGACGCTGGCCACCTCGCTTTGACGTCGTGGGGCGGGGGGACGACGACGACGACGACACACCTGCGCTGCGTCCCCTGCGGGGTCTCGAACCCGCGTTCCCCTCCGACGCTCTCCTTCCCCTCACTACAACTCCCGGCGTACCGCAGGGGGGCGGGGCGGGTCCGGCGCGGCGTTTGCCGGCGCAACCAATGGCGACGGTGAAGGGGCGGTGAGGTCACTGCGGGTGACGTCAGGGGTCCAGAGAGAGGCTCCGGCAGAGGCGACCGGAGCGGGGCTCGCGGCTGAGGGAGCGCGAGGCGGCGGCGGCGGAGCGGGGCGGAGGAGGAGGAGGAGGAGGAAGAAGAAGAAGAAGAAGAAGAAGAAGGGGGGGGCGGCACCGGCACCACCACAGCAGGAGGGCGGCGGCGGCGGCGGCGGCGGCGGCGGGGGGGGTCCCAGCGGCTCGGAGCCCGGCGCCCCCCCGCTCCCCTCGGTGCCGGGCGTCCCCGGTCGTCGTCGGTAGCGGCGGCGGCGGTGGCGCTGACAACCCGCCCGGAGCACCGGGGGCGGCCGCGGCCACCATGTCCTCCCCCAGCCCGGGCAAGAGGCGGATGGACACCGACGTGGTCAAGCTGTATCCTTCCCGCACCAACCCCCCCCCCGCTAACTCTCCACCCTCCGCCGGCAGGCCCGGGGGGGGCGAGCACGCCTCCTCGGTCGGGCCTGCACCGGGGGGGGGGAGGGCACCGGGGACCCCCCCCCGGGCAGCGCCCCTTTCTGAGGCCGGGCCTAGGCCTCTCCCTAGAGCTGGGGGTTGGACCTGCCCCCCCCCTCCGTGGGGTGAGGGCCCCCCCTTACTGGCGGCGAGGCCTAACCTCCCCCCCCCCCCCCCCGCGCCACTCTTCCCTTATTTTGAGGGGGGTTTAGCCCCCTCTGTGGCTTGACAGCCACCGGCTGGGTGCTCTGGGGGTGTCCCTGCAAGTAACACCCCCCCCTTGGTGAAGGGCCCCCCCTCCCTTCAGCCTGGGTGCCCTGCGCCCCCCCCTTTCCTGCCCTGGCCTGCGGCCCAGCTGCTGGGGGAGGGTGAGGAAGGGGAGAGCAGCCCCAGAAGCCACAGCCCAAAGAAAGGCTTTTGTGGTGTTTATTATTATTTACTCCCTGATTTCAGCCTGCGGTTCACGAAGCTTCTGGTGCCGGCTTAGGGATTTAATTTGGGGGGGGAGCGGCTCCCCCCCCTTCCCCCCCCGGGGACTGGCTCGCAGCAGACCCGTGGCTGGGTGAACTGGGGGGTGGGTGAAGGGTGCCAGGGCCCACAGCCTGTCTCGCAAAAGGTCCCGTTTATGTAACGCTCCAGGTTGGGTTAGGCTTTATTATTTTTATTCCCCCCCCCTTGCTGTTCCGTGATAAATCTGTTTATATTTTTCCACCTTATTTTTATTCTTGGCCTTTTACAGGATGGTAAATCCTTTTTTCTCTCTGTCTGGAGTGTGGGTGGCATTGAAAAATATCATTGGGAATTTGGTTCTAGGATTGTTTTATTAATAGTTTTTGTTTACAAGGTGGCTGTGTGTGCCGAGAGGGGGTAGAAATGACAAGAGTGGCTGAAATGTTTTTTCAGCTCTGTTGACTGAACGTGCCTGACCTCCCTCAGCACGACTCAGGTCTGGTGGCTCTAACTTGGTGGTGTCGAGGGATCGAGAAACAGGTCTGATTTAGTTTCCAGAGAGAGATAAACAAACTTACTTGGATTTGGTGGGTTTTTTTGGAGGGGGGGAGGGAGGAGCAGCACCACTCCTGTTTGTGGCGTGAGGGTGGCTTATCGAAGGAAACTTCTGTTTGACGTTCAGCCTGCGCGTTTCTCTCTGCAAAGCTGCTCTTCGTATATTTTTCGTCTTGTTTTTAAGCAAATAGGAAATGACTACCAATCATGCTTGAATCGGAGCTATTTTTATCCAGGGGTTTAAAGTTACACACATGTCATACTCTGCCGAACACCAATTGCGATCGATGCTTAATCGCACCGGGAGGAGGGTCGGGAATTCCAGCTGTTTATTGGGGGGGGGGAAGGGGGGGGGATAAAATCTTTCTTAGGGATAGTCTGGAAAGAGGTCTGGGCCAGAGAGGGGCCGAGGCCCAACCTGATCTGCTGCTGCTCTCCCTTCCCTTTCCCCTCCCCCTCTCTTTTTTTTCCTTTTTTTTTTCCCTCCCCCTTTTTGTTCGGTTCATAGCCAGCATCTCCAGCGATCGCAGCATTTTAGGAGACAAAGAGCAGGTTTTCCTGAAGTGGTTCCCCTCGCTCTGTATTTCTAGTGGCAGCCAGGCTGTGTGGTGGTAGGTAGAAAGCCCCGAGTATCTGGCATTCCTCCCAACACTGGGTAGTTTCCGCTCCGTTCGCTTTCTCCCCCCTGACAAAAGAAACCCAAGGCTTTTCCAAAAGCGATGCTCTTGTTATTGTCGGTGCAGCCTTCCCGGTGTCTTGAGGGGCGAGGGTTAGAGCGGTCTGTCTCCTGCAGACAACAAACTTAGGAAGTTGGATGTGTCAGATGACTCTCCTCACCACTCCTCCCTCCCCAGCCTTTTTTTGTTTGTCTGCCTGACTTGCCTCGCCTGCCCGGGGTGAGCGCAGCTGGCTAGGCCCAGGCTCCCGAGACGCTTCCCTGGGGAATCTTCTTCTCTGAAAGCTGATCGGAAATAAGGGTCTGGTTTGAGACGTGGGAGCGAGGAGGGTCTTGGTGGTGACCAAAGGAGAGAGGGCTTGTCTGAAGGAATGTACTTGAAGGCTGCTCCTCCCCAGAGCTCCAGGGTTTTGTTGTTGTGTTGTGTTTTCTTTTTTTTTTTTTTTTCCCCTTTTTGCTGCCATTTTCATTACAGTTTCCCTTTTCAGCCCCTTTTCGTGTCTCCGATGGAGAATAATGGCACAGATTTATGGCCTGCCAAGGGCTACCTTTTTGAGTAGGGAGGGGGTGATGGCCAGAGTGAATAACACTGCTGCCTTCTCCTGCTCTGACAGGTTTAGGAGCCGAGTGGGGTCTTTTTATTATTCCTATTTTCAATCCTAACACGTCCGTGTCCTTTTGTGGATGCCTCTTTGTGAGCAGGGAAAGGGAGAGGTTGCTCGGCTCTCTGGGGCTGGAGGGAGGGCAGAGCTCTGTGTGTGTGCGTTAATGTGTCGAACTGATGTTTAATAATCGCCTGGACGATTATGTGCTGAAACTCTGAGTCACTCATTGTTTCTCTACGGATCGCTCGCAATGTTGTGCAAACGCTGGGGAAGGGCCTGCAGCGGGGAGCCACGCTGCCTTCCTCCCCTCTTGGGGGGCTGCTGCCCCCCACCACGCTTGCTGAAGTTTCCTGCATGACCCGTGTACCCGCAGAGGTGGGGGGGGGGGCACTGCCTGCACCCCACCTGCGAGCACGGCTTTGCAGGAAGGCTCCGTGCCCCCCAAAACACCTCGGGGACCTGCTCCCCGGTGGCTTGGACTCGCAGGGGTATCCCACGGGCCTGTCGGGAAAATGCTCAAGGCTAGGCTTCTTCAGGTAGCCCCCAGCCCAGACATCCCCACCCTGGGGACTTTGGGATGCCAGAACTGGGGGTGGTGGTGGGGATTCCATCCGCCGTTTCCTCCAGCTTTTGGGTGAGCTGCCGGCCTTGGAGCCGTGTTTTGCAGGCAAGAGGCCTCGGGCAGAGCTCGCAACTCCGCGGATTGGCTGCTCTGTTACTACCCGGAAACCAGGACCGGGGCGGAGCGAGCCAGCAGCTGATGGGGTGCCCCAGCCCTGGTGTTTACACCCATGGGGGAATACACCCCAGCACCCCGAAGCCCCCCCACCGCCACCACCCAAGACCGCGGGGTGGTTGGCCGTCGGCTGCGACGGTTCCGAGACGGGGTTTATTGTTCTGCGCCGGGGAGCAACGCGGACGCTCCAGGGCGAGCTGTTTGCAGCCTCCCCTTGGACAGGAGTTTATTTTGTGCTGATTTATTTTCCTCCTTTTGTGGATAGATGCTCCTGGCTGGGTTGTAGTCCCCGAGCTCTATTTTTAAGCATCGGAGCTGGAAAAGGGAAGTGTCACCCTGTTCTGTGCATGAAAGGAATTATAAATAGTGCCCAGCTTCATTTGAATCTCCCTGTTCCGACCAGTTTACAGAGCTGAACGTTTGTAACGCGTGTTGGAGCTACCGGGGAGCGTAATACAAGGAGCGTTGCACTCCCTTCTAATTTTAGGCTCATCCTGAGTCAAGGAGAATAAAGGTACAAAGCTCCTTAGTTTACCTGCGGAGTATTTTGTAATTGCAAAACTCCCCATGTTTGCTCCACTGAGATCGGCTGAGGCAAAGGGTAGGACACAGTTTACATTTGGGATAAATTCCTTTTTATGTTCATTATAGGCTTACACTGCACTTATCATCCTACTTGAACACCTTCCAAGAGTTGCGTTGAGCAATACGACGGTCACGTGGCTTTGTTCTCTTTGGCCTGTCCCCAGGGGAAGAGCATGTGTGCTGGAATGTCTTGTTTTGGTAGGGTTTGGTGGTGTTTTGTTGTTGATTTTTTATTTTTTTTTTAAAGGATAGACATTTCTGGAAACTTTTACAAGTCAGAATGTAAATTTTCAAATGTCATGCTATACTTCTCTCTGCTCTACTTCTGGGGCTCTGTTTTAATGAGGTCTCCAGGGATGAGGGTAATCGCATGGTGGTACTTCAAAACGCACAAAGATGTGGCAACGGCCCCGTTTCAGAACTGGGAGAGCCCCCCCTTCCCCCAAAGCAGTCAGAAATGCTGGCACAGGTTGTGGCTTATAAATAAAATCCAGTTAAATGCAGCTCAATGTATAGTGCTACCTGCCGTTAGAAGAACTTTAAATCCATGGATCGTTCTGCCAATGCCAAACCAGCTAGAGGAAAAAAATAAATAAATCATCTTTGTTGCCTAAATGACAACTTTCAAGGGTGTCATCTTGCTGCTTTTAGAGCTGAATGTGGCGTCTTTGCTGGCGGCTGGATTTTTTTCCCCCGAAAGGACGGGCTCTTGGCTGGAACTGTAAGTTCACTCTTCCATTGTTGCCTTGTCAGTTTGATCGCGGAGGCTATTGAAGCTTGGGCTTGTCGAACAGACCTGAAAGCGCAGTGCACCTGCTTAATCATATAATTACGACGGTCATTGAGATTAAGCTGTGGAATATGAATTTGGTTAAGATGGCTTGGAGTAGAGTGCCTGTTCTAGCTTGACATTCTGGCCCTATTTAAAATAAGAAAAATAAAGCCTTTGTATTGCTCTGCATTTGGGTAATTTTAACTATTTCTCCATCTCATTCCCCAGACTCTGAGCGATGATTTTGGTATTCTGAATAGTATGGCAGTCATCTTTAGGATTATGCTTATGGTACCCAGTTCTTAAGACTAAACTGGTATTAGATTACTAAACGCTGATCAAACAAATTGTGGAGGCTGTTTCTTTGTAGTAACGGTTTAAAAAAAAAAAAAAAGTGCATGCAGGATTTCAGTAAAACAAGTGGCTTGCCTTGTAAAATGGTGTCCCTGCTCTCCTTTCTGCTGCTCTGCCTAGAAGGGTGTGCTTGATATTTCTTCTGTCTTTTCTAGTGAAGCTATACTGTGATCTAGGCAGGCTTGGATTTGTAGTAGGTGATTGTTTTTAAGTGTCATCATGACTATCTTACAATCCCGGCAAGCTTTTGGAAATGCGTCTCGCTGAGTGCACTCCCACGTGTTCAACATTTCTTAGCAGCAGCAGCCAATAACGTTAGCTTCGCGCATGGCTGCGAATCTTGCAAACCCTTTAAAGTCTTAATATGTAGGATTAAGGAGAAGATGCCCCCTGATGAGGCTCTGTATTGTTTCATTTGCCAGGGAAATACTACATTTAATCTTCATGTAAGTACAGCTTGTGTTTTGTCCTTGCATTATCGCTGTGCACTGGCATTAAAATTATGTTCTTTTTAAAAAAACATAAAAACCAATCTTATGAAAAGCTTGTAAGCAAAGCCTTGAGGTTGCTGGATGCTTGCTTTGTTGATATCTGAGTGGCAAGCAGGAGGAGCTGACCCGTGTTGTGCTGCTGCCTTCCTCTCTTGAGCTCATGGAAAGCAGAGGTGTGCTCTTTCAGAGTGTTTTCTTAATTTGCTTTTAGAATAACATTAATTAATTGCTCCTTCAAATACATGCTTAATTGCTGTCTTACCTTGTGCCTACCTGTTGCACCTGGAGCAGGTTGAGCAGACTGTTAATCTGGAAGCCGAGGGAGTAAATCCTGCAGGTGCCGAGCGTCTCCTTTGGAGGGTTGGGCGCGCGCGGAGCTCGCACCTCGCCGCTGGATCGCTCTGGGATGAAGGTGGTGGTGGTAGCTTGCTCCTTGGAGGTTCCAGGTTTGCTGCCTCTGTGCGAATGCCGGCAGCCAGGTGTGATGCCTGAGGACAAGGGGGGCTGCCTGAGGGCAGAGGTGGTGGTTGGCAATCCTGCCCTCCTCCCGAAGGGACAGCTCGCTGCACAGGCTTTCACTTCTTGGACAGGGTCCTGGTCTTGGACCCTTCTGCCCTTCCCTGTCCTGTATCTTGTTGCAAGCAAAAGCAAAGGAGTGCTTAAACTGAGAGTCCTTATAGACTTTTTCTCCCTGATTGTTTTCTTACATTTTTTTTCTTCAAGCAAGGTAAAGCAGCAGGAGTTCGGCTGTTGGGAAGGGTGCATCTGAAACCACCCCAGCTTAGAGCGATTGCTGGTTGCAGTATAACTTAATGTTGTCAGCACCTGTTGGTACTTGGTGCCCTTCTTAAACTGTGATTTAATTGGAGTCATAACTAGGATAAACACATAACAGGTTCTTGTTAAGGCAGGAAAGTGCCCACAGTTAAAGCGACAGGCTCCCGTATGGAGTGGGTTCCTAGCCAAATAGCTATCCGTTTTACTGTCTGCTTAAATTAGAGGTGATGTGATGCTGAGGGAGAGGTGTCTGAATTTTCTGCTTTGCTCTCCTGCAGTTCTGGACATTATTCTGGCAGCAAAGATGAGAGATTGCTGAATAACATTTTTTTAATATTGAATGTGAATTATATATGTGGGTGTGCATATAGGAGTTCAGTGTTTCATTGTGTGTCTTATTGTGTGCATTCAGCTTCCCTCCATTTCCCTGTGGATTTTGTCCATGTATTTCTGGAATAATGAACATAGAGCGTTGCTCTTTGTTTTTCTTCACCAAAATAGAGCTCGCGTGACTGAAGAATCATACGACCTTGCCATCTCTAGTTTCTACTAGGTCATGCAGCCTGTGTGCCGGTGCCTGTCGATTCTAGCAGGGAGCTTGCGGACAAACTGCCCTCACCATTAGAAAACGCCCTATGTGATGGATCTTCTACCACATCCCAGGGAAATGGTCTGAGTTAGTTTTATTGCTGGCAGAACCATGCGGTTTTCACTTTTTTTTTTTCTCTGTATTAATTTTTTATTCCTTTTTCCCACCTTCTTGGGATGTTCAGAATTGTTTGTCCCTTGATGCTGATACACACTGAATACTGGTCAGCCGTTGCAGAGAAGTACAAGCACTTACTCATGACTAAGGCAATCTCTGCTTAGTCTTCACCAAGCTCTTTCCTCTCCTGTCCCTGCTCAGTCCCTTCGGCCTTGTCACCACTCACCTCTAAATGCTATCTCCTCATCTTCAGTCTCCATCTTCTTCCAGTTCCTCAGACTCTCTGATAATGATCTGTCTGAGATTGAGGGTGGATTTAGTCTCTTGGAAAAAGGTGATTTCACTGCCTCTTGGGCTTGTATAGCCATTAATGATTCTCAGCAAACTGGGGCTGGTACTGGATTCAGGACTAAGATACTTTTTTTTTTAAATTTTTTTTTTTTTTTTTACCATTGCAGCTTCTAGGAGCTGTCCCTAGTCTTAAATCATTTGACTTATTCCCTGGAGCAAATTGATTCAGCCTTGCAAGAGAAGCCAAATCACTCACAGTCCATTTTCTTGGCATTTAGGTGTTTCAAATCAGGTAGAGGGCTGGATCTGCGTGTATCGTTTTTAAACTGAGGTGGTGGTGGTCTGTCAACATTAATACCTTTTGAACTGTGAATTACAGAGCATGCCTGTATATTCTGCATGATCCACATACAGGAAAGTGCAGGAGGTGGTGTAGACTTCCAGATATTCGTGACTCATTGTGAGGAAGGGATAGCCATTTTCAGAGGGTCAAATGCTGGTTTCCAGAAATGACTGCATTTTACTGGTGCTCCTTTCCTTGGACTAAATGCTAGAAGAAAGAAGCATAAAATGTTTTCTTTGAGATTGTACAAACAGAGTGTCTGGGTGGATTATTCTGAAATGTTTTGCACTATCTGGCTGTAGCTGGCTTAAATTCTTTTTTGTGATACTCCCTTAAAAATGAATGTTTTAAATTTGTGTTATTGTTGTTGTTAGGAAAAGTCTGCATTTATGACAGTTGCTGCCCTTTAGGGGAGCTTAACCCTGGAGGCATTTGTCATCCCCTGTGAAAGGTTGAGGTTAAAAGCTGGCAGCTGATTGTTAGATAAATTTTGCATTATTTCCAAATTCCAGTGGGCTTTTCACCTGGCCTTGAGTGCTCTCTCCTGCGAGAGCAGTGGTGGGGGACTTAGCATGTAAATTACAGATGTGCAAATCATTGCTGCCTTCCCAACTGCCTGGGTACTCTCCGTGTAACAGCTGATTGTTTCTAGTCAGTCGTCTGTGGACCTTTTATAATGACTGTATTGGGACAGACTATATTCGAATGGAGGTGAACAAGAGGGGATGAAGTAGTGGTATGCATAATGAATGAATGGTATTGAGAGAGGATGAATAATGTCCAGTCCGCCTGCTCCTGGCCCCTGAGCAAGGTATGACATTGAAAGGTAAGCTTAAGCATGTTTGCACTGGAGAGAGAGACTCTGACGGGCCATAAAGTGTGAGATTTAGACTAAAACCAAACAAGGTTTAGGATAGGATCAGGTACTTACCCAGGTGTCAAGCATGCCTCCTGAAAAAGGTAAAAATCAGTGTGTGGTACTAAAGCGAGCCTGCGTGTCCCTGATTATCCTCCAGAGTGGTGGATTAATAGATGCAGAGCTGAAAAGATTGATAAATTATTAACTTAAGCACTTTGGCATTTCTTGGTGGGCTCTGTTGCTTTATTTTGTCTTGACAGTGGCAGGACCAGGTGTGCTCTGGAGCTGCGAGGCAATACATCGGGGCAGGGGCGAATGTCCGGTGAAGACACCCGTTCTTTTGCAGCAGAAAAGCTGAATGAGAACATAAACCCAGGTGGTCTGCTGAGGTCTGAGCAGAGGTTGAAAATCACTTTACTCTTAAAGGTTTTTCTAGATCGAAATGGTATTTTAAAACTGTGCTACAAAGCTATTTGATCACCAGTGTGGACATGGTTGAGGAGTTAAGACTCATCTTGGTTTTAGGGGCAAATGAAGCTGCTCCTTTAAGTCTCGCTCAGTCAAGTGTGAATAGTTTGAAGCCAGATCTTTTTTTATTTTGCAAAGAACCAGGCTTGGCTTTTAAATGCATTTGGGGAGGGGGGCTGTTGACTTTATAAAACACAGTATCAGCCTTGGGAGATATGCACTGAGAGGAGCCTGGTGCTTTTGGAACCTGGAGGAACAGAACATGGCGTGGAGGTGGTGATAGATGAAGTCCAAAACTTGCCTTTGTGTCCTGGCTGTTTCCAAGCTGTTTTGTTTGGGGAAAGTTTTGTTTTGTTTTTCTTTTTTTTCCTTCTTTTTCTTTCTTTTATTTCTTTTTAAGGGTGGGGAAAGGTTTCTCCCTGATGATACATTCCATGAAAGCTTCTTCATCAGGGGAAGCTGGTGGAAGCTAATGCTCTGTTACACTCTCCTTTCTGCTGAAGGCAAATGAAACCGGTTATGTTTTTCTTCCGTCTAATACCATTAATTCAAACTCACTGACCTTCCCCCTCAAATCTTCAAAGCCAGCACAGCTGAATATGAATGTGTGCAGGGTGCTGGTTTCATGTAGCAGCAAGGCAAGTTTTAAACCTCACAATAACTGGGCTGCTTTCATGCTGAGCTCATGTTCTGCATGAGAGATGTGTCCGTGTTGATGGTACTTGGGAGCAGTCCTCCATAGAGGAGTGTTGTGATATTTGAAGGCATCTACTTCACGCTCGGCAGCGGCAGTTGCAGGTCACTTGGACAAGAACGACATGTTCGTGGACTGATTTCTGCAAAAGTTTTGGTGATGGCCTTGCTTTGTAATACTCTAATTTGTATGACAGGATTGTAAAGTAAACAAAGCTGAAATAAACAAACAACCCTTCTAGGAGTGAAGCACTTATCCTGGAAATGTCAAATCTAACTGCAATGTGACTCAGCATGGTTACACTGACTTACTCCTCGGTGCTACTGAAGCCACCTCCTACTTTTTTTTCTTTTTTCTTTTAAGGCTTTCAACCTGCCACTGTGTCAGTTGTGAAATGAGGGAAGCAGTGAAAATAAGGAAGCTAAATGATCGGTGTTTTGTTGAACAGGCCTGGCATCATAAGTAACTTAATACTCCTGGCCTAGGGGAGGAATCTGTGCATGGTTATTGGGGTAAGCTTAGATCCCAAGAGAAGAATGTGGCTTTGAGAGACTGAGGGGGGACTACGCTCGGCTGAAAAGTTGAGATGTCAGAAATCAGATCCTTGTAACTCACTACTGGAGTCTGCGTTCCTTGAAAGGGAAGGTATGCGAGGAGGTGTTAACTCACCCTTCTTTTGGCTGATAGGAACGACTGCACCCTCCAAGTGAGCTTACAGCTAGTGCTGCTTCACGCTTTTTAAAAAATTGTGGACACCATAATGAACTCCTGTGTTTTGTGTAAAGCTCCAAGGTTGTGGATTTAAACAGATTCTGGTGTGCTGCAACTGCTGAGAAAGTCATAAGTTAGTCATAATCCTTTTTTTTTTTTTTTTTATTATTTCATGGTTTCTGCCATGTTTTCTTTTGTTTGATGTTGGCAGTGTGACCAGAAGGTTGCCATGAAAAGGTAAGTTTAAATACTTGCCTTGTTTGGATCAAGAAGGAGGAGATTTCGCCGGTAAATAGCCATGCTCTGATAACTTTGCAGAAGGCAAAAGCAGTGCATTTTACACGTGGAGAAGAGCCACAGTATTAGTGGATGGGACGGGGGGAATCTTAAAACACTAGTTGTGGTTAAGTGCAAGATTGAAGAAATATACCCCCACGGCTTCAGCAAATTATTTAAACTGCGAACCCTATTTTTGGTATTGGTCACTGCTTGAATTTCCCCACTATAGTATTGAGACTTTCATCTTGCCAAATGAAACAAAAAATATTGTAAAATTGAAATGATTAGCAATAATGTACTCGGAATGTTCAGCCCTTGCATCCATGAGAAGGCACTATTTTGCTTTTAAAAGCATGCCACAAATGTGCATATGCTCTGAAAGAAATAAGAAAATTTGCTGACCCACTGAAATGAACTTGATGTTCAGTCCTGCAAAGCTTATTGACCACTGCACAATTAAACCATCTGCCCATCCTCTGTTGCTGAACTCAATTTTACAAATTTAAAGAGTATAGATTGTTTAGGAGAGGGGTGTGTTTGATTCTCGGTGTATGTTGAAGCTAGAGGATTAGATTCTTGTGTTCGGATTCGGAGCGATCAAATGCCAACGTGGGAGCTCCTCTTCCTGAGCTGCTTTACATGGGTTCCTGCAGACACATGTTGATTTGTGCAGATCTTCAGGTGCGGTCCCTTGCCTCACCTTTACAGTGACTTCTACTTGCTGAAAATTTGTCCTTTCACACTGACCTGCTGTAGCTTTTTAAATGTCAGTTCTCTGGAAAAAGAAAAAAAATCTTTTGTCACTTCAGCATGATGCATTGGAAAAAGATTCAAGGTTAAGCAGAGATGATTTGCCTGTTACGCCTCTTTAGTCATAGCAAGAAATGTGTTCTGTGGGGTTATTGTCTGCGTGGGGATCCTACCGAAAGTGATGTGAGGCTGCCATGCAAAGGTGCCTCGAGAGAGCACAGGTGCTGCTGGTGCCTCTTCTCAGTGTTGTACACGTGGCTTTGGGGCCTTACAAACTGTTTTGCTCTGTTTTTCTCTGAAGTTGGTTGTGCAAGTGGGGATCGTGTATGAGAAGAGCTTATATTATAACTGGCTAGTTTGAGTCTGAACCAGCGTCTCTGTCTTGTTAGAGCCAAAAGTTTTAGTCGTCTGCTGGTGAATATTGCTTTTGATGTAGTTTTGGTTTGGTTTTTTTTTTGGACTTCAGTTTATCTGTTTGCAAGGGCTTCCTGCTTGGTGTGGCTGGGGTGCAACGGGATTCTTCAGGGTCAGGAGTTGCATTAGAGTGGTTTGGTTTTGTTTTTTTTAAAAGAGTCTCGGAATATGTGCAGCTAGTAGCAATTGAGTCCTTAAATTGTCCTCTGTGCCTCTCAGTGGCTTCCAAAGTCACAGGTTTCTTTGCTGCTACCTGAAGTTCAGTGTAATTAGGACACTTCAGGATATTCTGTGTGCAACTCTTCCCAGTTTTCTGCAGATTTGGAAGGCACAAGAAGCAAGTCTTAAGATAGGTGAACTTCATAATCCTCTGTAGGTTTTGTTTTATTTCAGATAGCAGCTGGAGATCTGTTGCTGAGCACCCAGGGAAAGGCTGCATGCTCAGGTGTATGGTGCTACGATGTTGAAGGCTTTTACTCTCCTTTACAAGGTGCTTCAAACAGCAGAAAAGCCCCTTCAAGGAAAGAGGGTCCTGAGCTGGCAGGTTATGTGCTTCTGCAGATAAGTGTGCCTTGTCACTTGTGTTAGTTTTCTCTTGCTAGTTTTCCTTAATACACAAAAATTGTGGTCAAGAGCATGTAAAACACCCAGGGGGAGAATGTTCCCCTAATTCTTGCAAGATAGAGGATGGATCAAAAGCTGAAAACTCTTGGCTCAGTCAAAGCTGTTGTATATAGGTGTGAATTGATAACTACTTTTCACCATTTGGTTCTCCTGGAGTCACTCAAATACCATCAGGACTTTGCAGTGTGCACGTTCTTCTCTTAGGAACTGCATGAAGCTGACCAGGCTGCCACATGCATCACAGAAACCCACATCAACTGTTTTTAGGTCATTACCAGACTAGACTAAATTTAGCATATGAGCCAGAAGTGTGAGGCTTTGTATCCAGCCTCCTCCCTGGTCCCTATTTCTGGGCTGTCTGCATGGGCCATGCCCTACAACTGGTCATACATCCGCCAAAGATGAGAGGTGAAATTTGTCTGCTTTTTCTTTTTAATCACACAGAGCAGGGACACCGTTGATGTTTGTTTGCAAAGTTCCTGAGTAACGCCATATGAAGAGCAGACGGACTTGTAGGGAAGAGCACAGGCAGTTTGCAGAACTAGTAGTAGGACGTGGAGCTTCTCACCTCGTGGATGATGGGCTTGAGTCCCATCTAGGGTTGACAGTGGCTCCCAGTGGCCAAGAGGAGAAGCCTGTCCGGTTTTTGGTTGTGCCTGTGTCCGTTGGCCGTAGCCCAAAAGTTGTGGACTGCTGAACTCAGGTTGCTGCTGGAGATCAGCACAGGTTTGGGGGGTAGGAACAACTCGTGCTCAGAGTGAAGGGGGAAGCGCTTTTCTCATTAACCTTAAAATACATTTCAAGTAGGGAGTGTTCCCACCTCCTTTCTTTTGAGCCCCGCATCTCTGTTAAAATTGTCAAGATGGCAGAGATGAGTAAGGGCAGGGGGAAATAAGTCATTCTGACAGTACAAGGGAAAATTTCAAGGCTGCTGGGAACAATGTGCTGGTTCTGCAGTTCCAAGCTGTCCTTTAACTTCCTTGGTGGTTTCGGGATTCTGTTTATTTGCAGTAGCACACTGGTTAATTGGGGGTTTTCTGTGGATTACTAATATTGTCATCAAAAATGGCTTAAAGTGTGTTGGGTCTGCTTAATTCTGATTTATTAAAGAAGGCTGTGATAAAAGTGTGTCTTTGAAACTCTTGCTGGGTCTGCCAGAGGTCACCTGTAATTCAGAGCATCTGGCGGAGGTCAGCGCCAGGCTTTTTGTTCTGTAGTGGTGTAAGCTTTGGGGGTTTTTTTTCAGCTCATCTCTGAAGGAGGAGATACTTCAAACTCAGTGACAAAATCCCACTTTTCAGGCAGCTGCACCCACTAACGACTAAACCGTGTTAATTAATTTTTAGTGCAGTTGCAGTAGTGTTCCTTTGTCCCTTCTATAATGGTGACCCAAACAGATGATGTCAAGGAATCTTCTGTTTCAGCTGAATTTAACTAATTATAAGAAAGCACTGCCTTCACTCTCCAAAGCTCAGTAACACAGTCTAAAAGCTGGGAATAGCAGTGGTCTAACAATAGCATTTATATTGATAGTGTGGCTTGTATTACAGTGATGTATGCAAAACTCGATTACAAAGTTCAGTTTCAAATTGACTGCTTGTTTTTTTGATCCATGTAACAAACTTCACGTATTGTTATTCCTGCAGGAAACCTTGAGGCAAGTGTTCTTCCTGCATCTACCAGAAATATGTGGACATAAATTGGGATGGCTAATTTGTAAAACTCCCCTGGGCTCTGTCTTCAGATAGCTGATGTGCATCTCGTTAGGGAGTTGAGAGGGAAGGGGGATAATTAAGCCTGAGCAGATGTGCTAGAACAAGCTCTTGGATCAGAAGCAAAAGGGCTGGGTGATGAGGAGCTCCTGGCTCTAGCAGATGGAAACTCCTGTCCTGGTCCCCCTCTCCAAGTGGATTTGGTGCTTCTTCTGGGTAGGAAGCTTTGCTGTGAAGAGCTTTAAAATGGCCAGCTCTGAGAGCACCTTCCAAATCCTTCCAGGAAAACTTCCCAGTCTCTTTCAAGCCCTTCCATCCGTACAGCTCAGAGGTGGTTTCAGAGGAAACTGCTGGGCCACAGCGATGAGGACTATGTGTTCCTGTGTTTCAGCAACACCCTCTGCTGTTCTGCTGGTCATGTTTTAAAAAAAACTACCTTTTTTCCCCTTCCTCTGATTGTGGTGGTGTTGCTTGTGCTGGAGCAGCTTTAATAAACCCCTGCCTTCCTGTGAGATGCTAAGATCGGAGGCTTTGCATAGCTAGAGAAAGCCACGGTGCTTGAGGAATAGCCTGGATGACTTGCTTTTGCTTCTGGTGCAGCTGCTGAGCGAAGGCCTGGTCTTCAAAGTCTGGAAACTGTTAAAAAAAAAAAAAAAAGGTATTTGACATGACTGAATGCAGCGTGGCGGGTGTCCCAGGGTGAGGGAGGGCACCTTCCATTCTGGGCACCAGTGCCACCCCGGCTCTGCCTCGCCGCGGTTTTGTTGATGGCTGGCGAGCTCAGGCCTGCTGGTGCATTCGCATCTACAAACAAAGCCCCAAATGCTTTGTTAGGCTCCTTCCTTGGCAACCTTTCTGCAGCGTCCCTAAAGCTTGCCTTTCCGTTGCACAAGGAAGCTCGTGTGGGGATCATTGTTAGTCTCCAAGTATGGCTCTTTCATGTCTTCCTTTCAAACACAATGTATCTTTAAACCTTAAACTTCAGGAAAATCCTGTGCAGTTAATCCTTTGGGAAAGGCCAAAAACCCCTCAGAAGCGCTTGAGACTTTTAAGAATATTTGTTCACAGGCGAGTATTTAACTTCTTGGTGCAAAAGCCAATGATAGGGAGCTGGACGCAAGAGGAATTGCTGAGACTAATGGAAGCACCAGCCTGATTTAAATTTCCAAGGCTGATAAGTGAACGTTTTACAGGTGGTTTGGTGATTAACTGACAAAGCTGTGCCATGTTTGCAGTTAAGAGTTAGTGGCTTGGTGGATGGGAAACAGCATGTATTGACCCTCTGCCTAACCTTGGAAATGTGCATCTATCGGTATGTTCTCAAGACTGATACATACAGTGTAAGCCGACCTGACTTGGAGTAGGTAGAAAGCTGAGTGATAGACCCATCTTTATAAACTAAAACTTCAAATACAGATGGCCAAATGGACTGAACAAAATAGAGCTGGGGCAAAACCACTTGCCTTGTGCATCTTGTCTGTTTACAGCCAGCACTGGGATGTTGGATCTGTTTATGGGGTCTATTGAGGAAGAACTGAATAGGCTACGGTGCCCCATTGCTCTCATTACTTACTAAGAATAAAGGGGATGATTGATTTAATAATGATGACAATGGCATATTGGATTGTTGTAGGCATTTGTGTACAAAACTGTGGCATGCAGGAAGCTCCTACACCTTTTCTTTTAGCAAAACTGAACTGCAGTTTCGTGGTATGTGGGACTGTTTGGTGTTTTCTCTTTATATTGCAGGTGACCTAGAAAGAAAGAAAACAGTGTCTATAATTTTCAGCTGCTTTAACCAAGGTCTGAAAGATGCTTGTTCCTAAATCATGGGGTTTTTTTCTGCGTTGGTCTCACAGAAAACAGTGTACGGTCTGTGTTGGAAACGGCAGTTGTGGTTGTCATAACTTCACCGGTTCTGTGATTCAGATATGGAGTAAAGTCATCTCTCTTACTCTGTCTTTCAGGTCATTTGTTTGGGATAAAAAAAACCCAACAACATTGTGTGTAAAATCCTGTCTGAGCTGTTCCTTTAAAACATTGTTCCTAAGATGCCTTTTAACAAAACCAAGGAGGAGAGAAGCAAATCCGATCCCTCCAGATGTTCTAGCAGGCTCTGGCAGGACTCCTTGCTGTAGCGCAGAGAAGAGGACAAACCTGATCCTCATGGTTTTGCAAGCAGTCTATAAAAGGCATACTGCCCTTAGCTTCCCCATCACTGTTTTCAGATGCCCTTACAAGTGTGAGTGCTGTATCAACAGACTTGTAAATGACAGCATTTTGTTAATGGACATATCGGTGTACGCCCCTTTGCATAGGCAAGAGGTAGACAGTCCCAAGGGTGATGTTCATCCTGATGATTTTCCACCTGCTAGTGAGCCAGTCTGTGCATTGTCTGCTGAACCCAAGAATCAGCAGAAGAGCAGAATTTAACTTGTTCTTGAAAAAGCGTATTTCTAATGAAGTGGTTTGGAAGGAACAGAAATCCACAGGTGCCTCGGGGTATGATCCACCCTGAAACAAACACCTGTATCTGATAGAGTGTTGTGTGTTACTTCAAATTGCACTGTTACAGGCGGTGGGAAGTCTGGATTGAAGCCACACAATTACTTTTCCCCTGTGTTACTTGAGGTCAAGGGAATTGTGCTAATCTCTAGCTTAATTTCTAAATTCAGTTTGCTTTTATTTCCTACACCCATGCTATAGAAATACAAGTGTTTTCTGAGATTGTTTTAAAACTCATTTCTTTGAAGACTAGCAGATAACAACCCTGCTCCAGGAAGGCTCAGAAATGCTTGAGCTTCAAGTAGCAAAGTATTCTGTAACAAAGAAATGTCAGTTGTGCTCTATTCTTCAGAGGGAGAAATCATTTCCAAAATGTCTTTGAGAGACTTTATTGCCATCCTGGTTGGTACAGAAAACACCCAGATGGGTGGCAGTTCACTACTAGGATTTTTGATATTAAGCATATAAGCTCAGGATGTTAATTGTTGTTGAATGCTTAAAGTTGAAGAAGCTTTGTGAGGACCAGTGCTGCTTAATTTTCACTGGCACTGTCCACTTCAATGCTTGCCCTGGGCTCTGAGTCTTATTTACAGTTTGAGCACAGCTTGCTCTAGCTGGCATTTCACATAGTTGTTGCTGTCTCACTTCTGAAGACTATAGTTTACAAAATCCTTTAAAAAAAACCCAGTGCAGGTGTGACCTCAGTGAGCAAGAAATAAATCAAGTATTTCAATGTACTCTCGCATCTGCTGGTGTGGGGTTGGAAGGAACTCTGCAAAACAACACTATGCTGTAGATAGTTTAGTATCCTTGGTGTAAGAGGTGCTTATGGAGCAGCTCTGTCTTTTGTTCCTGCTCCAGTGTTTCAGATACTCTGCTCCAGCTGTCGGCTCCATTAGGTTTATAGCAAAGGTCAGCAAAGCAAACCTTTTCCATAGATCTGGTTTTAAAGCACATGGAGGCAGTTCATCTAAGTAGGTGCCCCACAGCTATCTTTCCAGTCACGTTGCCAAACCCTTTTGTACTTGTTAGAAAGGCAGCCCGAGCAACTAACCGTCTTGCTCTCATCGCATATGCTTATCACATGGACCAGTTCTTGGTGTGTTGCCAGGGTTTTTGTGCTAAACCAGCACTTCCTGGTGAGTCTCACCTCTGTTGTGCCTGTAAACAAAAAAAACAAAAAAAAAAAAAGGAAAAATCCCACTGAGTTATGTTCCTGGCAGGTCATGGAGAACTGTCGTGATATGTTATCCTGATTCCAAGGGAGTGGGATCCTTGACAGGGTTTTAAATGTGTTTCCTCCCCTGCCCTGATGTTTTAATAGTTCAAGCTTGAGTTTGTTTGTGTGAAGCCTCTTTCAGAAAGGACTTCAGGATTTTTGTTCAAGAGACATCCTGGTGTGAAGTGTTTATTAAAGCAATTCTCAGGATTCCCATATTTAACGCTTTCTCAATTCAGTGTTATTGATGTAGCTCAGGCTGATGCAGCATATCAGCATCCTCTCGGTGAGTCTCTGTGGCCCAGTTCAGCATCTCTTGCAGTCCAGAAAAGATCCTGGTAAAGGGGAGCAAAGAGGATGGGGACTCTGGTTCCAGAACTGGTAACTGCTCTGTGCCAAAGCATCTTAAAATTAAGCTTATGTTCAACAGAATATATAACTCTGAATTTACCAGGATGAAAATATTTGCTTTGACACTTTGTCCTTCTCCCCATTAAACTCTTTATCTTGTTTAAAATCAAGAACTTGAGATACTTCTAGATTTTTTTCCTAAATAAAAACTCTTGCCAAAGCTCAGCTGCTGACCTCCTCTGCATCTGTCTGCTTTGACTACAAACATGTCACATCCCAAGGGCTTTACAGCCTGAGGGGATGGTTGGTTGTACATTTGGGGTTTTATGTTGCTGTGGCAGAGGTGGCTTGACATGCTTGCAGTTTCTAAATGACTGTGTAGGTTTCTTGGAGTAAAAAAGCATTTCAGTAAAGTCTACAGAAACCTAAAACAAACTTCACTTGAGGGAAGAGGCCACATTGTAAAATAATACATGTCTTTGGAAAGTCTGAATTAATGAAGTGTTCCAACTGCATGAATTTTGCTTTTAACAGACCTAGTACGTTCCTGTAAAACATGTGATGGGCCACAGTCCCCCAAATGCAGTTAAATCTTAAGCTTGGTGCCAGGTCTAGCACACATTTGGGGTCACACTCTCAATTCTGTGGTTTTACAACCACAGTTTCTCTTTCAGAAGCATTTTGGCACTTGTTGAATCCTCACAAAGAGGAAATCAACTGTACCCAACACAACTGGAAAAAGAAACGATTGCATTTTCTCCTTCTGATATTTCACTTAAAATGCACTTGAAATTTTTCGCTTGTTTGAGAAGTTTGTTATTTGTGCATTAAATACTCCGTTGCTACCAGTATGTACAATCACCATGGTAACAAACTTCTCTTGATAGAAGCTTTAGCAATGCAAACATTATATCTAGTGGTTTAGCTTAGAGACAGATGTATGGCCATGTAAACTACTACTGCTGTCATCTTCAATGCTTCTGGATCTGACTCTGGTTTCCCCCGTGACTGACTTTAAATGTCAGTGTAGTGAATTCTGTGGCGTCTGGCTTGGTGGCTGGCTGAGAGCGCAAGGTTCCCAATCATTTCCGCCTTGTTCATGCCAGGTGAGCAGCTTGTATTGAACTCTTCTGGGAGGCTCGAGCATCTGGTCAGAGGAGACCAGTGCAATGGTATCGTGGGGACATTTTGACCTCTCCGGTTATCCCAGAGAAACCCAGGGCCTTACATTCCTGCATCATGGCTCTGCACGTTGTCTTCCTTGCTAGTCCTTTCTGGTAGGATGCCTTCCTCAAACTGTGCAGTCATCTCCAGCTAGGATTCATTTAAGGAGTTTGCTAATTGGCAGTTGCTTATAATTACGGACTGATTGCACTTAAATTCTCTCGGATCCTAGTGTGTCCTCTTTTACTGGGATTCAAAGAAATCTTGTGCTTGTGGAGGTGATGCTATGTTGCATTATGGTCATGCACAGGAACATCAGTTAAGCTGTATTGATCACAACTTCGTTCCCACTCCCTTTCATCAAGTCTAGTCCCCTCCTTTCATGTTTAAAAATCTTGTGTGCCAGCTTCTTCTCATCTTGACTGATGCATCTCTCTGCCTTTCTCAAGCAGCACCTCAGCATCCTTTGTGTAGTTTCAAACCATTTCCTTGCAGTGTGCTGCTCCTGGAACTGACCAGCGCCATGCGTAGCACCAAAACACGGTCATCTCACAAGCAAAGCTCCGCTGCAATGCAAATCAGAAGCTGTCACCCTGGCCCCATACGTGTTCTCCTCCTGAATTGCGTTTGGCTAACAATACCTAGTAAAACGAGGGCCTGATGCTCATACATGTTGTATTCTTCCTTGTCTGTAAATGCAAATGAATTGCTCAGTAATCAGGACCACAAAACCGGAGCTTGGCTATAGTGCTCACTACCTACTGTCAAAATGACACTGATTGTATTCCCGTCTAATCTGGTTGTGAAGGAGCTCTTGGTGCCGCTGCTGCAATTAGATGTTGACCCATCCAGTGGAAGCTTGAGAACACAATTTTAAACAAGTTTATTCCAATTTGTTTTCTCTATGGCAAAAAAAAAAAAGTATCTGTCTGCTATCTCTTTTTCTAAACAAGTTGAAACTTTTCAAGGGAACAGCACAGTGTTGGGGAGGGCAGTGAATTAATTTGTTTTCTGAAGGAAAAGGGCAGTGTTATTCAATCCAGCATGGTATGAGATGTACCTTGTCTTTTTGTGGTGGTTCCCTTCACTTCTGGTGAGGGAAGACAAGGAAGGATCAGGTTTGAAGCCTGGAGTGTAGGAAAAACACTGACTTAATTTCTAATTGGTTCATAGCAGAGAACTCGTATGCAGTGTCTTCTGGGGAAAGCTGGCTTTTCCTTCTACCTTTTCCTTATTACTCCAGTTTCTTGGCACAAAGTTTAGTGGGGAGTGGCCAGAGGTAAATCCTCAAGAGCTCCAAAGAAAGCAAGCCAGACTGGAGTTCTTGCTGGAGCAGCAGTTCCTTCTCCCCAAACCCCTGATCACACTCGCAAAGGTACCTTTCAGTACATGTGGCTGCACATGGCAAGTGCTTTTTGATGGGGTTGCTGGTGACTAGGGTGTTTATCTTGGGGAAATTTGCCATTCGTGATGTGAAATTTTGAAGGGTGTGTGCAGAGTAACTTAAGAATACTCTTTCTTGTGTGATTTCTGTTCTCAGTTAAAATCTGGTACAGAAGCAGTGAGTAAGGGTTGGTTGGGTTTTTTGTGTTTTTGTTTTTTTTTTTTAAAACAAAACTGCATTTCTAACAAGAAAATGCTTGTGTGCAATAAAATAAGCCAGCAACCAAGCACAGGTTGCTATTCAGTTATTCATTCGCTATTCCCTCGCTTCCAGAGCATTTTCAGCTGCGATCATAACCAGCTGTCATCTTACAACGAGTGAAACCACCTCTGTGTAATGCTGTCCCTGGTTCACTTGTCGCAGCGGTAAGGAGCATGGAGGGCTGGGAGAGCTGGTTGTCTTTAGAGCTTTTCACGACTGCCCACAAGTGGCTTGCTGTCCTCCTTCTTTACGCTGTAGGATTTAAGTGAGTTTTGTGTCTTTCAAAGCTGTGGGATTCTTGGGCAAGCCCAGTTCAGATCAAAGGAAGACTGAGATTTGCCCCAGCTACATGAAGGTAAACTGCAGATTGCCCCAGTGGTGTCTTCCCTTCTTTGGGCTGCTGCAGACCATGGGGCTGTGGATACTGACACCAGAAATTGTGCAACACAATGTGCTTTGCAAATAGCGAACCTATTTCTGGTGCTAGAAAACCCCTTTGCTTGAAGCTGGAAACTGTGAGCAGTGCCCTGTGGCAATGGGAATATCTAGCTTGGGGGAAACCAATGGATTTTAATAATCTGAATGAGTTTAGCCTGGAGTTCTCAAGAACTTTGCAGCAAACAGGTTGACTAAAAAGTGCTGCCTGTTGCTACTTGTAGAAATCACAAGAGCTTGTTTTTCTTTTTAACCTTTTTTTGCTTCTGACTAAGCATCCTTTCTTCTGGCGTGCTCCAAGGATAGACAGAGAAGTGTGAAGAAAGTTAAATGTGAGTAAAGGGCAGGGACTTTTACTTGGGGAAAACAAGAATAAATATTCCTGATGCTTAAAGCATAGAAGTCCTGGTGTTGGCTGTGGTTTCACTTGTGCAGCTGGCACCTCGGGTAGCTTGTATCAGATGAAGGCAGGGAGTTCAGAGGAGGCAAGGCAGCCTGTGAAGGCTTGGAGGCAGGGAGGCGACTGAGCTGAACTTGCCCTTTTGCTGCCCACGCGTCAGCGTAACCGGTAACGCTGCTAAATCATAGGGCTCCTTAGAGATAACTGCAGGTTGTGTAAGTTGTCTAAGTGTGTTGGAGTGGAAGTTGTTCACCTTTGTAAGAAAATAAACATGAATAACCATCAGTCCCAATATTAGAGGCTATTTATGTTGCAAAATTCTGCTTGCAAATACCTCAGAAGAATTCACACCTTTGATGCCTTGAACAAGCAGAGCGGTGCTTTCTGTACCATAAGCAGCTAAAGTGGCTGCATTTCCATTGCATGGGTGGTGTAGCAGCACTCGCTGTCTACAAAGCTCATTGCGAAGGAAAAAAATCAACTGTATTAACCTTATTTTTAAAACACCCTTTGTCACAATATAGTGAGTTATTTTCTCAAAGATGGGTTCTCAACTGCTCAGGTGGCAGAGCTGGATGTTTTTGTTTGTTTTTTTGTTTTTTTTTTTAAATATACATAGGTGTAGTCTTACGATTTTCCCTCAAATTCAGAATGTCTTCTTTGATGAGGTTCTTCACCTGGAAGGATAGCTGTAGACAAGTCTCTGTAAGTAAGAGAGGACATGGCAGAGATCCTTAGAAGGCAGGGACTTGTTTTCTGGTAATCACCATCGACCTTGTATTGAGATGCACATAGATGAATGTACAAGTTTATTTTTCCTTGGGGCATTCCAGTTTTCTGCTTTGTCTGCCTCTTTGGGGCAGGCTGCTCATGGCCATTTGTGTTGCTAGGCTTGCAAAAATATTTTCAGTGAAATATTTTTAGCTGGAAAACTGATTTGCCCAAGCTTATAACTTATGTTAATTTTAAAGAAACTTCATGAAGGGATTTTTTTTTTTTTTCAGGCTAAATGTTTGCCAGGAAAAAGCCACTCAATCCTGTAAACAGACTAGCCATCTGTTGGCCGCGATGTTCATCTGGGATTTTGGGAGATCTGGGTGTGAAGTCAAATCCTAACAACTTTTTTTTTTTTTTTTTTTTTTTTTTTTATATTACTGCAGGGGAGATCCAGCCCTACAGTGGTGGGTGGCCCCACACAAGGATGAGGGAATGGGACCTGGACCCTGGAACAGGCAAATCCATAGTGGCCAGTCTATTTCTGACTGATGGTTGGGCAGTCTCTCACTCTCCAGATTTGAAAGGTTTTGTGTGTTTTTTTGTCCCAATGCGGAATGGGCAAAATGCTTTAAATCACTTTTCATTCTGACCGAAGAAACAATTTCCTATGAGCTCAACCCTGAACAATAGAGCCTTGATCTTGATAGGGGGCTGTGGATGTTACTGTAATGCTAATAGGTGGTGCGGTTGGCCTTTGCGCTTCTGGCACATTTCAGGCACTATATAGGGAGTCTGTAATCAGCTGCAGAAAAATTCCCTTCTGTCTCTCTCCTAGCAACCCCTTCTGAACTGATATTTGAAAATAAGCTTGCTTTCCATATCATCATCTAAATATTTTCAACACTTACTGTCATTAAAATTCTCTTAATAGTTTTGGGACTAAGATAATTTATCTTCAGGTCCTCAGGACTCCCTTCTAGTTTCTGTGGTCTTAAGGTAAAGCTTTTGAACTTCTTATCTGTTAGAAACCTGACTTGTATCCAGATTTTGCTCTTTTCTCAACTTTTTCACTGGCTATATTTGACACAAAGTCAAATTAGTATACTGAGATGATAAGGAGATAAAAGCAGCAAGGCCATAAGTCACCTAGAGTAGTAGTAGCAAGCTGAGAGTCTTGAAAGGGATTTGTTTGTATTTTTGTTAAGCATTTTAGTGCATGTGATGTGTTACAGGTTGGTTTTGTACCTCTGTAATCTTGACCCAGTATACAAACAGTGTAGCCATGTGCCCTGCTGTGGAAAGAAGGCAGACTGCTTGTACCAGTATGAACCACTGGATTGTCACTAAAATCGAGAAAATGCATTGAGGTCTTTATCCATTAACTGCTCGTTCTTTTTCTGTAAATCTGAATAATGAAAAGTGAGGTGAGAGAGAGAGTGGGGGCATAGAAGAATTTGTCTGGACAGAGTAGACTAATACAAGGTGAGGGGTTTTGGTCGTCCCCGTGAATGCTGACTGCATGTTTGAAGTCCTGAGCATTCACAGGAGTGCTTTCTGCACAGATTTACTTCAGTAGCCGATGAAAGAGGTGGATGGGAATCCTGGACGCAAACATAGTGAGAACAGTGTGGGGGCTGCTGTGAACAGTCTGGTCACCTTAATTGTGGAAATCTTGCTCCAAATTCTTGATGCTCTTTTCCTGGGGCTTTCTGAAGCTGTACGCAGTTTGCTGAAGACCTGGAGCATTTCTCCTTCCTGGGAGCTACTTGGGCTTGCTGCAGGATCCGGCACCAGGCCTTGTCTAGCTCTGAATGCAGGAGGAGAGGTTTGTTGTGCCCTAGGCACAACTGGGTTCCTTAAGTCTTGTGGGTCTACAAACTGGCAACTCTTTTTTTTGGATCTGAGACGGCTGATTAATTGCTGGCCTGTTTGGAATGGGATTAATTTGGGATTTGGTTGTAAGAATTTTGCCTTATGGAAAAAATCTGTCCGAGCTGAGAAAATAGTTGGGTCAGAGCCTGCGTTCTTTACTCTGAGATACATCACCACGAGCTGTGGTGCAGCTTTGTCTGGCAATGTGGTCCCAATAGTCCTCCAAACGTGTCAAGTCCCTTCTGCTGTTCCCCCATGCTTTTCCCTTGTGCTGCTAGGGGGTTCCCTAGTATGGCTTTGTGGGATGGAGAAGCCTTGAGGTCTGCCCCAGGTTCCCAGTCTTCCTGGAGTCCCAGCTTGTGCAATAAATGTTTCCTTTTCTGAAGACTTGCTGGAGATGAAAAGAACTCATAGGGTGTAAATGTTCTTCTTTCTGTAATTGCTCCATGCACTTCTCCTGTTAATGCTGTGTTAATCATTTTATCAGTGGGATTTTGATCCTGGGCATCTCTACCTTTAGAGAAAACTTGGTAGAGAGGGGAAGGGGAAGATGACTCACCCTGCTTGTGTTAGAAAGTGGGGGCTCACGTGGAATTTACCTCGTGCCTAGGAAAGAGGGCTTCCCCAGCTTCCTCAGTTCTGCTAATGCATTTCCAGAGATTCCCCCTGTGTTGATACAAGGGCTTTATTGCTGAAATTCACTTTGTTTTTAGTCTGTCCTCAAACTCTTTTATCACGTTAATAAACAATGCAGTTGTTCCCAAACCTAGCATCTGCATCCCAATACGTATCCCTATTGTAAACCAAACTCACTTGCTGGGTTTTTTTTGTAGGAATTTTAGGTCCTTGCCA
Organism: Haliaeetus albicilla; assembly: GCF_947461875.1. NCBI lineage: Eukaryota > Metazoa > Chordata > Aves > Accipitriformes > Accipitridae > Haliaeetus > Haliaeetus albicilla. The sequence goes on along the minus strand of NC_091496.1, from coordinate 1,610,925 downwards.
CAACAGGAACAGTAATCAAATATGGCACTGCATTGCTTACTAATAGTGTTTTGAATTTGGGAATGCTAGGGCTGAGTCTGAGTGCAGAAAGCTCTGCTTTAATTTATGGTCAGTATTGACTTGTGGAGCAGAAGAGCATATAAGCTGCAGCTGCTCAGGAGCTCACTCTGAAGATCAGGCTGGGAGAGCTGTTTTTTATTAAGTGGTACTTGATTTAGTCCTAAGTAAAACCATTTGTATTTAACCTGATCCGCGAAGCTGCTGTAAGTGTTAACATACTTCAGTATTAAACGTTTCACTCTTGGGCATCATCATACACGGCAAGTTTGTATAAGAGCCCGTTTCTGACCCTGGAATAGTTATCCATTAAATGAGCATGTACATTTTCAAAGGAACTTAAAGTCAGTTGAGCCTGTATTTAAAACTTACTGTCACGGTACCGGGTGATGTGAAAAGATCTGGTGACAAGTGTCCCTTAACATCAGGACTGAAGCAAGCTGCAGTACTTCAGTGCTAAGCTAGTCTCTGCAAACCTTTAGAGATGTAGCTTTTCCCAGAGATGGCTTTTAGCAGAGAAATCACTGGCACTTGGGGCAGCAAGGCATTGATCTGCCCTTTGTGAGCTGCTCTTGGGTGACTGCCAGGTGCAGCAAGCTACTTGCCATTTAACTGTAGGGCAGAGCAGCTTATGCTGAACCAAGAAAACTCTTGAGCCAAAACAAACCGCTATAAACTTTTCTCCCTCCCCATGAGAATGAGGGGAAGAGGGTTATTGCATCCAAATTCTTTTGGAGCTGGCACTGTGGGAAAACTCTGTCCAATCTGGGAGTCATTGTACTTGAGGAACTGTAATAAATCCTGATGGACCCCGCAGATGGGACTTGGATCTCCTGTGTACGAGTACGCACACAGACTGCCAGGATTGAATTGGCACTTCTGGATACAGGGGCCTCTTAAAGTAGTTTGTGATGCACCTTAAGCAGACTTCACGGATCGTAATGTGAGATCGGGGGTAGGTCTGAGCTGAGAATTACTTGTTCCTGGTGGTAGATCCCAGGTGGGTCAGGAATATTTAAGTGAGCATGTACATGTGTGCCCAGGCGCATGTGTGTGTGTTTGCTTAGCGCCATGAAGGTGCAAGGGTGATCTGCATTATTGCTGCAAAGTGGAGAGCTTCCTGGGCAAATTTTGTGCCTTGAAAGCAGAAAACCTTTTGCATCAGAGTGAGAAATCTTTGTTGTAAAAGGGAAGCTGGCTTCAGTTCCTCTTAGCCTAAGCATTTCTGCGAAGCTCACTGCTGTGATGTTAAGGATCTTTTATGAGATATTCTGTGCTGTTGCCCGCTTCCCTCAAATGAGGGCAGCCTCTGTGGTGCAGAGCTGAAGCAGTCTGAAGTTCAGGTGGGAATAAACCTTTGATTTTTCTCCTGCTCTGTTTTTTTCTGTTGCTTCCCTCATAATTCATATTAAGATTATTGATTAAAGGTAATTGCTATAGGATATTATTCACAATCCATTAACCCTGATTTATAGCAGAATTCTTCAGCAAGCTTGGGTGCTGAAACATCACCGTTAATTCTCTTAACTGAGCCTTACTTGAAATGAAGATTTCTTGCCTTTCCGTTTGTATTCCCTTCTTCGCAAAGCACTGGCGCTTTGATTCTTTCCTTTAAATGTTGAGAAATACAGTTGTTCTTTTTGCACTGTAACAGTGCCTCATAATCTCGCCCTTCTGCCATCCCTCCAAAGATGCAGAGTTTTTTGGTCTTGCAAGTCAAATTAACATGAGATTGCCGTAATTTGCATCGTAGCTGTGGGAGGCCATCTGACAGTGCCGAAGGCAGCCAAGGAGAATTGAATTCATCAGCTCTCGCATTTGTCAGAGCAGGGACTGGGGCGAGTTCTGCTCCTCTAATCTGGGCAGGAGAGTAAACATTTAATGTGAGTGGTTGGCAAGGGTGACTTTCTGCTTCATGGCTCATCTCCTGAGCACAGAAAGGAGAGAGGTCTCTCTGAGTCCTGGCCTCACCTCCGAGCCTTGCCCCTGGGGTTCATGTCTGTATGTGGTGAGGCTTTGGAGCTGTTGCTGTTTCTAGATTTTTAGCTCCCCTCCACAGCCTGAATACGTTTCCAAATACGTTGCTGATAGGGACTTGGCGTTTTCTGAAATTGAAGCTTATGCTCTGCAGAAGTAGATGGAGAACATTAAGCAGCTCTGAGGGGAAGGGAGGCACCATCTTGAGATTGCTCAATGCAGGGGGAGGGATTCTTCAGTGTGTAGAATTGGCTTTTACTAACGTCATTGTGGTGGTGTGGTCACTTAGATGTGTCATGATGCTTGAATTGCATGTTGTAGAATATTTTGAATATTTGGCTTTAAACTATTTGGTTTGACTTCTAGCAAGTTACCTGTACTTGATTAAATGGGTTTTGTTTCCTGGACTGACTCTTTTCCTTTACTTGATGTATCAGTATTGAGAGCAAACACGAAGTCACAATATTAGGAGGACTCAATGAATTTGTTGTGAAGTTTTATGGACCACAAGGAAGTAAGTATATGACCCAGCCCTTCTATAAAAACAAACTAATGGCTCATGGTGGGGAACAGTAAAATGACACACTCTTCTGGAGTGGAAGAAGAGATGAGCAAATCTAAGTGGGGCTGAGAAATCAAAGGGCAGCAGTGTTTGAAGGCTGCTCTCTCAAGGGCGGGGAGAAATACAACTGTGAGCATTAATGCAGATGAACCACCTCCCTTGGAGCTGAGCAGAGCTCGATGCTGCCTTTGGACAACTAAGCCCTCTGCTATGGCCTTCAGCACAGCTTTTGTTGATCCTTAGCTTTTCTAGACCTGGCTCATAAGTTTTGCATCAGTCATCTGAATTTTTGCAGAGTTTATAATTAAGATGGCTTTTCTAGTGACTAGATCACAAGTCAGGTCTCCAGTGTGCCTTAATTTAGTAACACCTCTAAAGGTAAGTAGATTATTCCAAAGTCTCTGTTTCTAATAAGGCTCTTGTGTCTTTGTTCCGAGATCTTCTGCAGTATCAGTTAAAACCATGTATTTCTTGTCAGGCAGCACAGGAAAAAGGCTTTTACCGTAGGAGGTTTGATATGAAATCTTACCCCCTGATGGAGCTAAGTATTCTTGTAAGGATGTGTTTTGCTTAATGCTGTAGTTCTATTTATTCTCTCATGAGTTACGAAGTGTCTAATACCTGCATTTCTTTCATTGCAGCACCATATGAAGGTGGAGTATGGAAAGTTAGAGTCGACCTTCCTGATAAATACCCTTTCAAATCCCCATCTATAGGTAACCAATAATCACTTTCAGTTAAAATCATGTTACTGTTTATGCAGGAGAGATGTTATTGCTTGCAGCATTGTTGCAGGTGAAGTCGCACCAACCCTCAGTGCGGTCATAAGATCTTTACTTCAAGTCTGCAGAATGCTTTTACCATAGACTTCTAGATGTCACATGCCAAGCAGAGAGGAATTTTGGTCTTTTGGCTGAAGGGCTAGGAGCTGGAAACGTGATTTGGTCATATGTTTGTGTGTTGATGAACTAAGTCTCTGATATGTGCTTTTTTAATAATATATCCATTCGTGAGTAAGGTGCAGGATATCACAGTGAGTGCTGGAGCCTGTTTATATAAAAGGACTCATTTAGTATGGAGAGCAAAGACCTCAGTGCATGTTCTTGGACTTGGGGTGAACCTAGCTTTTGGGACCTCTTGTCCAAAAGTGGATGGAAGTGAAGGCAGGAGCTGAAACCTCTGTCCTCTTGGACTAGGTGATGCATATGTGGAGGAACATAGAAGCAGGGACCTATCACCAGAAAAATTTAACCTTTGAGAGCAAATAGGAAGTTTGTTAAGGGAATGTTCTTTAGACTATATCCATCCTATCTTTGTCCTTGGGTAACAGTGATCTAACTCAGATGTCTTCCAGTACCTAACTTTATTCCAATCACTTTGGCTATAAATAAAATAGCCAATGTTGCTTGAAAAACTGGAGCAGATGCATGAAGTTCCAACATCTGTATTCTGGCTTATGAAATAAGTGCTGGTAACTCAGTGACATGGCACTTTTCCATCAGAAGGGTGTGCTTGTGGCTCAAGCCACTGGAGGACTTTAAAGACTGGAGAAAACTGCCCGAGGAGAATGATGTGGAAACTTGACTACGTGGGTTGGACGAGATGGGTCCCTTCCAATATCAACATCCTGATTTGGAGTTGATAAGTATTGGCTGCTTTCTTAAAATAGACTCTTACACTAAGAGTGCCTTATATTTAAAATCTCTCTCTCTCTGGTGTGAGAAATAATCTGTCTAGTTCCAAATGTGAACCATGCTTTTTGGGAAAGAGTGATGCTGTTTTTATGCCATCCTTTACCTTTTTTCTGTTGAAACTTTAGCCGAACCACAGAAATGTGCACACAGCTGAGTAACAATGCAGTATTGCTGCAGCTATGAGAACCCCTTTCTCCCTCCTCTTGAGTCAGCTCTGAAACTTGCTATAAACCTCTTAGGTTAGAGACTGTTTACAAGATGCACAGTATGTTATTTGGTGCCAGTCATTTTTTCCTTCCTGCTTCTCAAGTGCCACAGACTGATACAGGTCAGGGTACTGTCATGTTCACAATCTTAAATATGGGTTTGCTACGGACAACTCTCAGAAAGCGTGTAAAACCTAGTTTCCTCATTAATTGCTTTGGTGCTAGTCAACTCAAGATTATTTTTCTCTCCCCTGATGTTCTTCCTGTGTGTATCAGAAATCAGGGTTGCTGGCTTAAAGCAAAACCAAACTTTCTTTCCAGTAGCCTATGGAGTCAATGCAGCTAAATGTTGGCCAGGCTCTTGTGTATTTGTATTGCTGTTGATTTAGGCTCCAGTTAGTTGCACGGAACGTGGTACGTTTGACCTTTTGGTGGTTTGGCTTGGAGGCTGTTTTGTGCCATTTGGGATAGGCAGGAGTAAAAGGCAGCCTGGGATCACAGTTGGCCCAGCTGAATTTTCAGAACTGACACCACAAGGATGGCCTTTCTCCTAGTGAACTTGGGGAGGGTGGTGGGTGGGTGGGTGTGGAGGGGGTTATTTTCTGCTCAAATTGCTTTGTCCATTCTAATGTTGCTTCTGCTGCCTTCCTTTTAGTACAGCAGCTTTCCATCTGTCAGCTTGCTTATACCCACTGTGACTCTTATTCCAGACTCATTGCACCTTCTAGCATGCATCCCTCACCCTACGAGTCTCTGTTCGAGTGGCTGAAAACCATCTCTTCTCTCACTGAGCTCCCCAAAAGGCTGGCTCTTGCTCTAGGGCCTGCCTTGCTGTCTGCTGGACAAGGGCTGCTGGAAGCGCAGGGTACCTCCCGGGTGAAGCAGTGTGCAGCTGAGGCTTCAGGTTGAATAAACAGTCGACGCTAGATGAGAGCTGGCTTGGGAAAGCAAGGGCTCAGCTCTGCTGCGGGGAGGAAGGAGCTGGGGAGTGGAAGCGCCAAGGAGAGCGCTAGGACCCGGGGAAGCTCCCAGCTGGCTGCAGGAAGAGGTTTATTTTTCTTTGTCTGGTTCCCATTTCTGCTGCCCCAGCCCAGCTTATCTGGACAGCCAGGGCTGAGTGGCGTCTCAGCCCCTTCCTCTGGGCCAGCCCGATCTCCGCACAGTTGCTCTCGGAGTCAGACTTGGTGTGTAGTGCCTGATACCACTGGTTTTGGCATTACAGATAGCTCCAGAGTGAGCCTTCATCCCAGCTGAACTGGGAGCATTCACAAGCTTGTAAATGAGATGATCGTATTCTCTCCCAGGTCTGCCTGTTCCAGTGAGCACGGGTGTCCTAACCCAGCAGTCCTCAGCCAGCTTGAGCCCTGGATAACACAGGGGTAGGAATTAGTAGGGAAGAAATTTGCTGTGGCAATCTCTGATCTGTAAAGAGGTGGAAGTGAAGGATTTCAGAGATGGTGTAGCCCATAAATGGACAGAAGGTCATCTAGAGCACACATGTAGCTTGTTTGCAGCCCTTCTGTTCTCAGCACTGCATAGCTCCCACTGTGATGATGACATGCAGAGTTCAAATTGTCTGTGTAAGTCACTGGCTTGTATAAAGTATAGAATCCAGCAGTTTCTTTTCCTTTAATAAATTACACTTTTATGCTGAAGCTTAAAGCAAAAATGCTGTCCTTGCAGCTTTCCTTGTTCCTCTAGTACTGTAGGCTAAAATTTTCTTTCCATCTTAAAAAATCTTAATGCAGTCTTGAACATGGCATGGGCTTTTTGCAGCAAATAACATGATGGCTTGAAGCATATCCGTGTATTCTAGAAAGCCGTTTCTGAAAAATGACTGCTAATAGTTGCTTTCTAATCTGTTCAAATTGCTTTTATCCCAGCATGGCTCTGAGTATAAGGTACGTGAAAACTTGGTGTTCTCTTCTAAAGTGCGACTGACAAACCTGAATAGAAAAGGGTTTTAAAGTGGGTTCCAGATTTGTCTTCTGGAAAAGTGCAGATCTTTTCTTAAACCCTAAATGAGCGGTGGTCCTCTTCACCTTTGAGGGTCTCTAGGAGAAGCCTTCGCTCAGTGTGGTGGTTCTTCTCCTGCCAAATCTTTGCTCCCTTGTCCCATCCACAGCTCCCTTCTCAAATATGTGTGGCATGTATTTCCTGCCCTTCTTGGGTTGGTAATTATTTCTGTAGTCTATTAAATGATGCTGCCCCAGGGACAGTGCTCTCCTGACAATGCAGGTGATGCCCCTGCTTAAAGACCTAAACCATCCTGGGATCTGTGTGAAAAGAGCAGTTCCTCAGAAAGCTTCCAGTGTTTCATCATGTCCTGCAGTACCTTTCCGGTATTTCTGGCACTGCCTGTTCCTTGCTTGGTCTTTGCTGTGTAATCGGACAGATCCCATATTGGTGCAGGATGATTTTTTCCTAACGAGCTATACAACGTACAGTAAAAAGGGAAATGCGCATCCTGGAAGAACACGTATCTAAATGGAGCTAGATGTAGGGGTGTCAGGTTGGCTCTGGGCTTGAGTGCTCCCATTGAGATGAACTAACTCTGCCGGTGATCCCTAAATATCCGTATCTTCAGAGTTGAAACAAACCTCCTGAAATTGAGGAGTTCGTTAGAACAAAACCAACTCCCGAAAAATACTCAATTGCTTTCTGAAGCTAACGAATGCTGCCGCTCTTAATGCTTTTGTCAATTACTGTAAATATCCCTGGGTGCTTATGAGGACCCGAAGCACTCCCCTGGTAGATGTTTTGTTCCATTTTTTCTTTCTCCTAGACAATATGTTTTGAGCTGTTTATGATTTCAGTAACCCTGCTGGCATTGCTTCACTACTTTTCCCTTCCCTCTGGGATTTAATATCTTCGGGGGAACTTTCTGCTTAGCCTGTTCCTGCTTTTTCAAAGGGGAGTTGTGAAGTACTTGAAGTACTGTTTTGAGCTCCCAAGTCACAAGAACACTTTGTGTAAATTTTGTATGTTTTTAATCAGTCCATATGCCTGCCAAGAGCCGGAGATTAATGCTCTTGGATGCCATAAACACGGGAGGAAGTGCAGAGTGTGAATGTCCTGCCCTGCTTAGATGATAGGAGCAGTAGAAACGTGAAGCTGGAAGCCTCAGCTCTTACCTGGAAGCACCGTGGCATTTATTTTATTGCTAAAATCTGCAGAAATATTAGGCCGGCACTGAGTCACTCTGGTTTCTTAATAATCAAATATCACAGCTGCAGAGTTTGCATACAATATGCTCAGAGCCTCAATTTCTCAAATAAATTCTGTATATTTATACACAGTTCTCATTTTCCTTCCATCTCTGGCCCAGTTATCTGCAGATATCTCACATTTATATTTCACCTTTCTCCCATATGTTTTGTGTACATACTAGGCATTTTGTTTTGCAAAACACTTAGAAGTGTGTGTGTGTGTGTATGTGTATGTATATAACGAGACATTGTGGCAGCCAGTACAGGAATGAAGCAGTGTTTAGCTCCAGCCAGGATTTAACAGATCTCTCCTGGCCTGTGCTTAATTTTTCTTTTTAACTGCAGCTGCTATTTTTACTTTCAGCTTCTCTCTGGATTGCCTTACATTTTGCTACTTAGAATTTCATGAGTCACTTATCGCCTGTGACCATTCTGAGCTTGCTCTTCCCTGTGTGTGTTGATCCTTGCTCTGACCTATAAGTGATGTGAAAATGCTTGTTCTTTCAAATACGCTTAGCTTTGTCTAAGGGGAAAGACAAGACACCTAAAGGTAATTTGTATCCCTGTCTCCACTCTGGTCTGACGTGCAACTGTGCACCCTCTGCAGTTTCCCTGCTACAATCGGAGAATGGGAACAGACTGACAAAATGGGGTAGGTGTTTTCAGCCTGGCTTGGCAGAGATTCACTGCCTTCTGTGCCAGTCTCTGAAGCCTGGGCATCAGGTGATGGTGCACCTAAGCAATGAGATGAACTGATATTGGGCAATTGCTTTGTGCTAGTTCTGCATGTTTTTCCAGAGATTGCTGCTCTTAGCACCAGTCTCTAAGCTTGTGGATACTGCTTTTCCGCTTCCAAGAAGGACCGCTCAGTGATTCACTCCGAGCAGGAGGTCCAGAGTTTATAGCTCTGCCACTATATTCCATCAGCTACAGCCATATTTTTCTGTCCTGATCTTTTCCTCGTGAAGCTGGTGCAAAATTATTTATGGTATTGTTTTGGAAAGCTACTAGAATTTGAGTATGGTAACATAAACTGTTCTACTTCTGCTGTTAGCAAGCTGACATTACACAGCACCTCGCACCACCACTGTGCGGTGAATGCCTCCACGGTGAGTGCACCGTGTTATATTTGACTCAGTTGTTAGTGCTCTGAATGGGCTCCTAACCTCCAGGTTTCATAAAAAAGAAATCCTTGACTTTGCCAGCAAGAGCTTAATGACCTGAGAGCGCTGGACAAGGTACGCACCTCTGAGGTGGGCAGATCCTGTGCCCTTCAAATGGGGAACAGCCACATGCTAAACCAGTTGTCCCAGTCCGCAGAGGGGAGCAGGTACTAAGTTGAAGACTGGAGCAGAGGTCTTGCTCTCATGCCTTGTCCCCCATCTCCTACCATGGTTTCTCAACCTGTGGTGTGTGGCGGGCTTGTGATCAGTTACACAAGAAGGTAGTCCCTGAAATGAGTGCAATGTGTTTTTAAAAATTAAAAAAAAAAAAGAAAAAAAAGAAAAAGAAAAAAGAGCATGTTCCCTTGCAGGCTTTTGGTTGTTTGGGAAGGGGGAAGTAGTTTAACATTAAGTTTAGACTAATCTTATTTGGCTGTTTGGTAACACTGCACGAGTACTTGGAAGATCTTTTTCCATTAGGTAGATTGTCCAGTGGTTAAAAAAAGCAGAGGAAAACCACTGCTCTTGACCTCTATGTGCTGTACATAAGCTCTTTTGCGTGCTGATCTCTGTGCACATAGTTCTGCCCCGAGCCTTGGGTGGTCACCCAAGCCATGTTGATTTGGTGTGGTATTTAAAACTCACTGTATCCTGCTTCAGAGAGACTGTAACCACCTTCCCACCTCGCCAGCCAGGCAGTCTGAACAGTTTCCTGACTTGGCCTTAATCACTCATTAAAAATAAAACTTTGAGGCTTGTCAGTCTTGCTGCACTGAAAAGTCAGGAGTGATTACATACCCTTGTCCTGTTGGCTGTTTGTTTGGCACCACCGTGGTACACAGATAGGAATCTGCTGTCACAGTTGTTCAGGTAGAGAAGTATCCAGCTGGCCTTATTTTATGAGCAAAGAGAGCCGACACGTGGGCAAGCAGTGGTGAATTTGGGATGGCTAAGTGGATATAAACCAGCTCCACTCTGGCACGTTCCCCAGAGCCAGTGGGAAGTCATCTTGCATTTATCACTGGTGTGGGTCGGCCATGTAGCTGACTCCCCGCGGAGCAAGAAGACGCAAAGCCGGGAGGCTGAGATGTGCTGTGTTTGCTGGCATGCTGCTTTTCCTCCTTCCCACGTGCTTCTGCAGGGCTAGCAGCACTAGCATTGCTTTGAAGAGCTGTGCTGCAGGAAAAAAAGTCTCTTTTGGGGACCTCTCACCTAACCTACCAGCTAAGCTGGCTGTACTTTGAGCTCAGATAAGCATCAGGCTACCTTTTGAAGCACCGCTTGTTGGATTGCAGCCAGTTCCTGACTTGGAGGAGAAGCACCGAGGAGTGAAGAAAGCTTTTTGCTGCTGCGGGCCAGCATATTGTGCAGCTGGAGCTGTGGAAAGAGTGAGGAGGCAGTCCCCAGCCCAGGTTTCTGATCCCTCTAATCTCCAAGTTTCGTGTCCATTCTGCCTGAATCGTAGATGAGCAACCTGGGCAAGTGAAAGGTGTCCCTGCCCACAGCAGGGGGCTTGGAACTAGATCATCTTTAAGGTCCCTTCCAACCCAAACCATTCTGTGATTCTATGGTGGCTGTACCAAGGCAGGGCACCCTTTCTAAATCACAGTCTGGCCCTATAGGCATAGTGATAGGGGAGCAGTTGATGTGGAACAACCTCTTGCAGGAGCTTTCTGCCTAATGGCTCCACAGGAGAATGAGAGTTACCTTGGGAGTCCTCAGCGTTCCCCAAGTTATCCAAGTATTTGGGCTCTGCCTCTTGGAGGAGAACTTGCTGGCAAAGCAGCTTACGACAGCACGTTGGTTCTCGCAGTGCCTTGTAGCCATTTCCTGGGAGCTTTAGTCTGGAGCTGTTCAAGAGAGACGTTGACATCAGCATAAGTCTGAAATTCCTCCCTGGTTCTCCGCTGTGGTTTTGCTCACCTGGAGAGCGTGTTGAGCTGTCGTCCAGCCGCAGGGCCTGATCCTCGAAGTGAGCATTTTGACCCAGCTGCGAGTCAGTGCCCTGGATGTTCAGACCCATCCACGGTTGGTGCATGAGTGTGGTAAGAGAACTTCATTTTGTAGTGGAATACGTCCAGGTGCTGGAGCTTTATGAATGTTCCTGTGTTTGCAGCACCAAGGAAGATTGACAGCCTTTCAGTTAGCTGATTTTTAATTTAAAAATGTGCTTCTCTTCAGAGATCTTTGTCAACCCAAGAAGTGATTACTCCAGGGCTATTGCTGAAATACCAGCATTTTTGAAGGTCAGCATCTGCATGTTGGTCTCAGCGTCTTCCAGTATTGGAACAGATGTGTCCCTTTTCATTGTGTCACTCTTTTATGGATGTACACGGTTTTTTCTGTTATCACCCAAAGGCTTTTCGTCCATACGGATTTTATGCAGTCCTGCTTTACTGTCAAAGGCAATCCTGGATCTTGACATCTCTGTATGGAAAGGGTGAACTGCAGCCACTCTGCTGCTCAAACTCCTCCTAAGCATTGGCTTTTCAAGGGTTTAGTGTGAATATTGTTTTAAAATGTTAAGTATTTACAGCCAGTCCAGCACACAGAATCACAACTGCTCAGGCTGTGACCTCAGCTTCATGCTCCAGGCTGTGGTGAGAACCCAGAATCAAGAGCCTGTCCCTTGGTACACTTCATGGAGTGCTCACATGCAGTTCTGCACATTGTATTTATCGGGGTGTGCTGTATCCGACTATGGCAATAAACCTGCCCAAGTGTTTATGCTGGCTTGGGAGGTTTTTTTACTCCTGGCTTACTCTTTAAATTGGAATTTCATTTTTACATGGATGTTTATGCTTGCTTTGTCTTTTGTATTTGTGAAAATAAATACAGAGCAAGTCAGTATTATTGGAGCAATGTTAGTGCTTTATCACTGCAGGTGACTTACATTTCAAATAAAGGAGGAGATAATAGTTTGCACTTGTTTCTGTGTCAGGAAAAGGAAAGGTATGAACAGAGCTGCTCTTGGCCTGGGCACTTTGTGTCTCTAGTAGAATGAGACTGGGGGGGACCTTGAAGAGTTGCAAGAAGATGTGGCAGTAGCCTAGGAAATGAGAAGTGCAGGGCGAGGATGTTTGTGTCCTTTCTTGAAGAACAACTGTTTAATTTGCAAAGCTTGAGACCAAGGACAGTGTGAAAGAGGGGATTGTTCCTTGCCTGGGTGAATGCAAAGATGACAGAGAAGAATTACAAATCTCTAGCACAGGAGCTGCTTGAGCGGACAACCTAATCTCGTCTCCCTGGATATCAAGTGCAGCTTAAATGCTGAAGTGTGTGAACGAAGAGTTGACCAAAACCTTACAGGTGGGTTTGCAGCACAGCCTTGTCCAACTAGCTGCAGGTGGCTGTGGTAGAAGGTCCTAGGAAATAGGTGAGATGATCAGAAAACCAAAATAAGAGAAGGCAGAGGGATGCCTGCTTCTAGCTGGGTTAAAGAGAGCTGGTCTGTGTCCTAGGTACCAGAATAAAGAGTGTTTTACTCAGCAGGTCTACACATAACCATCCTGTTCTTGTTACCTGGTGTCTTCCCCATCCTCTCTTCTATTCTGCTTTATCAGAAACTTGACTTCCCCTCCGTCCAAGAGAGAGACAGGATTTAGAATCGGGATCAGTGCTCACTGCAGTTCTCCAGTGCCAGCATAATGGATCTGTGACCTGATTTAAACCTGTGAGAGCCACCATAACTTAAATATTTGATGGAACTACAGCTTCCCTTTTTAAGTCTGCTTCAGTTTTTCAAGCTAAATCATGGCAAGGTATTCCTGAAAGACACTTGTTAGCGTGGAGTTGTTTATGTAGTTCTCAGTTCTTTTGGAGATTTTTCTGGCTCCAGGCATCGTTTCAGCCTTGCGTTGTATTTATGCAAAATCCGAGCAGTACAAGTAAACATGAAATTATATTTGTATCATAATACATGGAAAGAAAGGGAGTTAGATCCATATGTCAGCTCTTACCGCAGATGGGAACCATGCTGTCACTCAAATCACGATCACTCCTTGTTCAGGCAGAGATGGTAGATCAGTGCTGCTGCAGTGTCTCGCCTGGAGTGGCTGGATAAAGATGGTGAAAGTAGGGAGTTTGCTGAATTGTAAACAGTGATGTGTTTCATTTGCTTGCTTTTTGGGCTGCTCTGGAGAGGAAATTTCTGTGTGTTTTGAGTCCTGGAAGGAGCTTTTTAAATGGGTTGAGTCAATATCCCAGACCTGAATTTCTTACCCATTTTTATAAACATGGACCTTTGTCAGAAGAAATAGTTGCTGTTAGCTTATGTAGATTTCTGTTTATTGCAGAAAGGCGTGATTCCCACATGGGCAGTGTTTGTAAGGCTTTACAGGCTACGGGATGGCGGTACAACAGAGGAAAGAAGGTGTTATTTTAAGTTTTGAAAAAAAATCAACATTAAGATCTGGAAGCAGCTTAACCTGGTACAGAACCAAGGGTTGCAGTAGCCCTTCTGGGCAGAGCCCAAATGATTCAGACAAGCCAGCAGAAGCTTATAGCACTCAGTCCATTTGGTAGTGAAATAATTTGAAAACCCAGTTCTGTATCCCTGTACTGTGTCCATTCTGTGCTGGGGATGTGTCCTGCACCCAGGTATTTGGTTCCTCCTATTGAAAGGAAAGGGAAGAGTTTGAAAGCTGGATTCTGCATGCACTCCCAGCCATAGTCTGAAACACTTAACTTTCCTTTTGGGTTGGCTAAGCTTTACTTCTACACAGGCTATGGTGCCAAGTATGATGTGTTACAATTCCTTTAATATATTTGTTTTATAAACTATTTGTGGGAGAAGAAGGGAGTGTTTTTGAGGTGCCATCTGCCTTGAATTGAGGTTAAAGTAGGCAGCTGGAGAACCCAGCTTACCTCTAGCTGCTGCTATCAGATGCAGTCTTTAAAGTGTGAGGCATCTTCTACCATGATGTTGTAAGTCTTGAAACCACAGGATTTTTTTTTTTTAACTATTTAATTTGCAAGTCAGAACAAAGACAGAAAGCACTATCAAATCTACAAGTCTGAAATGTGGACAAAGCTAAGATGAGCTTTCTCATTCTAGACCTTGCATTTGAGCTGTTTTCTTTTCTAGGAGACCAGAGGTACCAACTGATGAATTAATTGCTGTATTGCTGCAAAACTTGAAGTATTAGCTCTCTGCACCAGTCTCTGCCCCTGAATGGCTTACAAATGTAGACTAATGTTGCAGCTTCAAGTTCATAGAAAATCTTTGTTGGGAGACATTAAAAAAAAAAAAAAATCTTAAAGCAAATGTTGAGCTTAAGTTTTGTGTTTACTCAGAAGATCCTTGCAGCTTTTAAAAACACTTCATCTGATGTGGGTGCTCAGTTGTGCTGATGGGCAGTTCTTTTCAAGATAATACTGAACCACAAAACCTTTGCGGTCCTGTTGCACTGTAAGCAGAGGGTTTTGCTGAATTTTGAGGGAATGGAGAAGGACCCTAGGGTCAGAATGTTGCCTGGTATTTTAAAGGTTACATAGCTATATATAGCTAAGGCTGGGTTTTCTTTGAAACTAGTCAGATGAGTCCTTGTTCAGTAAATTCCAGACTTCTCTTGTAAAAAAAAAAAAAAAACAAAAAAAAAAAACAAAAAAAAACCCCCAAAAAACAACAAAACCACCACCACCAAAAAAACCAACCTCTTTGGCTGTTTTCTGCTATTTACCAGTGTGTCTCTTTGCAGGATTCATGAATAAAATTTTCCATCCCAACATTGACGAAGCGTAAGTAAATCCCTAGTGTGTGGTTTTTCTAAGGAGTTTGTCTAATTGTAACTGTATTTTGGCTTCATGTAATACCCTGATGAGTTGAATAATGCTTTCATCAATCTAAGAGTCCAGAGTGGGGGATTTGATTTGTTGCAAGTTAACTTTCAGGAGTGGGTCAGGCTGTGGGCAAGACTAGAGCTGCATGCTGCAGACACTGTTGCAGATGTGGTCTTGGTATTGAAACATGCTTCCTTTACAGAAAATTCAAGGTTGCCAGTCCCCCTCCTCATTGGCATTGTGCCGGCTTTCTAGCAACAAGAACAGCGTTGGCTAAGCCATAGCTCCCTCTTTAGCTGAAGTTCACGTCTATCCTAAAATTCTTCAAAACATAAGATGTTTTGCCACATTTTTTTCAGTGAAGGTTTGTTAAGGGGAGCCACCTATGCTTCAGTCTCTCCAGCAGAGGCCCATATGGACCAACTAATTCAGTAAAGGCTCCAATTTACTTTCTTTTGTGCAGAGTATGAAGATTCATGTAGTTAAAGGCTGCCCCTCTATTAACCACAAGGTAGGAGTAAATCATAGCTTATCTGAAACAGTGGGGCAGAAGCAGGGCAGGGAAAGGGAGGGGGTAGATTGTATTAAATCCCCAGAGTATTTTTGAGTGTGACTGTGTTTAATTCCATCCTTTCCATATGTTTCAGGTCAGGAACTGTATGTCTAGATGTAATCAATCAAACTTGGACAGCTCTCTACGGTGAGTTTGGCATTTCCTCGCAAGCTGATCACATGAACATCCGTATTTGGTGTGTTAACATAACACAGCTTGCTGGAGACAGATGATCTTAGGCCAACTTTTGGGTTTTGTATTGTTTGTTGTTTTTTTTTTTAACTGAAGTTTTAGACTCCTCACTGAGCCACAATCACGTGAAAAGTAACATTTTCATGTGAAAATACTTTTGTAACCTGTTTTTATCCCAGAGAGGCAAAAATATTCCATAAACCTTACAAAGGATCTCTCAATCCATTGCTTGGCATTGTCTGGCAGCTGCGCAACAGCACCCCGCCACCATTCGGCATTGAAAGAGAAGAGTGACTGTATCTAAAGTGAAATCTAGTTCCAGTTACCCCATCCATGTTTTGTACGTGCATTCAAGCTGGTATTCTTCATGCACAAGGCTATGATCCCAATTCTACAGAAGCTGGCACCAGAAACCATTCCTGTTTATCAGCATCATTTTGTTGCAGGCTAAGAGGTGGTATTGCATCTAATGACTGCACTGCTTGCTGCAGAATGTTTTGAGTTTCCCATTAGGTTGTTTTTGGCTATAACTGTCCTTTTTAGAGACATAAAAAGATCAGCCAGTAGCTGAAGACCCGTTAAAATTGCATTTAGGGAAAGCTGAAATTGTTAAAAGGAATACAGCTGAGTATCTAGTCTAGGTTGGCTGCATTTTAAAAATGTGAACTTCAGATGTTCCAATTATGCTTTGTGGAAGGGTATTCAGGGGAACGTGCACGTCAAATCCTTCACGTTCTTCCATGAAAAACTGGTTTTACCTATGTAAGTTGAAGCTTTGAAGCAGTTGCTAGAGAGACAAGCTACTTTACCTTCCTCACAAGCACAATTTGTAAGGAAATACTAGACTTGGTGAATCCTGGGTGGGAAATTGCTATAGCAACTTGCTGAACTTTACTCCTCGTCAGAATGCCTGAAGTCCTCGTTTACTAGATGCATGGTGTACACTTCACATGGTTTTGTTGTGAGAGATCAGCTTAGCCGTGACCCAGGTGGTGTTGCTAATGGAGGAAGAAGATGCTCTTGTGTCCTGCAAGGATCTGATGTGAGACGGAGGAATTAAAGCGGTGTTAGCAAACCAAGCCCTCTGCTGGGGATGAACCTGCATGGTTCAGCCAGCAGCAGAATCTAGCTCAGTGCAGCATGTGCTGCTGTTCCACAGTCTTAAATGCCACCTGCAGATTGTGGGGATCGCTGGACAAAAGAAAATCACTCCAGTGTAACTGTGGTGGTGGTTTTGTGCTCTGGCACTGTGGGTTCTGCTTTGGAAGCCACGCATGGATAGCCTCCCTGTTCTGCAGCATACTCTCCCAGACAGCCACAGTGAGGTTTCTGCACTATTTCCAAACAATTTCATAGGAAGGCTTTCTGTGAGAGTTTTTCTAATGAGCACTGCTGTATTTTTTGTCATCATTGTTGCTTTTAAAGGTAGAAAAAACAGCTTGGGATTTACTACGCTAGTGATGTATTAATATCAACAAGCTTGCAAAAATCTTTTGCATTTTTCCTTGTGGTATCAGTGATAGGTGCTAGGCAACTTGAAGGTATCAGATGTGTATTCTGTACAGAGCACCTTCCACAGTAACTGGTGAAACTTGGCATTAGAAAGTGCATCGCTTGACAGTCATCTTATTGCAAACTTCCCTTGCCTTGCTGCAGGATGCCTTGAAGCTGCAAGCCGGACACTGGGGTGACTGCATTCGCTCTGCCCCTTCCCTCGGAAGTCATCAACACTAGAGTGCCTACGTCACCTCTTCACTACAGGGCTTTGCCTCCTTAGGTGAAATAAGGAGGTGGCCCATTTCTGAACATGAAATGAAAAGGGGGAAATAACATTCCTTGGTGCCTCTCAGCACAGCTGTGTTGTTGGGAGCGTCACCCCTTTAAACCGGAGTGCTCCTGCGCTGGCAGAGGAAATAGGTCCGATAATTCAAGGAATAACTAAGGTGGAAGAGACCCAGAATAGCTACCAATACGTTCATGAAGACCTTGTGGTTAAATTCCCTCTCCATCCTTAATGACGTATCGAGTCTTTAGCGCTGTGGTTAGGCTTCCTGCATGTGTTCAACTAGTTCCTGCTAAGCCAGTGCCACTTTGGAGGATTTGAAAGAAGGGGGAAATTACTGAGGTCTCTTAAAAAAAGAAGAATCCCTGCAGTGTGTCCTGTGAGCTGTGATGGCCTCCCAGGGCCCTGCTTGCTCAGCCTACATGACAGTTTAGTTGTCTAACGGCCACAGAGAAAGACTTGATCTAAACCTGCTCCTTGCAGAGACTTGACCCAACTTATTGCTGATGGTGTCTGAACCCGCTCCCTAGGAGGGTTAATTGGTTTACCAAGAACAAGCCACTACCATGGCAGAAAGTATTCTTACAGAGCATTCTCACTGTTGTTTGTGGTACCTTTTTAGATTAGGATCCTTCTTCCAGTTGCTGTTGTGCTTCATCCTAGAAGAAGCTGGTGGCACTTGGCTGCTCAGTGTGCCAGCTGTGGCAAACTTGGTCAAGGCACTGTGTGCGCTCTGAAGTGCTTCATCGCTGTCCTCAGCCAATATTGGAAGGGGCGACAGCTTCTATATAGCAGAAAGAGATTTCAGGGTAAAACCACCTAATTTCCTAGTGGTGTCCCTGTATAGCAGAGACCAGCCGATCGCTATCCATAGCAATCAATGTCATTACTTTTTGCAGTTGGGTGATGCAGTATCAGCTATAATGAACCCTATGCTCCTGAGTATATGAAGCCATGGCCTTTCTTCCTGTTTAGGACTCGGAGATCTCCTCCCCCCCTACCTGCCCACACATTTTTCATTAATCTTTCAGAAAGTTAAGGGCTCTGAGATCCCTGCCCACTGTCAGGTCTGGTTGAATTTAGTAGCTCCATGAGGCTCAGTGGTGGCTGGGCTCAGGAACAGTGACACAGCCTTGTTCCTGTACGAGGAAGGTTGAGATGGCTAAACTGCTCATCTGATGGATCCTCGGGAGCGTTGGGCTTCCCTTCTGACAGCTCCGCTTTGATCCATGCTAGAGGGGATGGGTGATGCTCATCCACAGGCAGGATTTCTCTGCCACCAGGAAAGAGACTCTCCCTTTAATTAGGGGGGAAAGTGGGATCCTGATGAAAGATGTGTCGAATATTCACAAACAAAACCCAACAGAAAACCCCACACAGCGAATGCTGGTCTGCCTGTATCAGCAGCTCTCCAGTGGCTAAAGTGAAACCTGGCACACAGCCCCGCACTGGGGGTTTAATCTCTTCTCTGCGTGGGTGTACATGGTCCTTGTGAAGCCCCCAAGGAGAAATGATGATGCAGGGCTTGTTTCTGAACACCCCCACTGCTGAAGTGTGTCATCTTAGGGATGTGGGAAGAGGGTTTCGTGTGTCCACAGTTACTCATAGGCACCAGAAGTATGTTTCCTGTTGTGGATTATTTAGCGACAGATGCCAACTGGCACCAAGGTGTTAATGTGAGCGCTTCACATTCTGCAAATTGTTTTGGGTTGGAGGAGGGACTTGTTGGTTGCTCTTTCTATTAACACAATCATCTAAAGCACTCTGGAAGATGTTTTATGCTTGAGGTATGTCAATTTAGCCATGGAGCATGAGACATTTAAAGATGGCAATAGAAGGATGCAGAAATAGGAGAACAGTTCAGTGAGGGGTGAAGCACAGTGCTCTTTGTTTTTCTTTTTTCCTTTTTTTTTAAGCCAGGGCTGAGCCTCAGTGGAAAACAAGGCAATTGTGTCCTTCGACTGCTTTGTTTAACCCACAGATACCTGTATCTACGTTTTTGGGATGTCAGGTAGTTTGTGCAGTTAGCTGAGGAGCTGCAGCATACCTCCAGCAGCAGCAGCTCTCTTATCAGCCATGTATATGCTTTCCCTGATGCAGCTTCCTTTATTTTAACTAGCGCCCAGATTGTTGGTGCATTTGCCCTTGAAGCTTTGCGCTGCTGTTTCAGTGCCGGTGCTTGCAGGATGGTTAATTGTACTGACTCTGGGTCTGTGCACATGAACAATTGTGTCTTTCACTTGCAGATCTCACCAATATATTTGAATCGTTCCTGCCCCAGCTGCTGGCCTATCCTAACCCTATAGATCCTTTAAATGGTGACGCTGCAGCCATGTACCTCCACCGACCAGAAGAGTACAAACAGAAAATTAAAGGTAAGGGTGTAATAACATATTGCAGAATGAGTGGTGTTACTGTGATTCCACCCTGGGGGAATGAGGTCTTTGCTGTACATTTGTGTGTCAGTGCCCATTCCTTCCCATTATGGCATCCCTGTCTATTTTAAATGGGGGTAGTCTGAAGTAAGGGGTGGATGAACTGTTGCTGCTTGACGACTAAAGCTGGTGTATGCAGTATGTGGAGCAGGGCTTTTAAATCACTAGCAGACCCTAAGCAGGGAAGGCTGTAAGCAAACTGGGTTAGGATTCAACATGATTTTGAGAGATCGGAGAAACGATTCAGAAGAAAGGGTGTGTGACCGAAGAAGGGACAAGGAAAAGTGCTAAACTGAAATGGGAGCATCCAGTTGCACAATTACTAGATAGAAAGTGGCTTCTTAGCAGTTCTGTGGAAAGTGATCCGAGAGCAGCCATCAAGGAGTCAGTGATGCTGTTGCAGAAAGTACTTTTGTACTGTGACAGAGCAGGAATTTTTGTAAATGCCAAGTACTCATTCCATGCTACTTCCTAGTTAAGCCGAGGCTTATTAGTGCTGTGCCTGGTTCAGAGACTGCCATTTAAGAAAGCTGCAGACCAGTTAGTAGTGTCTCAAAGGGTGTAAAAAGGGCAGATGGTCTTGAAGATGCGTCTTAAGAGGAGAGATGGAAAGAATTGGAAGAGTTTAATCTAGAGGACCAGACAGGGTTATGAGCTTTGTGTCAAAGGTGCCTTCAAAGAAGAAGGGAATGATTTATCCTGTGATCAGTGTGAGCAGGATGTGGTCACAAGCGTGTAACTCAGCTGGGGGAGCCCAGGCTAAACATTAACAATGACTGGTGAGGGTATGTGAGCACTGGCAAAGCCGGTGAGGGTGCTGGTGTCTCTGGTCCTGGAAGGATTGGAAGGACATGCTAGACAAGGCTGAGAAATAGAGTCAGTACTTCTGTCGTGGTTTAACCCCAGCCAGCCACTAAGCACCACGCAGCCACTCACTCACTTCCCCCCCACCCAGTGGGATGGGGGAGAAAATCAGGAAAAGAAGTAAAACTCGTGGGTTGAGATAAGAACAGTTTAATAGAACAGAAAAGAAGAAACTAATAATGATAATACTAATAAAATGACAGCGGTAATAATAAAAGAATTGGAATATACAAATGATGCACAGTGCAATTGCTCACCACCCACCAATTGACACCCAGTTAATCCCTGAGCGGTGATTCCCTCTGCCCCCATTCCCCCCAGTTTATATACGAGATGTGATGTCACATGGTATGGAATATCCCGTTGGCCACTTTGGGTCAGCTGCCGTGGCTCTGTCCCCTCCCAACTTCTTGTGTCCCTCCAGCTTTCTCGCTGGCTGGGCTTGAGAAGCTGAAAAATCCTTGACTTTAGACTAAACACTACTTAGCAACAACTGAAAACATCAGTGTTATCAACATTCTTTGCATACTGAACTCAAAACACAGCACTGTACCAGCTACTAGGAAGACAATTAAGTCTATCCCAGCTGAAACCAGGACAACTTCCTTGGGATTAGGGAAGGCTCCCAGTAAGGACTCTCAAATACTTTGGATAAACCTGGTGATAGAAGGACTGTCCTAGCAAGCTGATAAGTGAAACACAAATTGAATTAGTCTTGCAAACGTAAGAAATAAAAAATAAGAATTGTGCTTTAAATTTGTGCTCTGCCTTCCCTAGAATCAGCTGCCTGCAAACAGGAGCAGGGCACCATTTCCTGATGTGACAGGCCTATGGCAAAGCCATGAACTTTATTTCTTCCCTGATCCAGTGAACACAATCAGCCTTTAATCTAACAGTGGGAAATTTACAGCCTTTGGCCCAGATTTGGTCTTCAACTAAGTTTTTAAGAGGCCATGACTGCCTGATTTTAGGGGGGTTTTTTTTGTTACTGAATAACCATAAGACTTGTTTGTCTGTGGGAGCCCTGCCAGAAAGGTTTGCAGGGCCTGTTCAGCAAGGAGAGCCTCCATGAGCAGCACAATCTAATCGCCTTCCTGGTGTGAGGTGGTGTAGCAGCTTTCCTAACGGAGCATTGTGAAAGTTTACTGGTGTTTGGAGAGCGCAGGTATCCCAGAAGGACGTGGGATTTGGTGGTGGAGTCCTTCCATCAGCTCTGCCACGTCACTCCAGAGTGGTTAAACCTCGAGTCACTTTGTTCAGATGCAAAATGACTCTTCATCAGCTGCAATTTTTGTTTGAGGGTGGAACTACAAATGAGGCCAAGTAAAGCTGTGATTTAAATACTGAGTTATTCAGCCCACTTTGCTTGACTCCTCTGTCAGCTGCACGACAGGATCGCAAGAACTACCCTGCAGATCTGGCCTGCTCAGTATCCTGAAGTCTGTCACCTGTTTTTTCATGTGAACAAGCTTCCAGGCAAAATGGTTTGTCAGATAAAATCTCCAGGGCCAACACAAGGGATACTTTGGGTGTCCTCTATGCTTTAATGAAACAGGAATAAAAAAAAGATAAACCCTTGGAAAAAAGCGAATAAACTGATGCTAGCCAACAGCAGGTGCTTCAAGGAAGATCTGAGGACATCCCTCAGGGAGGCTAAATGGGATAGTCTGCTCCCTCGTTTCCATCCTGCCAGCCAGGTACAGGCTGTGAAGATGATCTGGAAGGAGTTTTAAGTGCTTGCAACATGTCTCGTGTTCCATATACCCAAGAGTCCTGCCTCTGCTGTCTCTTCCCAGGCTTGCGTGACAAGTATAAGATAGAGCTAAACACTGTCATTCCTCATATTGTAGCATTTTTAAAAATAGCCTTGGACATGTTAAAATTGATGCAATGGATTGTAGCAGCTTCTCTGCTCTGGGAAACTCAGTAGTGCAAATACATAATTTATTGCTGCTTTTCTTCATTTTTTAGTTATAAGCACATAGAACAGTTGTTAGACATGGTGGTAGTGAAGCAATGGGCATAGGCTTAGAGATCTGGCCCAAGATTTGTAGTTCCTGTCATTCTTGGTATCAGACCCAAACAAGTAAGGATTTATTGTGAAACTTATAAATGTCCATTAATATTACCAATATACAGCTGGAGACTGTGATTCTTAGCATTAGAGCCTTTAGGTAGATGAAGTAGTTCATGGACACAGAGCCAAGTAAGTGCACCTTTAAAATCTCCCTGGCAGTCCTTAATGAGGTGGCTTGCCTGATCACTGCAAGAGCACCAGAGTGTGGGCTTCAGATTGAGCTGTTGGGAATTGGTGCTTGACTCCTGGGTGTGCTGCTTTTTCCTTCTCTTTGCTAGCTCTAATGTGAAAACTTCTTTTGGGAGGGTGGCAGTGGTGAGTAACAGCAGCTGAAGGATACTGAGGGGCAAGCTGAGTGTTTGCTGGGAGCAGAGGACATCTCTGGGAGCAGTTCTCCCATCCCACATCTCAGCTCTGAAGTTCCAGTAGAGCCCTTTGAACACCAATATGGCTCACAGGCACATACCAGCCACGAGGAGCAACCACAGCTTGTTCTTGTTGCTCCAGGGTTTAAAAACAGATGAATCAAAGTGGTGTTTCCCTGGTAGGAGTGGGAGCATCAAGGCTTTCCCTTCATGATGTGAACAGGCTTCGGCAGAGGACGGTTTGTCAGTAGTATTTAGATGGTGCCGTTTTCTTCCCTTAGTAGACTGAAGATCCAAGTTCAATACAATATTCAGCACAGAAGCTCCCTGGAAGTTTGATGTTTCCCAGATTAAACCTTCAGAAAAACCCAGCCCAGGGGCTTGGTAGCTTTCCTGGGTAGAAGATGGTATTTTAAATTTGAAGTGCTTCAAGTTGTGTTTTAGCTTAGGCTCAAGCAGGCCTTTTCCAACAGTAGGAAACAGTGGCTTCCATGTCCAAATCTCCAGTGGCCCAGAGAGCACTTGAAGTAGTAGCCACTGAAGAAGTGCTGCTGGCCTCCTGTCCTGCCATGGTTGCTGGCTCGTGACTACTGTGTTTGGGGACTCCCAAGGCAGCTACAGCAGTTGTTTAGCTGGGTTTGGGGTAAGCGTAGAGGGAATGTATTTCTCAGGTGCCCAGTGAGGGGTTGCCTTTGTCATCCAAGGACATCCAAAGTCTTACAGCAAAGGAGCTTGGGTTCCCTTTGCTGGATTGTGTAAGGAATAACAATTTATCTGGGCAAACACCCTTTCCAGAGGGATTAATTCTTGGAAAGCTATGGGAAGGGAGGAGCTGCTACAAGGATATGTCATGTCAGCATCTCGTCTCTTTAGCTTTGCTTGTCATCTACTGCCGGCCCACCTTCCTGTGTAAATTCTGTGAAGACACGCTGCTTTTTTGGGTCCCTCCTTCAGTTAGTCCCTCTCATCTTTAAGCCATTGGGTCTGTCACACCAATTCTTCTCACTTGCAGTGTCCTTCTATTTTGGCAGATGGCCCCTGTCCCAGACTCTGCAACTCCTGTTCTCCGGTGCAGGCAGCAGATGTGATCAGGCAGGGCCTAGGCTCCATGGTGACACAGGCAAGCACTTTCCAAGACGGGGGTTCTCGGTGGCCAGGACCTGAGGATGGAGCACAAGGGTGCTTTTCTGTTGATACCACGTGGGCTCCAGCAGCCTGAGGGCAATCCGAGACCTTGAGTGCTCCCTGCTTCCCAGTGTTTACATAGCTGCCTTCAATACTTTATCAGTTCTTAACAAGTTCTTGTAAAACAGATTTGAACAGCTGCTTCTGTAGTCCGAGTGAGCAGGTTAATAATGTATATTAAACAGTCAGACTGAAGCTGCGTGCGTCATTAGATGGAGAAGCTGAAGCTCACTGGGCTCAGAAGCACCTTCCAGCTAGCGCTCTCAACTTTTCCAGGGTGGAGCAGGTCTGCCGAGGCTGCCAGCTGCTCCATCCTGGGAACTCCTCCATGAAGTGTTGGCTTCAGGTTGCTCTGTCTTTACTATACACCTGAACCCAGAGTAACATGTTTGGGCTCAGTGTCCTTACGTCAGCTCCAGAAACGCAGAAAAAAACCCATGATGATGATGCAGATCTCTTGCAGAGTATTGTCCCTTCCAGTAGGCTGAAGGATGGAAGCGCAGAGGGAAAGAGGCTTTAAGAACAGCCAGGCTCTGCAAAGCACAGTCTTTAATACCTGGGTTGTAGCACTTGGTTATCTGGCGTTAGATGTATCCTCCCACAGCTTTGTCTGTGTATCCACCTGCAGATAGAGTATGGAATAAAAAGCAGTCATCTGTGTTCCTGGAGGAGAGGTGCTGCTTGTGGAACTCGTTCCCTGGGAGGAACTAAAGAACATACAGCTGGGATGGCTGCTGGGCTGGGACTGGGATGTGACATTCACATTTCCGTGCACGGGCTCATCTTTGAGCGCAAAGGGATGGTGGTATTCCCTCTTTCTTAATTTTTTTAATACTACTGTTTGGAGGAGGCTTTGTCGTATTTTAGTACCTTCGTATCTGGAAAGATAACAAGTTTGCAACTGGAATTCCCCAATGGCAGTGTGACCACCACACCTCTCTCCTCCCCTAAGTGCGTGACCTGCAGTGTGGAGGAAGCGCTGTCGGGATACTGAAGTTACATCACTTCTTCATACTATGAAGCCGCTTTCTCAGTGTAGGGTGGAAAAGAGGTGATAAATAAGAGGAAGACTTGAAGCTGAGGCTGAGCACCCCTTCTTCAGCCCAGTTTTGTGCCAAGTTTTCACCCTTGCTCCACTCTGCACACCTGCATGTGTGTAAGGAATAGGCTTTCTCTGCTCAAGGTGGCCTGCCTGCTGGGGACACCAGCCCCTCCTCGGATCTCGGAGGTGACACTGCGGGAGCCTTCTGCGGCCACAAAGGAAGGAAAGGGATTGCCAGACTTGGTCTGAGTGATCTGATCCACTTTGTGTTGCCTTTTTGCTCTGTCCCCCTGCATGGAGGCGACTGTGGAAGCCACACAAGCCACAGTTGGCAGCAGTTACTTTACTTGCCTGCAGGAATCCCAGTAAACCAGTTTTCCTGCTTGCTGTACAGCTTCCTGCTTCCTCCTGGCTGAAGTTCAGGGTGTTGATCTGGGTGCCTAGAGCCAGTGTGGTTTGGACCCCGCTGTGAGACACGGTTTCCATCAGTGACCTGCAGTGCGGTGGCCCTTCTCCCCACGGAGGGCTGCCTGCGGGTCCTTCTCAGCTAATCCTATGGCTGCTGTCCGATGCGAAGCAGGTTGCAAGACTTGTGTTTTGAAAACAGTGCCTGGGGCAGACCTGTATTTACTTTAGGGCTGGGGGAGGGAGCTTTTGCTTTTTATTAAAAAAAAAACAAAACAACAAAAAAACCCAAACAAAGCAAAACCACCAGTGCACCTATTCCTGCAGTGGTCTTCTGATCTGTGTTCTCTGTCCATCCTTCTTTACACTCTGCTTCTGCAGAGTTTAGCCTGGAAGTTCAGTCTGGCTCTCAGCTTGGTTTTGTTGATGGTGGTTCTGCCCTATCAGTTTAAACTCTCAGAGCTTCATTTCTTAAAGTCAGGCTATATAGTGACATCTTGATGTCTTTTAAGCTTGTTCTCTAGGTCACCATAGTAGCTCCCATTTCAGCAGTAAATTGAATCCTGTCCTATTAAGTGAGATACACCGTACCGGGGAGGACTTAGATTGTTTCCAGCTACGAGCATGTGTGACACTGACATAGGAGCCTTGGGATCATACTTGTTTCCAAGGGTCTTACACGTCTCTAAGGTCTCCATCAGCTGTTGTTGGACAATGCTGCCTTTGGCCTGAGAAATATGGTAATCTATATGACTTATCAAACATGATGTGATCCAACCAGCCTTTAGTCATAGTTCACTCATTCACTGACTGTTGAATATATGCTGCTTATATGTCTTTTCTTTTCTGTCACATACAGAATACATTCAGAAATATGCAACAGAAGAAGCACTAAAAGAACAGGAAGAAGGCACCGGGGACAGCTCGTCTGAGAGCTCCATGTCTGACTTCTCGGAAGATGAGGCTCAGGATATGGAGTTGTAGTAGAAGAGGCAACCTGCTTTTCAGAGAGACTCTAATTTCCTAACCATGAGAAGCAGACTATAATATTCATATTTAAACAAAGCAATTTTTTTTATTACTAAACAAGGTTTTTATGAATAATAGCATTGATATATATATATCACCCTTTAGATCTTGATTTTCTTGGTCATTTCTCGAACCCGAGGTGCATAGCATATTCCCACATTCCATTTTGGTAGCAATATGCAGCCCGAATGCATGCATTCAAATTCCATTTGGCCAAGTCAACTTGTGTGCTACTGAACTGTCAGCTAAAACAGCTGCCCTGGTAGGTAGGGAGTTAGCAAAATGATGTTTGCTTTCTTATTGATGTTTCCAAAGACGCCACCTTGGATGCTAACATGGAACAGCGTTTTCTCAAAGTATAAAATCTGGGGGATGATATACTAACTGTGTAGATCAGACAGTGGAATAAAAGGTGCTCCTTCAGGTCAACCTTGCTGATCGTATTTTATGTGGAGTCACATTAAAAAAAAAAAAGAAAGAAAAACAAACAATACAAATGCATGGAGCTATTCAGAGCATTGAAGCTTAAAAATTTTGACTTGGATTTTAAGTCCGTTTTTATATGTGGACTCCTGCCTGCCCTTCTGAACTGTAGGGACTGACAACCACTGGTCTATTTGCTTTTGGGACTTTTGAAAGCCTTCATCTGGATGTTACTCACTTTCTTGGTCTGGATTACGAGCTGTTCCCTTTTCGGGAGGAAAAAAAAAAACCACCACAAACGATGCTCTCTGAACAGTGCTTTGATTTAGCTGGAGCACATGTGAAGTCAAACTCTTACTTTGTCATAGTTTTGAAACTGCTGCCCTTTAATGGCTTCAAGTTTGCTTTTTTTTTTCTCTTGCTTGAAGTATGGTTAAACACCTCGCAAACACTCTCCATCTCCTAAGAGGGTCCTCTGACCAGATGGATTAGCCTTGCCGAGAGCTTCAGATCCACGACGATTGGCCCATTGGCTGTAGTCCACGAATCCATCGGCACTGATTTTATTTTCCTTTTTTCCTCCCCCTTCTGCACCAGCTTGGTAGCCATCTGCTTGTGTGTGTACAACAGGATTAAAATTTCTTAAAAGTTAACAAAGAATATGATCTAGAAAAATTTGAGATGAATAAAAAAGCCTAAAAGCACCAACTGAGGAAGCAAGTGAATCTGCTCTGTTTTGTTTTGGGTTGTTTTGTTGTTTTTTTTTCCAGGATGCTTGTGAATTGAAATGTTTGATTTCTCCTGGTGTCTTTCAGCAAGCTGAGATTTTTGTTTGTTTGTTTTAAAGCTATGAAATCTAATACAGTAAATGTCTACCTGGGATGCCGGTATACTTCAATTTGGATAATTGTGCATTGGAGATTCAAACTAAGATGGATTTTTAAGGCTGAATGTTACCTGCTGTATTCTTTTGGGGTTTGGAGGGGTTTGGACAGGATGTCTTTATTTGTGGTGCAACCTACAGGACAGTGCATGGAAAAATCAACCCACCCTGAGCAACTCTCGAGCAGAGTTTTGAATGTCAGACTGGTACATTTGTCATTTTCCCAGAATTGTTTGTTTTCTTTTTTTCTTTAGAAATGCCACCAAGTTTTGAGTCATTGGGGTTGGAAGGTTACAATCCTATTTCTAATTCATAAAGCACAATCAAATTTTTTTTTCTTTTGGAAAACAAAGAACAAACCTCGTAAAGTACCATTTTGCTTTAGCATGATTTTCCTTAATAAAAATATACAAAGAATTTCCTTTATGTTAATTACGGGCATGAAGCAAAGGTTTTTCCTCTCCTTTTTCCCTTTTTATTTTAAAGCAGTAATGTTAGGGCTGTGGCTAGTGACTGTGCTGAAGTTCTCTATCTAGCATTTGTGGCTTGTCGGAAGGGTAATATTAACTATTTAACATGTAATGGTGTACTTAACTCTTATCTAGCACGCTGTTTTTCTCATTACTTTGGGGAGGGAGGGGCCACGTTTTGCTGGCACTGTTTAACTTGCTTACCTGCTGACCTAGCAGTTTGCTTGTGCTATAACCTTTACTGTAGGTGCTACTTAGGAGTAGAGTAAGTGCTGGGTGGTGATATCAGTTTAAAAGGTAAAAAAAAAAAAAAAAAAAAGACAAAAAAATCACAATAAAAATTTGTATTTTTTCAATATTGTATAAAAATAGTGTTCTAATTACCTCATCCCCCTTCCTTTGCAGGTTTTTCTTCCCCGTCACTCCATCCCCTCACTCGGATTTAGTGTATCAAACCGCTCACACGTTCCCCCCTCCTTTTGTGAAACGCATATTCTGCTAATCAGGGCTTCCCCCCCAAAAAATACCAGTAAGGCCGCAGTTTGGCAGGGCCAGCTCCTGACCCGGGTACAAGAACGCAGCAGGACTCGCGGGGCTTGTCCAAGCTGACGGCTCAAGGGGTCTAGAGCTGTGAAAACGTGTGTCCCCGGCTCTTCCCACCACTCCTGAGCTGTGGTAAAACTCACCGCCTCGGCACAGAGGCTGCCAAAATGCTGCTTGTAAAAATGTCTGTCCTGGATGTAAGATGCTTCCAGGGGATGAGGTGGGCTGGGGTCCGCTCTGCGGGTCGGGAATGCCTGCTCCTGCCCACCTTGCACCCCTCTGCTTCTTCCCCTCCATCATTTTTCACTTCTTTTTTTTTCCAAATCTTCCTCCTTCTCCCAAAAGAAACTTCCCCCTCACAAACAGTTTGTAAATAAAACTTACACCTATGTAGTCTGGAAGAAAAGGTGGAGCCATATTGAAGCAAGATAGCTCTTATTTTGGTCATCTTGAGGGCGTTTTTTTCTTCTTCTTCAAAAAACAGTGCTGTTGTCACCTTGTGCTCTGTCAGTGTGATGGGAATTTCTCAGCCAGTCCGTGATGGACCCCAGGTTGATTTCCCTGCTACCAAAATTTGCCACAGCCCCTTGGCGCTGTTTTGGAAACAACCTTTGGCTTCTAGTCCTGTAACCTCTCCTTTTGCCGTCGAGGTTTTTGCGTGACATGAAAAACTGAGTTGCCATGACCCTCGATGGTGACACTCGGGGCTGGTCAGTGACCCTCTGTGCCGAGTTTTTCCTGACCCACAGGTCGGTTTGGCGGATGCAGAAGTTTGCCGGCGCGGGGACAGGCTGGAGCAGAGCTTTGCCATCAGCCTGGTATGGCATAGGCTTGTCCTCCTGCCTCCACCATGTCCATGGTTGAACCCCAAGCCATCTCTTTCTTCTTTACATGTCTACCCATCCCTTAATGCGTGCCGGAGAGATGGGGCTCCCTTTCCCATCCCCGCCTGGCGGGTGTCGTCCATCGGCAGGGACCCTCCTCACAGACCATCGGGAAGGCTGGGAGGTGTTTGACAATTTTCTCTTTTTGCTTCTTTTTTCTCATCCAAGTTCTGCTGGCACTTTAGCAGGGGTGTTTGCAGCATGAGAAATGGCCATGATTTTACTGCCTGTGTGTGGTACCTATCGTGTGATACTTGAAGAGATCAGGAGTGTCTTGCCCGTTGTTTGAGTCGGCTCTTTATTTTTTTTCTCCTCTTTTTCTTGCGTTGTTGATGTAGTGGGCACATCAGCCACCCTGACATAAATGCCTCTTCTCTAAGAGTATAACCTCTCCAATAGTTGTGTATAATTAAAGAACTGTAAACTTTTTTTAAAATAAAATATGTATATACCTTGAAGTTTGGCTGGTGCTTGATCGCCGAGAGCTTGGTCTTGCAGGAAAGACCCTGGACTTTGCGCCATTGACTCTGCATCCCACCACGACTTCACCCGTGGCCCATCTACGCCAGATCAAAGCCATTCCAGGGCATCTTCTGCCTGGAGATGAACTGCTGGAGGTGGCAGCAGCGGTTGTTGCACATACCCAACGCGCTGATGGTAGCGCTCAGGCTAGCCAGCTCCTTCTCCAGCTGTTTGCAAGCGGCTGGGTGATGATGTCCTTCCATGCCTGGTGACCGCAGCCTCAGCACCGAAGCTGATTTTTAGGGTCTTGGGTTGGAAATGAGGGATCAGCGCAGCCACGGGGCATCTGTCCCTCCCCATCCCTCCACCCGCATGGCCTCATAGGGTAAATTTCTTTCAAGGTCTCTTCTCGCAGCAGGACAAGTCGTTACAGGTAATGCTGCCTGAGATACCGCAGCCATCGTGGGAGCCGTGTTTGGTGTCCTGGACCGGTAATTATGGCAGAGGTGGCTGTTTTCTGTATAATCACAGGTAATTTTGGCTTGACGTGACATGGGGATCAGGGTAATGTATACAGGGGGTGTGACCGGGAGCAGTTCGAGGACCCCCCAGCTGGCATTTTGGGGCTGTGGGTGGGACAGGGAAGGGGACAGCAGCCTGGCATATGGCTTGTCCTCGTCCTGGTCTAACTCACTAACTCCAGATTTGTCTGTAGCTGTTTGTCACCCCTAAGACCCAGCTTGGGGACAGGGTGGCAGGTCCGTGTCCTACCAGTGCCACCTGCTGCCAGCACCCAGCCTGGCAGCCCAGGGCACCTTCGGGTGATGCTGGGGACCGGGGGGGGCCGGGGAGACCCTGTCCCATTGCCACCTCCTGGGACCACCAGTCCTCTGGGCTCTGCCCCTTGCCCTGGGGAGGGATCAGGGAAGGGGGGGGGGGGCACCCCTGCTGTGTCACACCACCACCACTTTTAGGGGAGCTTTTAGGGTCAGCTGGGGGTGGCACTGTCCCCTCTGCCCAGCAGGTGGCCCCCGTGCCACACCAGTAGCCCCCCACTCTGCCCAGTACAGGGTAGCGCTGTGCCCGGTGCTGGGTGCTCTCCGTGTCCCCTGGCTGTGGTCCCATCGCTGCTCTGTCCCCACTGTCCCCTGGGTGCCAAGTGCCACCCGCCGTCCATCCGTCCTCCCTCGGGATTTCGGGATCGCCTCGGCCTGGCCCGAGCTCCCACGGGCCCCCGGGAGGTGGGTGCTGCTTTTGGGGGGGGGGGGGCACGACACCTCAATGCTGGGGTGACGTGGGGGACCCATAGCTGGTGGCGGGTGCTGCTTGGTGCTCCTGGGAGCACCCAGAGGCCTCAATGCTGCCCGGTCTGTGTCGGTGCTGAAAGGCGTCAAAGGGCAAACCCTCAGCCTAGGGCCCCCCCACCGGGACTCTGGGTGACATCCCCGTGGGGCTTTGAGTGACATCCCCGTGGGGCTCTGGGTGACATCCACATGGCACTCTGGTTGCTACCACCATAGGGTCTTGGGTGCCATCCCCAAAGGGCTCTGGGTACCATCTCCACCGGGCTCTGGGTGACATCCCCGTGGGACTCACTCTGGGTGCCATCCCCACGGAGCTCTGGGTGGCTTCCCCGAAGGGCTCTGGGTGCCTTCCCCATGGGACTTGGTGCCATCCCCAAGGGGCTCTGGGTGCCATTCCCATGGAGGTCTGGGTGCTATCCCTGTCAGGCTCCAGGTGCCATCCCCAAGGGGCTTTGGGCACCATCCCTTGTGGAGGTCTGGGTGCTATCCCCAAGGGACTCTGGGCGCCATCCCCATCAGGCTCTGCTTGCCATCCCCACCGGGCCTTGGGTGCCATCCCTCTGGAGCTCTGGGTGCCATCCCCATGGCCACGCAGCCCCTGTGATGCAGGGGGACAAGCCAGCGCTGGCAGGGCTCTCGTCCCCGGGCTGCTCATGGGGTGAGCACGGCATTCCCTCCCCTCCTGTCTTTGTCTCCGTGCCGGGTGCTGGGACCTTCCGCTGCGGGACCCCCCTCCCTGTCCCCCTTGGGGACCCAAAGGACCTTGGGGACTATGCCGGCACCCATCTGGGTGCAACCCCAAGGGATGCCAGTGCTGCAGCCTGACGCAGGCTAACAACCCCGGGGGGGGGGACGTGCACCTCTGAGCCCCAAGCAGACACTGAGACAGGCTACTTACGGTGACCCCGAGGGCCACGGGGGACACCTGAGCCTGCTCCGCCTGCCCCGAGCTGGCTCCGGTTACGGCCCGAATTATTCCTCCCGGCTGGAAGAAATGCCGTCAGCGCCGGCGGATCGGTGGCCATTACTAATGCATGATGCTCCGGCGGGAGACGGCTGTGCCCGACCTCCCGCAGCGGGGCTGGGGCCCCCCCTGAGCCACCTGAGCCCCTTGGGGAGGGCAGGAGGGACAGAGCCTCGTTTGGGGAAGGGTCTCGCTCCCTCTTCCCTTCATCTGGGCCTGGAACACCAGCTCAGGCCGGTGCTGGACATGCCTGTCCAACGCAGCTGGTCAGGGCCTGGTAAACGCGCATCCGGCTGGAGCGTGAGCGCGGTGGGACTGGGGCTGTGGCCATGCTGCCAAATGGGTCTTGCCCAAGAAGGACCCCAGCACCCCTGCCACATCCCAGGTGACCAGGAGTGGTCCTGCAGAGGACGTTCACAGCTCGGTGCATGTTTGCCGACAAATGTCTCTGTTTTTCCCCATAACCGGTGATTCTGACCCATTTGCAGTCAGGAGGTCTTCCCCCCTCCCAGCCCTTGCTCCTTCCCAATTTTTAGCTCTTTTTGCCAAACTCCTCTCCTTTACACCCAGTTTTCCTCTCCCCAGCTGAGCGCGGTGATGCCAAACCTGGCAGCTTCACCCTTCGCCCACTCCAGACCAAGATCCCTTACAAAGCCGGGGTGGTCCAAGATCCCACCGGGGTGGGATGCTCATCCCTGTGCATCCTACCTCGGGGTGACACCCAGTGGGATGAGCGATGCCGACCACCTCCCCATCCCTGGGCTTCAACACCATTTTTAAGGTGGGATCTTGGGGCGGGAGGGATTTTGCCAGCACCAGCCTCGCCGGGGCCATAAAAACGTGCTGGGGAGGGCTCCCCGGCTAATGTACTTCAGTTGCGCTCCCTCATCCCTCCACATCAATATTGCATTATCGTTTCCATCCCCATCTGAGCCCGGCGAAGAGCCGTGGAAAGAAACCCAGCCCCGGCCGAGCCCCCGCACCGAGTGCCGCTGGGTCTCAGCGCCGGCAGGGCGGCTTTGCCCGACCCCCTCCACCTTTCCAGAGGCTCTTCCAGGTCTGTCTCCATTAAATATTCCGTTGAGGAACAAAAGAAGACAATGTAAATTTTTAAACAGGGCCATTTGCTCTGCTCGGTTTACGCGGGCTGAGGCCTCAACGAAATTTCGGCCGTACCTTCGTGGAGCCGAAATATTGATGGTGCTGGAGAACGGGAAGAGCCTGGCGCCAAGGGGCCCCACGCTGCACTTGGGTGGGCACCATGCAGGCCATCAAAAGTGCTTCCCGGTTTGAGGATCATCCTGGGGTCTCGGGGACCATCCCTGGGCATGGGGACCATCCCAAGTTCCTCCTTGCTTGGGGACCATCCTGAGGTGTTGGGGACCATCCAAGGTGCCCCTCTGCTTGGCAACCATCCCAGGTCTCAGGGACCATCCCTGAGCATGGGGACCATCCAGGGTGCCTCCCTCTTTGGTGACTGTCCTGGGGTCTTGGGGATCATCCTGGCTTCTGGGGACAATCCAAGGTGCCTCCCTGCTTGGGAACAATCCTGGAGTCTGGGCGACCATCCCTGGGCACGGGGACCATCCAAGATGCCTCCCTGCTTGGGTACCAGCCCAGGATCTCAGGCACCATCTCTGGTCATGTGGACCATCTGGGGTGCCTGCCTGCTTGGGGACCATCCCAGGGTCTCAGGGACCACCCTGGGCTCTTGGCGACCATCTGGGGTGCCTCCCTGCTTGAGAACCATCCTGGGATCTTTGGGAGCATCCCAGGGTCTGGGGACCATCCGGGATGCCTCTTTGCTTGGCCACCATCCTGGGGTCTTGGGGACCACCCTGGGCTTTTGGGGACCATCCCAGGTCTTTGGAACCACCTGGGGTGCCTCCATGCTTGGGGACCACCCCAGGCTCTCAGACACCCTCCAGAGTATGTCCCTGCTTGGGGACCATCTCATGGTTTGGGAACCATCCCAGGGGACCACCCAGGGTCCCTCCTTTCTCCAGCACCACCCCAGGGTGCCACAGACACCAGCGTCCCAAACACATCCCCGTCCCCAGCATGGGGGGCGAGCTCAGCCCCATCCTGGAGGGTCACCCCAAAATCCGGCACCCTTACCCCCATACCAGCCCTCTCCTCCTCCCCTCATCCCTCCCTCCCCACTTCCCCCCATCTCTCTTGGG
Organism: Haliaeetus albicilla; assembly: GCF_947461875.1. NCBI lineage: Eukaryota > Metazoa > Chordata > Aves > Accipitriformes > Accipitridae > Haliaeetus > Haliaeetus albicilla. The sequence continues at coordinate 1,576,230 of NC_091496.1, read as the reverse complement.
GGGCTGTTCCCCACCAACCCCCCCCATGTGCTTCACAGCCCCAAGACGCCTCTTCCCAGGGGGTTTGACGCCCCCCCCCCAAAAAAAAAAAATCCGGGAGGCACCGGCCAGCTTCTCCCATCTTCCATCCCTGCGGCCTGCGGCAACCCGATCCCGGTCCCAGCGGGCAGCCTGGCCCCAAACTGGTCGGGCTGGTTTGTGGCACTGGAGCCCAGTGCTGCACACGCACTTTCGGGGCCGGGGGGGCGGGGGCGCTGCAGTGACACCCCCCCATATAGACCTATATATTTTTATATATGGTTTGCACCTGCATGGGTGTGCGTTGGGGGTGTTTGTGTGTGATGGGGGGGGTGTGTAATTTGGGAGGGGGGTGGGTTGGGGGGGGGGGGATGCATCAGTGCGGGCCATCCCCGTGGCTTCAGGGCTGGGGCAAGAGCCAGGGCGGGGGGGGGGGGGGGGGGGGGGTGTGTGTGGGTGGGAACGGGGACGGGACACCCTTCCATCACCCCAACGACAACCGGGGACCCATGTCCCCCCCCCAGACCCCAACCCCCGGAGCCCATCCCCGTCCCCTCGGGGCGGGCGGCGGCAGCTGCGGGCTCGGCGGTGCCTATCGGGTTGCGGTCCGGTGGGGGGGGGGGGGGTCAGGATCGTTTTTCCTTCCCCCCCCCCGACCCCGAGGTGTGTGTTTGGGGGGGTTAAGGAGCGGGAAACCGGATCAGGTGCGCGGTCCCGCTGCTGTCGCCGCCCGCCCGGTGTCCGGTGTCCGACAGCCGGTGAACGGCCCCGACGGCAGCTCCGGGGCGGGTCGGACACCGGCTATAAAAATCACACACCCCCCCAAAAACACCAAAAAAAAAAAAAAAAAAAAAAAGAAAGGGAGAAAGAAACCGCCGGTGAGAAGCTCAAGCCCTTTCTCCGGGAGAGCCGCCCGCCCCGAGGCCGCGGGGATGGGCGGGAGCCGCCTCCCGTCCCCGTTAAGGGTAAAGGAAGGATTGAGCCGGGCGGGGGGGGATGTTCTCCTGTTTTAGGAGCCCCCGACCCCGCGCTGGGTGTTGGGGCGGGGGGTTACCCCGCCATCGACCCACCGCCTGAAGGGCTAACGGGGCGGGAGGGGGGGGACGACCGGCACCTCGCCGGTAACTTCGCGAGTGGGCTACCGAGGGGGGGGGTGGTAGTGGCCCAAGGTGAGCCCGGCCCCCCCCCCCGCCCCCCCCTCACCATTCGCTTCCACCCCCGCCCCGGGCCCGGCTCCACCTTCTGGGGCACCTGGGCCAATTGGGAGCCGCAGGGGGGGTCCCCCCGGCCGGGCTAAGGCCGCCGCCGCCGCCGCTCCCCGACACTTGGGCGAGCGCCGGGGCGGCGGGTGGCGGCGGGGAGACCCCCCCGGGGGGTGTATGGGGGTTAGGGAGGTGGTAAGGGTGGGTGTTTGGGGGGGTCCCGTGGCCGTCGTCCTCCCCTCCGAGCCCTGGGGTGACACCCCCCCCTCCCCACGTCGGGTCCCGGAGCAGAAGCAGCGCCCGGAGCAGAGGTAAGTGCAGCCGCCTTGGGCCCCCCCATGGGAGGGAGGGGGGGGGTCTGGTTGGGGTCCCCCCCGGGGCTCAGGGATCCCCCCACCCCCCCCCCTTGGCCACCTCCTTCCCTCCGGTCCCCCCCACGCAGGATCCGGCGTGTCCCGTTTCCCTCCCCGCTCTCTCCGCTTTTTCCTCGACGTGGGGTCCGTCTCCCCGACTGAGCCCACCCCACTTCACACACACACACACACCCCCGCTCAGCGTCCCCCCCATCCTTCCCGGGGTCCCCCCAAAACTTCTGCCGTCGGGGGGATGGCAGCGACCGCATCTCACCGGGGCGTAGCGGGTGACAACGAAATGGGGGTCCAGCCCCGTCCCCACAGCCGCCCCTTGGCCTGGGGGGGGTTATTTTGGGGTTCAGGGGTGCTCTCCCATACCCCCCCCCCCCCCCCCCCCCCCGGTGCGACGTGTCACCGCTTTGCAGCCCCGATGGCAGCTCCGGTGTCACCAAATAGTGCCGGTAATGAAAGCCCGGGCGAGGGGGAACCTCCAACGTGGGGAGGGTGCTGCTTTGGGGGGGGGTCCATACCCCCCACCCCCCTGGAGTAAGTACCCCCCTGACCGCCCCCTGCCTTCGCCCCGGGGCTGCGGAGGGTAGAGGGACCCCCGGGGGGGGTCAGGCGTGTCCCCAGCCCTGCCTGGGGACATCGAAACCTCAGTCGGGGGGGGCAGGGTGGGGTCCTGCCCCACGCTGGGGGATGCTGTGGGGTGAGGGGGGATCTCCCGGGCACTGGGGCAGCCGAAGGGGCCATGGCGGGTGTCTCCGGCACTGCGGCACAAATCTGCCCAGTTTAGCCCCGAAACGGAGCTCCTGGCTGCACATGGCAGCTCCGTCGCTGTCTCTCTCTGTCCCTGTCCGTCCCTGTCCCCGTCTCCATCTCCATTCCTGTCCCCATCCCAAGCCCATCCATCCTTGTCCCCCATCTCTGTCCCTGACCGCATTCCCATCTCTGTCTCCGTCCCTCTCTCCGTCCTCATCCCCGTCTCTGTCCCCATCTCCATCCCCATCTCTATCCCCATCTCTATCCCCGTCTCCGTCCCCATCCCTGTCCTCGTCTCCATCCTCATGCCTGTCTCCATCCCTGTCTCCATTCCCGTCCCTATTTCCATCTCCATTCCCATCGCTGTCTCCATCCTCATCCCTGTCTCCGTCCCCATCCCTGTCTCTGTCCCTGTCCCCATCTCCTTCCCTTCCTTGTCCCCATCCCCATCTCAGTCCCCATCCCATTCCCATCCCCATCCCCACCCAAGCTCTCCCCAGCCCCCCGCCGGCGATGCCGACGGAGTGGGGACCTGCGGCCTCACGAATCGGGGTGTCGAGCGTGGGTGGGCGCCCGCACCCACCGCGCCCCACGGTGGGGAAGACGTCGGCAGCGGCCGTGGCCCCGAGCCGCCGCCATCCCTTGTCCCTCGCCGTGGGCAGAGGCAGCGGCCGAGCACCATCTTGGTGCTGTCGGTGCCACGAGCATCCCCAGGCGACGCCGGTGGCCTTGCGGGGTCGGGGACCTTTTTTTGCCCCATCCAGCCCCAAAACGGGGCTCGGGGACCAGGGGAACCCCCCCACATCCCCAAGCCGAAGGTCTCGGGCCTTGCGGCGGAGCCCTTGGAGGGGGTTGCCGAGAGCGGGGCCGGGGGGGCCCCGGGGAGGGGGTGGCCAGCATCCGCAATGCGGCAGCTCCCAACGTCATGAGCCGGGGTGCGGCGGCTCCGCAGAGGGGCAGGCTCAGCCCCGGGGCCAGCGTGGTCCTGGGCTGCTGCAGTGGCCTTGGGCGGAGGCAGGGGGACAAAGCTTTGGGGGGGGGGGGGGGGGGGGGGGATCACCCCCAAAAGCTGCCAACCACCCCCCCCACACCCTCACCCCAAGGCGAGTGGGATGCGGCACCCGCAGACTTCGGGGCGCGGAGGGGGTGGGGTGGGGGGGGTCAACGGGGAAGGGCCGAATCCTGCCTGGCGCGGTGCCGGGGCCACGCGGGCCGGCCGACGGCGGGGATTAGGCGAAGCCGTCGCTTTCAAAGTCACGCCAAGGATGGCGGAGGGCTCGGCCTCGTCCGACATCGTGTCCCCCCCCCCACCCCAGGGACCGGTGTCCCCAAGCCACCGTGGCGGTGTCCCCCCAGGTGAGGACGGTGCCGCGGCCTCGGCGGGGGGGTCCCTTCCTTTTGGGCTGCTTGGCTGAGCGCCGCGGGGCTTTGGGGGGGCTGCCCCGGGCTTTTGGGGTGCTTTGCTTGGGGGTGAGGGGGGCGAGGGCTTTGCTGATGCATCCCGCAAGGCGGGTGCGGGTGGTGGGGGGACACACGTCTGTCCCCGCCGGCGTTAAGCCCTCCATGCGCAAAATTCCCCAAATCATGGGGATGGGCAAGCCGAGCAAGCGCCGCTGCTTGTCTTCAGCCCCCAAATTCGAGGCCGGACGGGGTGCGAGGGGTCGGTGGCTGTGTCCTCGAGGGGTGGGGCGGGGGGGTCAGCTCCTGCCGATGGATTCGGGGCTCCCCGAGCTCATCCTGGGGCCGCTCGGCTCGTTGGGGCCTCGGCTTTGCCGACACAAAGGAGACTTTGTGCCTTCCTCCTCCTCCGCCGCCGCCGCCATGGCCGCTGGGGCCAGTGTCGCATCCAGCCGGGGGGTTCGCAGCCAGCCTGGGGGGGGCTTTGCAACCATCCGAGGGGTTCGCAAGCTTTTGGGGAGATTTGCAGCCACCCAGTGGGTCTGCAACCTTTTGAGGGGGTCTGCAACTTTCTAGGAGGGTCGCGACCATTTGGAGGGTCTGCAACCATTTCGAGGGGTTGCAATGTTTGGGGGGGGGGGCTTGCAGCCATCCAGGGGGGGTTGCAGACATCCAGAAGGTTGCAGCCTTCTAGGGGGATTTGCGGCCATTTGGAAGGTCTGCGCCCATCCATGGGATTTGCAGCCATCCAGGGGGTTTGCAGCCTTTTAGGGGGCTTGCAAGTATTTGGAGGGCTTGCAGTGTTCTGGGGGGGCGCCTTGCAGCCATCCAAGGGTGTTGCAACCGTTTTGGGGGTTTGCAACCATTTGGAGGATGCGCAGCTGTCAAGAGGGTTTGCAAGCTTTGGGGGGGGTTGCAGCCATCCAGGGGGTTTGCAAGCTTTTGGGTGGCTTGCAACCGTTTAGGGGGGGTTACAACCGATTAAGGGGTTTGCAGTCTCTTGGAGGGGGTTGCAACCATTTGGAAGGTGTTTTAGCCATCCAGGGGGTTTGCAGCCTTTCGGGGGATTTACAACATTTTGGGAGGCGGGGAGGGGGTTGCAGCCACCTGGATAGTTTGCAACCATGCCGGGGGCTTTGCAACCATTTGGAGGGTTTGCGACCTTTTGGGGGAGTGCGCAACCATCTAGGGGCTTTGCAACCATCTGGGGTTTGTGACTGTTTTGGGGGTTTGCGACTGTTTTGGGGGTTGCAGCCATCCCGGGAGGGGGGAGGGTTTGCAGCCCTCCAGCAGCATCTGCTCCCTGCAGACCCGAGGCCGAGACACCCGCGTAACCTCGCAAAGGCGGCGGCTGGGAAATGGCTTCCAACGCCAGGTCCCGGCATCGCCTCGGCCCCATCCCGCTGCGGCGCATCCCCGAAAATCCCCAGCGCTCGACCAGCCAAGCTGGGGACCAGATTTTCCCCATCTTTCCCAGAGAGGCGGCATCAGGGCGAGCATCTCCCTTCGCTTGATGGTTCCCGAAGCATTCTTGCCGGTCGATAATAATTTATTCTCATTTTTTTCCATCACTGTTTTGAGGCTGGAGACCAGGCTGGAGGCATTCGGCTCTGGCTTATGGAGGATTTGGGGGTGGAAATTAAGGAAAAAAAAAAAAAAGGAAGGTGCGAGCTCGCTACTCCTGTTCTGTGTATGGCACTGGTAGAATTCACTGTGCAACCCCGCGGTCAGTGAATTACCATAGGGCCATAAACAGAGCAGAGAAAGACCCGCGAGCCCTGCGGGGCCGTCACCGATGTCACCTGGCCCGTTTTGGCACTAGCACATTTTTGCTTTTATTTGTAGCTTTCGAGCAATTATGTGTAGTGCCAATATGGGAGAAGGTGGAGAGAGCAGCGCCAGGGTGGGGGACGGATGAGCATCGGTGCTGGGGAGGTGGTTTCAGCGGGGGGGGGGTGGTGCTGGGAGCGAGGGATGCTGCTGGGGATGGGAAAGTGGAAACCACCCCAAAATTGCTGGGGTGATGGAGGGATGTCCGACAGACCCCATCTGGGGGTGCTATTGGGGGAGGGTGTCCATCCCAACGTGGTGTCCCAGCCCGTGGAGGCATCTCAGCCAGGCCGTGTTCCCCGTGGTGGCCATCACGAGCAGGATGGGACAAACCCCCCCCTTCTTGTCCCCTCCTGGATCCACGGTGGTGACATCTCCCCCCGGTTAAGCCAAGCATCCTCACGGGGGGAATCTGCTGAGGCTGCACGCAGAGTTTTTTGGCTGGATGGGTGAAATTTTTTTTTTTTTTTTTTTTTTTTTCCTAATTTTTGCAGCTTTCCAGGCCTGGCACCGTGGCTGCGTGTTGTCCCCCCCCCGACCCCATCCCCACAGCAGGGTCTGGCTGCTGAGTCGGTGCCGGTGGTGCCAGCAGTGCCCGGCCCCGGGGCTGCCTTTGGCAATGGTAGAACTCACACTGGTGCGGTAGCAGGATCCGGTGGTTCTAGACTTGCCAACTACAGCCCCGGGGAACCACCGCGGACATGGGCCCCTGGCACCCGTGGGTGCAACCGGCCACCCTGTGCATCCCCCTCCCCTCTCCCAGGGCTCTGCTGTTGTGCTGGGAGGGTGCTCGTGGGGTCCTGCTCCGTCCAGTATGGATTTGGGGGGAATGCGGTGGGTGTCTGTGCACATGCGGTATAGGGGGACAGTGATGGTGAGCCCCCCCCCCTACACCCCAAGGAGAGGGTCTGGCATTCCGGGGTGTCTCCGGGGGGGGGGGGGGGGCAGAACAGGGACCTGCTGGATGCTGGTCATTGGAGCAGCGCAGCCGCGTATCCCCGCGTGACTCCGGGCGTTAAGGGCTGATCCGGCCCCGCGATGTGGTCAGGGCAGCTGGGGGGGGGGGATTAGGTGGCCAATTCCTACCCCCCGGCCCTGGATCCTGCCCCTGGCCCTGGATCTGGCCTTGACACAGCCCCCAGTTTCTGGGAAGTGGTGGTGGGGAAACTGAGGCACTGGTGAAGCAGCTTGTGGTGGCAGCTGCCTCATGTCCCCTGCCTTTCCCCAGGTGCAGGAGGGATGGTGACAGGTTTTAGGAGGGGGACGGGGGATAGCATGGGAAGGGGCAGCTCTGGGCTGACATGTTGGGGGGGGGGGGCTGTGCACACCCCCTTCACCCCCCCATCAGGCCCAGGGCGGCTGGTCGGGATATGTAGGGCAGCGCTGGGTGATTACGGGGCTTTCGGCGTAAGCCCGTGGAGATTGGATCATGCTGGATTAGGCTGCACACTCAAATCATCCTCCCTGCGCCGGGGGGGTGAGGAGGGACGGATGGGGGTCCCCATCACCCTCCTGGGGCTGGTGAAGGGTTGGGGGGGGGGCACAGTCTGTCTGTGTGTCTGTTCATTCATCCATCTGTCCAGTCAACCCAGCTAGCAATCCAGCCACCTATCCTTTGTCTGTACAGCCATCCATCCTTCTGTCTGTCCAGCCATTGAACCATCCATCTGCCCATCCAGCCGTCCACCCATCCATCCATCGCTCCATCTACCAGTCCATCCGTTTGTCCATCCAGCCAGCCAGCTATCCATCCACCCACCAGTCCGTCCGTCCATCCATCCATTCATCTGTCCAACCAGCCATTGATCCATCTACCAGTCAGTCTGTCCTTCCCTCCCTCCCTCCCTCCCTCCCTCCCTCCCTCCCAAGGGGGGAGCAGGGGCGGAGCATCATTCCCAAGCCCCACCCCTTGTAGGCCACACCCACACAAGAAGCTCCACCCCTCCCCAAAAGGCTCCACCCCCAGCAGTCACCCATAGGGGAGCTGGTGCCCCCAGGACCCCCCTCCCCAGTAACCCACATCCCATTGAGAGTCACTCCAAGACCCCCCCCATCCTGCCCCCTCCCAGCTGCAGCAGCCGGGGTCATCCTGAGCACCCGGCAGTGCTTTTGGGGTCAAAGCCTGCAATTTGGGGTCAACTCCTGCAATTTGGGGGTCAAATCCTGCAATTTGGGGTCCACCCTGGGCAGAGCAGTGCTAGGATGGAGGAGGGCAGAGGCAGCAAACTCAGCTGGGCCAGACATAGGACCCCACACTCCGGGACCCCCCAATGCCCAGGGACCCCCCCCCCATAGTGCCCAGGCTGGGGAGGGGAGCAGGATCCAGCCCCACCAGCCTCTCCCCAGCTGGGAAATCCAAAGCGAAGCTTGCCTGGGGTGCTGGGGCGAGCGTGAGCCACCCCAGCGGGAGGCCCCGACCTGCTTATTAAAGACCGATTAGCAAAGATTAAAGCCTCACGGCAGCGTCTGCCAGGCCGAGCTGCCCCCACCCCTGGCCGTGCTGCGGGATCCGGGGCTCCTTCAGGGCACCCCAGCCTGGCCAGGGATGTCCTGGGGACCCCGGACCCCCCCCCCCCCGGATCTCCCTCCCAGCAAATGCAGCATCTTTCCTGTCCGAGGACATCGAGCTCGGCCGGGGATCTGCTCCCAGCTCGGCCGGGGATACCCACGAGCACCCCATGGGTGCTCCGCTAAAGCGGCCACATTTCTCCTTTCCTTCCTTCTGTCCGTCTGTCTGTCCTTCCAGCCTTCCTCCGCTCTTTTTCTTGCCCCAGGTTACAAGAAGCCCGCAGGATTCACCGCACCGGAGCCGGAGCTGCAACCATCCCGCACCGGCGTTCAAATAAAGCTGCTGAAACCCATCGCTGCGCTTCCCTGCTCCTCCTTGGGTTTGCGCCCCAAATAACGCACCCCAGTTTGCCGGGACCCCGTGGGGGACGGCGCTTGGGCTCGGCGGTGGCTGCTGCAGCTGAAAATGGAGGAATTCAACCCAAAGGCTGGCTCACCCCCTGGGTGGGAGCACAGGGGGATGCTGGAGCACCCCCATGGTTTCTACCCGGCCCCAGGTTGCTGCTGGAGGAATAAAAAAGAATGAGATAAATTGCACAAAGGAAGAATTAAGCCCCAAAATCATCCCGGCTGTGACCAGCTCCAACGTCGTGGCAGGGCAGAGCAGAGCTGGCGTGGGAAGGGCTGGGGGGTGCAGGACCAAGCCCCAAAACACCGATCTGGTAGGGAGGGATGGCAAGATACACCAAACCCCCCCTAAAATAGCCCCAAACAGGAGAGCCGGACGCAGGGGTAGACACATTTGTAACAATTTATTGAATGAGGCAATAATAGACACTGGGAAAACAAGGGGGGGTCCATGCTCTGCTACTTGCCTGGTTTTTGTTGTTTTGGAGGGGTGGGAGGGCAGGGGGGAACCTCTCGGACTAAAAGAACATCATTTCATCGCCAAAGAAACACTGACTTGAAAGCCACCGACATCTTCACAACAACAATAAAAAAATAATAATTAAAAAAGAAAATAATAATAACAAATTGGAGAACCAGGACTGTTTCTATGGAAAGATCTCCCTCCCCTCGTTAAAGTACAGAAGAAATGTATACAAAGAACATTTGATATTTTTCCATATAAAACAAGTAAATACAAGAATCTGAAAACTTCCTCGAAGGCGGAGCGAGATGTGGAGAACTTTGTTAATGGCCACTTGGAATTAATAAAAAAACAAACAAACAAACAAACAAAAAAAACCCCAAACCCCCCAAAATTAAATACCATGCACAACTGCACGCGCGGCGGGGCTGTGGCTGATGGAGGGTTTGGCCGGGCGCTGCGGCTGGGATGCAAGGGTTTGGCCCACGGGGAGGTCAAAGTAAGATTTGCTCTCAAAAAACACCCCCAAGGCCTTTTTTTTTTTTTTTTAAACCCTCCTGGAAAGGTTTTTGGGTGATGGGGATTAAAAGTCCCCCCAGAGCTGTGCTAGGAGATGCACGTAGGGCAGGACGGGGGGGGGGGTGGTTTGGGGGGTGCAGAGGGGTCCCCGAAGGGAAGGGTCTGCGCTTGGCTCCCCTCCCCGCTACCTTCAAGTGAAGCTTTTCTTACGGGGAACCGGACTCTCTGGGGACGGGCAGGGGAGGATGCAGGGTCCTGGGGGACGGCAGCGGGGACCGGGATGAACCCGAGGCAGCTCTTTGGCAAGGGAACTCCTGGGAAGGTGGTGGGAGAGCGGGGCGGGATGCAGCCAGAGCCCCTCTAGAGGTGTTTCCACTCCGGTCTAGATCCACAAAAACAGGAAATAATAATAATAATAACAATAATAATAATAATAGAGAAGAAAAAAAAAAAAAAAAAGAAGAGATCTAAAATGGCAGGTACGTTTCGAGAGCAGAGAAATAAGAACAGGTCTCCAGTGTGCACCAAGGGGAGCCGAGCGGAGCACGGCCGGGATTCTCCGCAGCGGCGCTTATGGTCGTCAAAGGCAGAGGTGGTCTCGCTCGCCAGCGCGGGGAGGGCGGCAGTCACGTTGGCTCCTGGAAGAGCGTTATCCCTTCAAGAGGTTGCCACCCTCCTGCAGTCACACATGCATTTTTTTTTTTTTCCCAGGAGAGGAGCCTTTTCTGAACTCTTTTCCTTTTTTTTTTTTTTTTTGTTTGTTGTTCTTTTTGTGTGTTTTTGTTTTGTTTTTTTAATATAAAAGTCCACGTTAAAATCTTTGAAACCTAATTAGCCAAGTGCGGACGACGATGTTTCTGGAGCGGTTTTGGCCGAGGGCGTCTGTGCTCCCCTCGCCATGCCTCGGCCCCCCCCAGGCCTCACCCTGCTCAATCCCATGTAGGGGGGGGGAATGGGAGCTAAAGGGTTGCTTTGCTTTATTTTGTTTTCTTTTACATCTCCTTGGAATGAAAGTCCCGTCACAATTTGGCTTCTCACTCCTATGAGAGCAGAGTGGCGCTATAAAAATGCACTTAACACACATCCTCTGCTAGTATTTTTTTTTCTTTTTTCCTTTAAAAAAAAAAAAAGGTTAACAAAACCTTTGCTTCCAAAGCTGGGAGACTCAATGCCACCTGATTGCATCTCTGGAGAGGCGTAAAAAAATTATTCGCGTAAGAGACGAGGAAAATCACCACGATCCTGCTCTGGGCATCGTCACTGTTCCAAGGTCACCACTTCCACTGCCTGCCCGTCCATGGTGACGGTATTGTCGGCTATCCTCGTGGTAACGGGTGCCATTGCCACCTGAACGGGGCCGTTGCCTTGGGCCAGGCTGGTCACCACGGTCTGGTACATGCTGACGGGGATCTGGACAAGACCTGAAGAGACAAAAAAAAAAAAAAAAAAAAATAGGAGTGGGGTTGGGAGGGAAGGAGCGGAGCTAGACCAGCACGAGGGATGAGGCTGGTGTGGCCACGTGCCGTGGTCCCCAGGGGTTTGGGGGCTGCGTTTGTGTTGGTTTGTTTGGAGAGATGATCCTTTGGATTGTCAGAGTACTCCTGCCTGGAGTCCTGCGTCCAGCTCTGGGGTCCTCAGCACAGGGAAGACATGGACCTGCTGGAGTGGGTCCAGAGGAGGGCCACAAAAATGATCAGAGGGATGAACACCTCTCCTGTGAGGACAGGCTGAGAGAGTTGGGGTTGTTCAGCCTGGAGAAGAGAAGGCTCTGGGGAGACCTTCTAGCAGCCTTCCAGTACCTAAAGGGGGCTTCTAGGAAAGATGGGGACAAACTTTTTAGCAGGGACTGTAGTGACAGGACAAGGGGTAATGGCTTTAAACTAAAAGAGGGGAGATTCAGGCTAGAAGCAAGGAACAAATTTTGTATGATGAGAGTAATGAGACACAGGCCCAGGTTGCCCAGAGAGGTGGTCGATGCCCCATCCCTGGAAACATCCAAGGTCAGGTTGGACGGGGCTCTGAGCAACCTGATCCAGTTGAAGATGTCCCTGCTCATTGCAGAGGGGTGGGACTAGATGACCTTTAAAGGTCCCTTCCAACCCAAACCATTCCGTGATTCTATGCATGGAAAGCCGGCAATTGGGAGACACCTGCCTCCCACCCGGCAGCGTCCATGCTGGTGTAATTATTTGCGGCTTGGTGGTCTCGCTGTGCCGGACTCACCCACCGTGGTGCTCCGTGGGATAGGAGCAGGGATGGGATGGGGCAGGGCTGGGTGGGAGCACGGTGAGCTCAGCCCGCACCGCGGGGCTGTCCGGCCACAGGGAGAGAGAATAAGGTTAAGGAGGAAAGAAATAAGAGACTTTTGGAGGAGGAACCCAAAGCAGATGCTGGGATGGTACAGCAGGTACCTGTACAGCCAACCCTGCCGGGCCGTGTTTTGCTGCAGGCAGGGATTGCTCCCACATATTTCTCCCACAGCCATGAGCGTGCCATCATACAGCCCGGCGGTGGTCACCCACAGACGAGGAACACACTTCTGAAACACATTTTTCTACCTGACTGGCCCAGAATTGGGAACCTTGGGGCTGAGGAAGGGATAAATTTGGCTTCTCCCCGCTGTGACTCGTCCACCCTCTCTAACTCAAACACCTTCCCACTTTCGTGGCACATGAGAAGGATCCCGTCATGGTGTAGACCACCTGTCCTGCCCCTGACCCCCGGTACAGCCACCGGCCTCTCTCAAACACGACTGACTTCCTCCAGCTCACTCTCCATCCCAGTTGGGTCCTTCTGCCTTTGCAGGGAGATGGGTAAAGGGCAGCGTGGGACCAGCGAGCCCTGGCCAAGCCATACTGGCTCCAGGCACTGGCTATAGGCACTCACACATGTATATATATGACATATAACGAAGATAAAGGAAAGCTAAACCAAGTTTCTCAGCCCTTCCTCAATCATGAATGGGTCCAGCAAAGTAGGAAATATCATCTTCCCAAGGGCGCCTCTGCTACAGAAAGGGATCAGATGCCTCTGAGCTGAAGGTGGAGCTGGCAAAGATTCAGGCACGTTTTTGGCCACGGAGGAAAGCACCTCTGTGGCAAACATGGTGAGTCCTGGTTAGCTAGGTAACACCAGCCAAGGTGACAACAAAACAACAAGGCCCGTGAGGATATTGTGATGTGAATGATGAGAAGAGGTGGAAAAAAAAGCAAGGAGCACTGGTACTGCTTGATACAGCTGGGCAGGGGAAGGGGAATGGCAAATCCCGCAGGCTGGCAAGATAAACTTCATCTTTCTACTCTGATACTATCTCTGCCTGTACCCACCACTGCCTTTGGCTTGGCAAAGCACGATTTAGACAAGTGAGCCTGTAAACGCTACCTTGTACATGACATTTCTGAAACTACCTGCACCTCTGTTGGGGAAAAAGCCTTCAGAGGTCAACAAATCCTTCCAGCCAGCAGCACAGGATGGCCAGCCCCTGAAACAGCATTTAAACGGTTTGAGACAGCAGGTTCCTGACCCAGGCTTTCCCAAAAAAGCAGTACAATCTCTTTTGATTCAGGTTTCTGTGGCAGAGAGCAGACTTCTGTCCCGCCAAGGGCACTTGTTTAATAACACGAGGCGGCAGAGTGCAGCTTGGTGTCCTCAGATAACTTACTGTACAGACAGGAAAGCTTAGGAGTTAATCGTGCTGACCAGGTGGGTGACCCCAGCAGAGCACAGTGTGCTTTGCAGTCCTTTAACATCCCTCCTCTTGGGATCTCAAAGCGCTCTGCGGGTAGGAAAGTTCCGTGATCCCCCAGCCAAAAGGCTGACCCATGCCAGAAGGGTTACATCCATGTTTGTCCAGTTCACGGCCCAACCAAGGAATTGCTTTCCTGGTGCGATGGTTCAACACTGACTGCTATGAACAGTGTGGAGTCAGGAGAAGGTACAAAGCTCCCAGGGTGCTTTCTAATAGATGAGAGTTTTAGGCAACAAAACACTGAAATAAGAGCTCACGCTCAGCCCTCTTGAAGAAAATCTCCTATCAGACCCTTTAAGGAAACGTAGCACATCCCAGCCTAAGCAGGTGCTGGCACAGAGCTGGAGATCTGGCCTGGGATGCACCTAAAATCCCTGCTCCAGACCAAAAACCCAGCTAAGCCCTCTAGGTTACCTGGGTTGCTAACCCAAAGTAGACTGCTGGAGCTCTCAAATGACAGTCTACTACCCATGGCCAACCCAAAGACCCGTCACCACTACCCTCATGGACCACAGAGCATGCAAGGTTAAAAGCCTGATCCCTCCATGCTGTGCAAACATGCGCGTTGGCCAGGGTAGGGCTGCTGCCAAAGACGGGTGCTATCAAAAGATGGTGAGACGTGAAGACCTAACCGAGGTCATCTTTGGAAAGGATGAGTTCACGTCACCCAAGGTTTGGCCAAGGCTGGCCACATCTTGGAGTGCACGGAAGAGCAGGGAAGTCTCTGTGAGAGATGGCGACGCACAGATCCCTTTCTGCATGGGATTAAACTAAATCGCCTCAGCATCTGACGTAGCGGCCTTCCTGCCAGGGGTGGTAACAAACCAAAGGAGGAGAGGGCTGGAAAGTCTGCTGTGCATTAAAGCAGAGATGATCGCCCTTGGGAGAGAGACGATTAAACTACTGAGATACTGTAATCAGGTCTAGGATTGGCCCTCCGCTGCATCTGCTCAGACCTGCACCCTGATTAGCCCTAATCTAGCTGGCATATGTTAATCTAAAGCATGGATTTCAGACCCTTTCAATTGTATTAAAAACAGGAAATCCATTAGACAAAAAAAAAAAAAACAAACAACAACTTCTCGAGTCTTTGAAAAATACCTATCTGCAAGGAAAGTGGAGCCGTGCCAGGATGCTCTGCAAGGAACGGGGCACGCAGGGGGAGCCCCAGCTGAGTCAGGGAAGAGGGATCCCGTCAGATCCCACATGCAGCTCAGACTAGCTCCTGCCTGGGGAGGGACAAAAGCAGAGGTGATGAATCACGCACTGAATGGCGCAGACCATGGCTGTGGGCTCCCGGCAAGCTGGAAGATGCAGCTGGGCTGTGCGTTTGCTTCCCCTTTGTGAAGCCACCCAAAAAGCTGCTCTGGAAGGAATGGTGGGCAAAACACAAAGCCCGGGCACTTCTGTCCCCCTGTGAATCACCCGTTCCTGGCCACCATCCTCATCTACCTGCCTGCACCTCCCATCCTTGGCAGGGACGAAGAGCCAGCTCCAGCCAGCTTGCTTGCTCCAGCTTTGGTGGAGCTTGCTGTGTCCTGCAAGGACATCTACACTGGGAGCTGGGAGAGAGCCGGCACTGAGGTCCTGCCTCTCACTTACCTGCAGCATGCCAGGGAAAGACTTTTTTTGGTGGAGGATCAGCTGGCTTTGCTAGGAAGGAGGCTATGGCATGGCCAGCATCACCTGACAGCCATGGAGGGGAAGGGGTCAGGACATGAGGGTGGCCAAGGGAGAAGGAGAGCTGTGGCAGGCCTTAGGGGTTGAGATGCCCACCATGAATCAAAGGATTAGAGTCAATTGACTCCGAGACGGCTGCAGCTGTACTCTAATGCCTGGTCAGACGATATTAGTGGCTGCATTTTAGCTGGGGGACTGTGACGGGCCGTAGGAGATAATGAAACTCCTGCTGTTTCAGCAGAGAAGAGGTTACAGCTTACAGAAGAAGGGTAAGAGTTAGGTTCTACCTGCAACCAGAGCCACAGGATTCAGAGGCAAAAAGTCATGCGATGGCTGATAGAGACATCCTACCTGGCCCAGAGGGCAGATCAGCAGCAGCATAAGAACAACTGTTTTGATCCTAAATTGCAGATGACTGCATTAAACCACCACAAAGGGCTCTGGGGGAGAAGGTCGGGTGGGTGGGATGATTCAGTGCCCTGGGAATTGGTGTCGAGGTTCAGCAGCGCCCTGGACATCCAGGACAGTCAATGCTCAGGGGACCAGGGTCATCAGTGCCAGTTTCTGCCTTGCTTTAACACCTCTTCAGCCCTGAGATCAAAGCAAGCACAGCACAAGGAAGAGATACTACCAGTCTCCAGCTGTTGGGCACATTCCCAGTCCTTCAGGATCTGGAATACTGTCCTGCTCAGGGACACAAGACATGCTGTTTTTTTCCCCAGTACCTTAGGTTGAGTCCATTCTGCAAGGTGCATCCTTATCTCCTGTTTTGCGTCTGGTAGTTTAAAGTGGCTCAGGCCACCTGCTAATGTGCTTGAAGTACACAGATAGCTAACTAGCCAAGCAGATCCACTCTTCAGTGCCCCAATTCCACGAACTAGTTATTTCCTGACCATAGATGAGGTGAGGTCTACACTACCCTGGCTGTTGATACAGCCCATCAGTGAGGAAACCGTAACAACCCAAGGCAACCTTGCACAAAGCTCTGTCTGAAGCTGGACTGTAAGCATCAAGTTGTGATATGGCAGCAGATGGTGTGAAAAGCCTTGCTGCCGTATGTCCTGTGAGTGTTTGGTACGCTTTCATTACGGCAGTAGCGTGAGTTTTCAGGTGGGCAGTGAGGTTCTGCAAGCCTTGAAATGCACCGTGGACTAGAAAGGTCTTCACTGATACCAAGACAGGAGTTCCCGCAACAACCCGTATGGACAATGTGGACATTCAATGTAACATTTCTGAAAGCTTAATCCTCATGTTAAATGCTCAGACATGCAGAATGGCTGGGAGAAACTGAACAGTGTGTAATCTCGAGGGACCTCTCTCAGCTGCCAGTCACTCATTGAGTGGGAGATGTCCTCTTCCCAGCTGAGATGGGCTCCTCTGGTGAATGTGCTGGCATGACCCTCTACACCATGGAAAGGCTGAACGGCAGGACCTCACACATAACGTTTTCTGCATGGAGCTCAAGCAGGAACATAGGAGCAAAGTCCTGAAGGGTCAGGAGACAGGAACCAGCCCCATTCTTGACCAGACAACAGCAACCACTGTCATCATGTTGACCATCAACTCAAGAAAGGAAAGCCTCCTCTTCTTTCAAAAAGTGCAAAATCCTCTTCTTTGGTAGCGTCAACTACAACAGAGAGCTGCTCTCCTGCCAAAGCAAACTCCTGTGAGAGCAGCCTCTGGAACGGGAGGGTTGTGAGCAAGCAGAAGTCAAATGGAGAAGCATTACCATTTGGCTCCTGCATCAGGGAACCAGGAGTCTCAAGCAATGCTCAGCCCTGCTCTGTGGTACTTAGCCAGCCTAAGCCCAACAAGAGGGGAAAGGGGAGATGGTACAAACCTTTTCAACATTGAAAGGTGAAGGAAGAATTTGAGAGGGGTGCTGTTAACAGAGGTGAGTTTATGGTTGTAAAAGCTGTGAAGCCACAAGAAACACTGCTCTGAGTGCTGAGCGTGGAGGAGTAAGGGGCACAGGTCTAGAGCCATGAAGTAGCACGAAGTATTGTTCTTGGGATTTCTTTTGTGGGGCAAACCAGAAAATGCACAATGACTTCGGCGATCACCTTGGAGCCCTTGATAGAGCATCATCTGGTTTTTAGCTAGGCAACATAGTCTTATTAAAAAACCAGGACCTCAACTGAGAGCTGCGTGTCCCCTTCCAAAAGGAGCCTAAAGCTCGCTTCAAATCATCAGAAGCCATGAGCCACGGTCAGCCGCAGCCGGTCCTGGTCTTGGGGATCCACTGGCACTAGAAGCAAACTCGGCACTAAGGAGAGAAAGCATATCCGATGCAATGGATGCCAAAGTTGATACATCTGGCTCTGTTCTCTTGGACACTGAAGGGGTTAAGTGCTGAAAGCTGTCGGGTTTGTTGTTTGCTTTGAACATCTGCAAGCACTGCAGAGTCAGAAGACCACTGTGAGAGGCCTTAAAAGTCTCTCAGACCCCTGCTAGAACTCTGAACGCCTTACAGTGCTCACACCAACAATGGAGAAGGCTAAAAAGAGCGAATATTTCCATTGGACTTTCTTGACCATTGACCTCCAACTCATTCAGGGACTTCGCCTGCTTCAGTCTTCTCACCTAGCACTGAGGGGAAACTTGTAGAAACTTTGCTTAGCATGATCCTGCCACAGCATTTCGGTGCAGATATTCCTGCAATTTCTTTTTCCCTCCTCCAGAGGCATGGGGCTGAGGAGTCCAACCAAAATTCCTGTGCTCAGGAATGCACTACAGGGCCCCCGCACACAGGTCAGCAGATACCATCTCATTGCTACATTTCGTTCAGAGCCAAAGGCAACTTTTGAAGACATGATGGAAGAATTCTCGTAGACAATTCAAAATGACCAGTGTGCAGATTTTAATGCACAACAATCAAGCAGGGAAATGCATCGCTAGAGGACCTCTGTACAACAAAACATTTGCCCTCAGTGGGCAGCACAATGAAAGGGCACTGGGCATGCTTTGGTCTGTATACGTAGGATAGCCTGTAAATACATCAAGACTGATGCAGATAAGCAGTGAATAACCTCATCGTCTTTTCCACAGTGGGACAGAGTAAGATATGAGCTTGAAGTGCAGCATGGAAAGCTGGCCTAGATATTAAGCGGGTGGGGGGAACAGACAGCTAAACATAAGGTTAGCGAAGCTCTGGAGCAAAGTCTCCATCACTGGAGGTCTTTTAGAGCCAGCTAAGATACCGCTGGCTCAGGCAAGGGGCTCGTGTAAGCGATCACTTGAAGTTCTTGCAGCCTTGTATGTGAACAAGATTTTACAGGCTCCATTTTCTGGAAAAAAATCTTTGGTCCACTGATGGTAGAGTCACCAACAAGCAAATCTGAGACAGGCCTAGGACATACTGGACAAATCCGTTGGCTCTAGATGTATTTCTTGACAGTAAACTTGGTTCGTAGTCAACCACAGGATATACCTCATTCTCCCAGCCATGCATAATTTCTTTTAGCAACATGGCAAAACAGGAAGGACTCTGCTACACTTCACCGCTACCGGTTTTAAAAAGGACAGTCATGCACACAGGATATGGAGCGGCTCTGTCCAGCTGTCTGCAGTCTCATAGGTGTTCTGGCCTACATTGTTGCCTACAATAAAGGTAGCACAACCACCAGTACTTAAATAACTGCAGAGCAACTGTGTCCTTCAACTGAATCCTGGAGTAAAGAGCATTCCTATCCTCACCAAGACAGATAACTGCAGTGCTGGAGACTACCCGGTGTGTTACTGCTAACACAAAAGAGCACTGTTCAGCATGAACATTAAAAGCTCCCACAACAGATTTTTATTAAATCCACATTGCTTTGCATGGGAACCTGGCTTGCCAAGATTTCCAGAAATTATCATCTTGACCACCTCCCTTTTGGGGGACTGACTCGAGAGGCCTTCAAGAGGGGGGAAGGACAGGCAATGGGCATGAGCATGTATTTTCAGAAAAACAAAACAGATCTCTGTAACAAGTTCAGATCACACCAGCTAAAATGAGTGCTCTCGAAGTCACGTTACCCTGAAAAATCCTCTGACCGTGGAGCAGAAACATCCGCAAACTAAACGTGTCCCTTAAGATATGAGGTGTTGACATGACACCATGGATGGGATTTCACCCAAAGTCAACTGCAGAAATCAAGTATTTCAGGAATCCTATCACACTCAATGGTGACAAAGGAAGCAGAAGACATCTCTTAACACAGGCACCTACTTTAAGATAAGACGAACTGTCTTCTGAAAGCATGCCCCTCTCTCTCTCTCTCTGCCCCCCCCCCCCCGCCACTGCTAGAGCATCAATGACTAATTCAAATTAGATGTCTCTTAGGACAAGACGATAATTGGAAGGATTTTCACCATCAGAAATGGCTTACTGACAAATCACAAAAAGCCCACGCAGTGATTTAAGCTCTGAGAACTTTCTAGGCACAAAAGAGTCACAGCTCTTCCCTATACATCCTCTGTGCCATTCATTTCAAAACACAAAAATTGTTCCACCAAATGATAATTTGAAAAAAGCTGCAGTCTCTATTCTGCTTGCTGACCACAAGCATACCTCAAGATCATCCATCATGACTTTTCAAGAGCCACTCCGGTCAAAACCACAACAAAGAGAAATGTAACAAGCCACCTGAAGTTTTGATAGCAAAGTTGAGTCACAGCAGCTCGCAGACAGAGCACTAACCCGAGTGTGGCAATCTAGCAATAGCCTTGACTTTTACTTAAAGAGAAGATAAGCACAGGAGACAAAACAAGATGCAATGTTTCCATCAACAACTGCATGGAATGTAGTAAGGACAGTCCTGGAGCCACTATTTCCTTCTCTGCATCCACCCCATCTTCATGATCACATCTCAGTCTCTCAAACTGTCCCTGGGCATCACCTACCTGCTTAATATTGTCAGTGACTTCTTTCCTTAGCCTTGGCTCCTCTTGTTCTGTTTCAATGAGCTTTCCTTCTCCACTAGTTCAGAGCAATGGGAGCTGCTGTCTCTGTGACCCATAAAGCCTGGTTGATCTGGGACCTCCAGCCCTACACCATCAGACAGGCACGGCCCAGGATGCAACACCATGCTTATATGGCTCATTCTTCCTCCCACTCATTTAGCTTCAACAAAGACTGCTAGATGCTTGGTATTTTGCATCAAGGTGTTGTTTTAAAACCCAGGTTTGGATGTTTGATTTTTATTTATTCCCAAGTCTCAGTTGGAGACCAACCTTCCTTCTCTAGCTGCAAGAGGACAGCTCGTTGCACTAGCATCTTTGATACATTTCTATTTTCTTCCTCTCCACCAGAAGGGAAAGGTCACAGCTTAGCCAAGATCTGAAACGCCTTTGGCTTAATCTCCCTTATTTCTTGGTCTTTTACCTTTGCCTCTATGGCAGATGAAGGCAATCCATCCTCAGAAAGGGACCACTCAGTTACTTGTGGCTCCTTTCAGCAGACCACGGGGGGGCAGGTGTGTCTGCACCTCCCGCTTTGTTTGATATATAATCCAAGAGAATACACAAGCTCAGTCTTCATCCCAGAGAGATGACCTAGAGGACACTACTCTCCCTTGTCAAATGACTAACAAGATCCCTGAAGATGATTCCAAAGCTTTTGGGGGTTTTGAGTTTTGGAGGTTTGTTTTGGTTTGGGGTTTTTTTTAGAGTTCTTTTTAAGTTGCAGTACTTTGAGACAAAAACACTGGGGCTGGGATTCCTGATTTACAGGAGACCGTGTTGCTGGGACGGCCCAACCTACCAAGTGACATAGAGACAGAGGCTCAGCTATGCTCATGGAATTATCTCCTCTGAAGCCCCAGCATTTCCATGGAAAGAGGAAGACCTTAGTGAGCCAACCTGATACCCAGACTCTTCCCTGGCACAGCAAAGACCCACAGTCTTCAAGCAGTGGTGACAAACGTCTCCTTCACCGATGACACTTCCCAACTGCCATGCACCTCTGTCTTTGCAGCCCTTTCCTGACATACCAGAAGTCTTCCACCTGCAATCATCTGCACTGAGGACAGTAACATAAGGAAAAACTTGCAATTATTTTTAACATTGGAAATGATTAATCTGAAATCCCAGGTCTTCCATTTCATCCCAATTTTGATGGAGCTGAAAACTCCCATGAAAAGGGTGCTGGGGAAAGAAGGCAAAGCAGCAGTCTGTTATCCTGACGGTGGATCAGCTGCATGCCTCCAGCCCCCGTGTCTTACATAAGGTTACCTGTCCTTCCCTCTCCCCTTCATGGGGTGTTGAGGGTGAATTTAGAGCCTAATAGCAGGACCTGGACATCATCTGAGGCCGAATAAAGCTGTATCTGTTCAAGCTCAGTTCCTACCCAGACCTCACACACTAGTGTTGGGTCCCCAGGGTAAGTCACTCTAAACCCAAGCCAATCTGGTGTGTAGAGAGGTGACAAACACGTGAGGAGTGTATGTGTCTACCTGTGAAAAGAAAGCTTTTTTACCGGACTCCACAGATGAAAGCTTAGTGAATAACCCTTCTAAGCTTCCTTGATCGGCTGGCTTTGCTGTGGAGTGAAGGGCACACCTGATAAGATTAGCAGTCTATCATGGTCAATCAAGTATACAGGAAACATAGTTAAAAATAGAGAAAGTACAGCAACTCCTAATGTCTGCTCCAGTTGGGATTCGCTTTTCTTACAATCTGTTTTCTGTTAATAAAAAAGACGGAGCAGACAGGTGTTACCAGTGCCAGGCTTCTCAGAAAGTAAAGACAGGAAACACCTAAGTATAAATTAGAGTCTGCTCCTCTTACGGGGAATCAGATATTAAACCAATGATGGGACAGGCGGGCAATATAGCACCTTAAAGTTTCTGGACAATCACCTAATCGGGATCCCTGTTATATTTTGCCATAAATACTTTACTGACTTGCCTGCTATGCTATTAACATCCACAGGGGCTCTCCAGAGGAAGAATTACCTGTTGAGACTGATTCTTATCCTACCTTTAAAAACAGCCTTTAGGGTCCTGTATTTTCTATATGGTTTTATTAAAGGCTGTTGTGAGAACGAAGGCAGGGTACCATCTAAAATTGATAAAATGTTACATTACTTGAATGACAAAAGTCCATTTTAGAATAAAGTCATTTGAATTGAATTATTTTTTTTAAAGCATTGAAATGTCACATATTCTCATGAAGCAGATAATTATTTGGCAGAGTTTCTGCAGGAACAATACTCTGGGCACTCTTGCAAATCATAAATAGTGTGCAAGGGGAATACAGTTGCATATCAAAAGACAGGTGTGTCCACAGTCCAGAAGAAGCTGGTGGACTTTAGCCAGCAGTCACATACACACACGCAAGCTCTTGTATCTACCCTCCTGTGCTGTGTGACACAGGGGAGAGCCTACTTCTTTACTTAGGTTTCTGCTACAATGTTCAGCCTCTCATTTCTTAAAGCTGATGGGTGCTGAAAGTGTATTTACTGGGTTTTCTCTCCTTTGCATTGTGGCTTTGACTCTGCATCATGCCCATGACCTTTAAAAAGCCAAATTTTACAAATCCAAAAATCACAACATCCCCACAACCCCATTCATCACCACAGTACCGCTGCTTGAGTGTTACTAAAATACAGGCTCTGAGCCCAGCTCTGTCCTGCTCCTCACTAATTCTTTACTTAAGTAACAATTATGAGAGAGAGCTCGGCTTGCATAAGGCTAACAGGATTGGGCTGCAAGATATTAGCACACCCCAGAGGCATGCGCATCTCTACCCTGCAGCCCAAAGAGTGTCCAGGCACAGAGCAGAGGCTGAGACAGCCATTACAAGATGCCTGGATGTAAATATATATCTGACGTCTGATATCTTCCCCTTGAAAGTGTGAAAGGAGGAGAAAAAAAAGAAAAAAGACAGATAGATATAGCCCCTTTAACCCCAAGAAACACCACATAGGCAGGAACCTAAAGGAACAAGTGGCAGTACTGACAACAGCCCAATCCCATTATTCCAAACTACCACCACAAAAATCCACTCACCTGATGAACTCTCTGCTAGGCTCCACTTGTAACCTGAATAGTCTGCTGCTAGGAAGCCTGACAATAAAATGCAAGTGTAAAAGGCTGAACAAAGGCCAAATACTACAGTTGGGGGGGGGGGGAGGATTAAGTGGGGTAATTAATATATTCACAGGAAATACATCCTTTTGCTTACTAGGTGAATTAAAAAATTCAATGCCCACATATGAGGAGAAAATTCAATGTCCACATACGAGTAACACCCCAATATTAGGCACAGTAACCTAAATATTTCTACTTCTACACAGAACATTATGTGCATAAGTGGGAGGCAGAGTAAGTGGGAGGCACAAATCAGATAATTCCAGACATTTGTACTGTATTTTACAAATATTTAGATGAATGGCTTAATTGGACCAGAGAGGCCCAATGAGAAACGGCTGCACAGAAGTGAGAGTAGTAAAATCCATCTTGGAGAAGCTAAGGCCACCTCCAGTAAATCTCTCCACTGTTCCCCAAGTAGAGGGATGAGAAATGAATGAGAAGCAGAAATGGCTGCCAAAGTGGCATTTCTATGTATCCCAAGAGCACGAGGCTAGAAAGTTCATGAAATCCAGGCACTCGGCCTCGTTGGTCTCTGAAAGGAGCTCAATGTGTTTTTAAGGCTACAACAGACTCGGATCTCAATGAGTTTCACAAGTTCGTACGCTGCGCGATAGATCACATGTGAACACGGACATTAGCATATACTACAGAGCATTTAGTACATGGAGATATAAAGCAGCTATTGTTCTGGCAGTAAGGTAATACGTAACCAGATAGTCTCTGGCTTCATCTAAAAAACATTTTCCCAGCATTTCACTAACTTGTTCAGCGGGAGCCTCTCTGCTACAACAGAGTGCGCATTCATGGCCAACGAACGGGTCCAAAGTGATGGGCTCTCTCCCCCATTGCCCCACTCCTGGCCCCTGTGCCTCTTTGCTGGGAGAAATTGTGCTCTTAACCCAAGAGAGGTGACATGAACTCACATCCAAGCAAGGTGCACAACTTTTGGAGGAGGACAATGCCTTGGGAAGGCGTTCAAAGCTTTACCTTGCAGATATGGAAAGCTGCAACTCTGGTGTCTCTGCTGAAGCCCTACCTTACGCTAGTGTCCGCACTAGCTACAAGGAGGTAAGCACTCTTCTTTTTTCCTTGGGGGAAAAAAGGGCTAGACACACGCTTTAAGGGTCCTTTTCTTCTCTTCTTCAAAGCATACCCTTCAAATCTAGCTATAAAAGCATCCCTGCTACAAACCAGCACACATCCTCATTGCAATGGTGTGAAGTGTCACAGTGCTTTGGTGTCTGCAGCCTGTCTTCTTTATAGGACAAGGGACCCATCTGGCACAGATCCCCCCGACTTCCCCCCATGTAGGACCTGGCCCATCCTTAGCAAGGTAAGCAATAAATCACAGCAAATACACAACTCAGACATGGAACTTATCATGCAAAGAGCAAGTTTTTACAGTCTACATTCCTCCTTTTTTTCATACACCACCGTCTTCCACTGCCTGGGCTGCGCAGCAGGTGGGATGGGTTCCTACCTCTCTCTCCCGAGAGTACTTATTCTTGGTATGCTACTGCCTCTGGCAGATTCCTCCCTTTTAAACTCTGCACAGCTGTTGATTAAAAAAAAAAAAAAAAAAGGCTTGGGCCCTGGCCTGGTGACTGAAGGCACAGAACATTTGTGCATCCAGGCAGAGCCCGAGCCACACAGGCTAGGTGGTCGGAAGCCTCTTTGCACACCAAGACAAGGCAATGATGGGTGCAGGGAAGGAAATCACCATTTGCTTTGCAGTAAGCAGGGGTCTTCCAGGTGTTTTGTCCCTGTGGGTCTCACCCAGGGTGCACAGGGGCCCGCAAAGGGGAGACTCATGGCACACGGACCCGCGCGGACAAAAACTGCAAAAAGAATCAAGCAGCCGCTTGTATAACAGCCTGTCCTGGCGCTTCCCGGGGCAGGACAGAACAGGTCGAAAAACTCTTCCTGAGAGCGAAAGGAGCTGCGGTGGTTGGAGACTCCCTTCTGCTTTGCATCTGTTGTGGATGATTCAGACCGGAGTCCCACTCACTGGCTGCAGGAACGACTACTCTGGCTCAGACCGCAGGTCCGCCTGGACCAGAAGCAAGAAGGCACAACTCTGATGGCAGCAAATAAGCAGAAAGTCTAAAACCCGGCCAAATTCAAGTCTTGTTAATTTGCTGCGGGACTTCAAACCTCGTGACACTTAACTCGTATTTGGAAGTGCGACTTGGACCCTTTTTTGCAAAGAAAACGTACCAGGAACGTCTGAGAAGATTTGGCTGAGGATATCATAATGCATCTGCAGGTTAGAGCAACAGGAAACAACCATGGGCCAAATTCATTGATAGTGTATAATTGAACACAAACACCCCTGTCTGCTGATCCCTGTGACTTCAAAGGAATTGAACATACTATATTTATGCCAGCAATAAAACTCAGCTTCCATTAGCTGTATGTTCACCATTTAAATGCAGTGGTCCTGTCGTGCACACACCAATTAGAGTCCCCTAATGCTTGGGAGTACAAAGCCTTTTTTTTTTTTTTTTTGATGGAAAGGGGTGGAAGGGAAGAGATCAGCCGGCTCAGGGGAATAGCAGAGAGCCTTTCACTGCGAGGTCTCGCGTTCAAATCTGTCATAGGCCAGCGGTAACAGATGGCCACTTCTGAAGGCTGTTCTGTAGCTTACATGAAATGAGGGTTTGTCTCAAGCCACTGGTGGACAACTTACTGAAGCCACAAACACACTGCTGGTGGTTTCTGGCAGAGATGGTAGAGAATCCAAGGGATTACACGGGTACAAAGCAACTGCTGCTTACCTGATCAAAGGCACCTCCTTCCTGGAGGGAACAGAGGCAAATTGCTGGCAGCTTACGGCTGCCGCTGCCTGCACAGTGGAGGAACCTCTGGCTCCACAAGCCTGGATCTCGGTCTGAGAGCGCCTGCTTTAGCTGTCATTGGCTCCTTCGGCTCATCAGCACCAGTCCCTGTTCACTGAACTTTCCTTCGGACACGCTTGAGGTTTTGAAAATTAAAATCATAGGGGGAAAATGGAGATGAGGAAGTTCAAGGATCTGTAGCAACAAGGAGGCAAACCCACAGGGAGGGAAAATTTGCTACGATCTGTAAGCTGGGTATGGGAATAACAAATAATACCATGATTAATTTTAAACCAATTCCAAGCTAGTGCTCCCTCAGTCTTTCCCTTCTCAGAGTCTGTGTCTTCTCCAGGGCACGCTTTAACTTTCTGTGGGCAGATGGCAAAAAGTGCACCAGTGACCGAGTGTCCCTGGAGCACAAGGGGGTCCACGCAAGCCATCAGAAAGCATTACTCAGGGAGGAATTTGTATATATCAGCGAATAAATTAAGCCAAAGGATATGGGGGGTAGGAGGAACAAGTCAAAATCAGGCTTAGAAATGCCACCTCTGGCTTTGGAAAAGATTCAGAGGAAACCACTTCAGGAGACTTTGCTTTTTTTCTTATTGGAACCTGGTTTGCAGCCTCACATCGACTCACAGAAGAACATGCGTGCTCCTGACCTGGCAAGTGTGCTTTGCGGCGGTGGCTGGTGTGGCTTCAAACATACCAACCCACTGATGGACTCATGCAGCCAAAGAGATAGCAGCCTCCCACAGCAAGCAGAAGCCATCGTCCTGCTCTCGTGTGCTGGCCTACCAGGGTCTGCAGTATGGGGAAAATAGGGCGATTCCCCTGCAATCTTCCTGCACAGCTGTTTACTAGCTGCGGATTACCGCTGTCACATGAGCTGCTTTACAGCAAAGCCAAGCTGTCTTCATGAGCTGAGAAGGTCACTGGGAGACAGGGGCCTCCAGGGACAAACACACTGCCCTCTACTGTGACTGTGATTTACTTCCCAGAGGGACGCCAGGCAGCAAGAAAAGCATTCCCGACTGGTCAGAGGGCAATGAAAAATGGTTTTACCTTCAAGCCCTCTGCCCAGCTATCGTTAGGACTCACCCAGAGAAAGGGGAGAGGAGGGATATCCCCGGGGGTTAGTCTCACGCTGTCCATTTACCAGGCTGCAATCAAGGTGCTGGAAGGCTGGAACAGTCTTTACAGTGACAAATTTACCTTCTCTTCCTTGTGTGCCCACAGGCGAGGGCATCCCACCAACCTTTCGGACAACGCCACCCAAGCATCACCAGCTAAGGGATGCCAAGGTGGAGCTGCGTCTCCCCAAGCTCTCGTGCAACCTGCTGACGCCTCAAAGCATAGATTAATCAATCCTATAGCAAGAAGTGTTGTCTTCTTCAAACCCAAATCCTAACCATTGAACATCAGGGCCAAAGAAGAGGAACGAGTTTCACTTGGAAAAACAGAAGTCTGAAGGTCCAGTGTGGCCACTCAGGAAAACGAATCAAAACCTGCAATCTTCATCATTCTGCCATAGGCAGGTCTGGTGGACAATGAAAACATTTCTGCAAGTGAGATCGCTCACAGGCTCAGTGGTTGCAGGACAGGGCTCTTTACTATGCCCCAGAGGCACAAGACAGATGGGGTTGTGCTTTTAGGCTTTAAAAGCAGTCCTTGCTATGGAGATCCAATGAAGGGGATAAATACAGTCACAGAATGATCCTCTAGACATGCTCAGAAAAAAGCAATAGAGGAACTCAAGAGGTCAGACCCTGCTAAGAAAGCAGCCAAGGCTGTTTTCAAAGAGGGGCAGAGCCCTTTATAAAGCAAAGAAAACAAACAGCCCCTTGAGCAGTTTGGAGATGTCTAGTCCCGCATCGCGTGCCTGGGAAGTGGGAACGCACAGTCCGAAGAGGAGCATGGAGTGTGGGAGGCTGTGCTGAGAACAGAAAGTGCAAGTAGCTCTGCAGGGAGGAAACTTTGGTCTAATATACAAGAGCTTTGTAAATGGAGAGACATGCAAACCATGCCTCAATACGCTGAACAGCTGTACTTGGGGAAGCCCCTGCTTGTAGCTTAGCTTACAGGGTATTTCTCCTTCTAGTGGGGTGCCAGGCAGGGGGGAGAGTTCACAAAATCCATCTCATTTCATAAGATGCCTCACAGGGTAACAACAGCTTGCTGGGATTTCAGCCAGCTTCCCATTTGGATCAGATTGCACCCTACGCCCACTGACAGCCATTAAGAGCCTGGAGCTCACAAACTGCCCTCAGGTCAGACGAGCCTCCATCCATTCAAAGCCTGGCAACATTTTCCACAGCTCTCCAGTGTACAGCGGGAGAGGGTGGCCTGATCCAGCCCAGCTCATAGTCACAAGGGTACCTGTTAGGGAAGGCAAGAACTGTGTCCTGCTGTCATGAAACAGCAGATTGCAGCCCAGTTCTGCTGTGACACAAGGGTGCAGGGGGATTAGAAAGCCCCTCTCCATCTGCCCTGATTCAGTGTAATCACAGGCTGCTCTTTCAATTCCCCAAGCCCTTGAATGGTTTAAGGGGTAAAAACAGCATGGCACAGGTAGAAAAACAGCAGCAACATCCCCAGCTTTGTCTGTGGTTGCAGCACTCACCCATCACTACGCAGATGGGGACATGGGGACTCCATTTCTCTGAGCAGGAGGCCAGCCACCTTGCAAGCTAAAATCTGCACTGAAAGATACTACAGCTGCTCCACAGCAGGGACCGTTGCCCATCCTTACCCCGAGGCAGCGAGGGGTCAGTTGGGATCAGTTGCAGAAGAAATGGTGCCCTACAACTCAAGATGCAAGTCTTGCTCCACTCTGGGAAGCAGCTCGCCATGCCAGTGTGCAAGGAGGGTGAGCTGGGACCTCTCATTTGGGATTGCCTGGAGGAGCAGGAGAATAAGCAGAGATTGTGACAGCAGCATGAAGTTGTCCTTGGTTGTCTCCTGTCTGCTGTTAAGCTGGAAGGTCTTCCAGACATGGGCTACAATACCCAACGTCTCACAGGGCTCAAAAAGCTGAGGTGGGGGGCTGCCACACACTCAGCATAGGTTTGAATAACTGTTATCACAGGCAGAATCCATCACACATGAACTTCATCCTGGGAACACTGAGAAAGGAGCAGCAAAGCAGAGGCTGGTTTTGATATTGGCTTAATCTACCACTCACCCAGTTCAACACTTATGGGTTGGAATGCTCAGATCCACTGTTGAGCTCTGCCAGCATAGAAATTGTCTGCGTCCAGCAGAAATGGCAAAAAAACTGCCTTCCCCAGCCTTATGTTGCCTGTGGTCCTTTTATGAGTACCACCACCCTATTTGCAAATGTGGCAGGAGCCCCATGAAGCTCTGCTGGTACAGCTCTGCCAACCAAGCCTCTGATCTGGGTTACGTTAGTCATGGAGGAAGAGGCCTGGAAAAATGACTCACTGGCATCTGCGATGGGTCAGGAGAGTGATGCAGGACCAGGCTTCAAAGAGCTGGTTTTCTGACTCCATCTGTGCCCTTTTCTTTAGGCTAAGAGCTATAAATAGAACAGCACCATGCTGAAGATGTGTAGGTTGTCAGGAGAGCACCTCCCTACCCCAACTTGGGGCCAAAGCACTGATCCCCAGATGGCGGCACTAACGAGGCAGACTACACAGATACCTCCATCCCTTCCCATCCCAATTCTTGGGCTGGAAACAGTGGCAACTAAGGAGAAGTTTGTCTATCCAGTTCTGTGCTTCCGGACATACTTGGGGAAACATGCTAAGTATACTGACTGCCATTCCTTTCCTGCCCGTATTCAACCTCATCTCTTTTAGACAAAAGGATTAGGATACCCATCTCTTGCAGGCACCCCAAAACCACTGCTGTAACCAAACAAACTGGTGTAGGTCCAAAGTCCTTCTCAAATATCTAAGTCTTACAGTCAGGGTGCATATACATTAGGAAGATAAAAAACCTCACAATATATCATCAACAAAAAACCCCATCCCTCTCTCAAACAAAATCCTATACGCTTCTCAATCACACATCAGTTAAAATGAGGACTGTACTCCATAAAGATGACCAGGCCCCCTCCTTCTCTTGCTCAGTGTTCATCTTGGCAGAGCAAGAGTGGAGCTGTGCCAAGCTGCCCATCCCATTAGTTTACGCAGACGTCAGGCAGAACGCACCTTCTCCACAAGCAAGGGTGATCTCCAACCAGCCAGCGAGCCAAGAGCCATATGGCCCATCACCCCCTGATACCCAGAATCAGGGATGTTAGCATGAGGGGACCAGCAAAGCTCAGGACCTCAGTAATGTGGCTCTCAAAGCCAGCTTGTTGGGGACTTTGTCACCATAAGTTGAAACAAACGCCTGGAATTTAACGTGAACATTGGCAATAGTAAAGTCAAATGAAAAGTCCCATTTATAGATGGAGAAAAGCAAGATCCAGTGAATACAAATATATTCCCCATGTATCACTTCACCTGCCAAAAGGCTTGGCCTCTTTTCAGTAAGCGTACTGCACTGAGCAGCTCTTTCTGAAGACACGTGGATTACTGAGGGACTGTGAGATGAAGACACAGAAGCCTTGACAAATATCATACAAATAAACCAAATAAATAGGCTTCAAATTCAACCTAGAAACACAATGAATTTCTAGTCAAGCAGCACATTCATTCAGAGTGTTCCCAGTCACCATGGGAAGGAAGCTCAATCTTGGGAAACTTGGGAAAGCAACAACCCTACGTAATGAGAAAATAGGGTCACTGCTGCAGGAGGAGAAAAGCAGGAAAGCCATGCCATGAAGGCCCTTGTTGAAGCACATCTCTGTAAGGAAGGCTATGGAAGACACAAACCCTGTCTGCTTCCTTAAACCCATGTTCAGCCCCAGCCCAAGCCCACGCTGCAGCTGGGCCAGGACATGGTGGGAACAGCACCTCTGGCACACAACATACTCATGTTTCTATGCTTCCATGCATGAAGCAACCACGTCCCTTTGCCTTCTCAGCCCTGAAGATCTCAGACCAAACATTCCTTAAAATCCATCTGCCTCAGTGAAGCTGAGCCTTTATGGGGAAAAAAAAAAAAAAAAAAAGAAAAAGAAAAAGAAAGTTTTATTCCTGACTGCTGCCCCCGAGATGGCTGTGTTTTGGCACCAGAGTGAATGCATGTGTAAAACAATTGGGATCCCTCAAATATGAAGCTTCCCAACACAACAATTCAGAAGACAGACTGATGAACACAGTGTCAGTAGATCTGAATTTTCCAAGAGAAATTCAAGATCAGCAGAAAGAACTTAAGCTTTCTGTTACTACCGCAAAGATGGGAACTGCTTTAGGTAGTAAGATGAGAACTGCTTTAAAGTATTGCAGCAGACATCAGGCAGCTTCTCTTTTTAAATTTATGGATAAAGAAGAAATCCTGCCCAGCCTGGAGTCGATACCAGTCCTGCTTCCTCTTCCAGACCAGAACAAAAGGGAACATATTGCAACTATGCTGAGAGAGGAGGGCTGCTGTCTATTTCTTTAAATGTAATGTTAATGCCTTGTAATCAGCTTTAATTTTTAAACAGACCCAACCCTCCTGTCCATTTCCCCTAATTCAGGACACGTGGAAGGTAAATGGCCTATGCTTAAACCAGGACAGCATCAGCTGTGACAGCTGGAGAGCCTGTAAGTCTCAACTGCCTGATAACAGGAATGGATGTCAAAACTCACCAGGGGAGGGGAAACGGGGAGGGCAAGGGAGGTGCTGGAGATGCTGTAAGGTCATTGAGAAGCCAGGAGATAAGGCCAGACGGGGCACAGCTCATTTACTGGATGGAAACTCACTGAAAGCAACAGGACTCGAAGAAATGCTAGAAGTGATGAAACCGCAAAGGACTTGGCAGTGACTCCCTACCCCTAATGAAGTTGGCTTCCCTTTCAGGGTATTGCTAACACCATCAAAAACACACTGAGGAAAATATTTTAGGGGACAGCAACAGATCAAGCTAGGAACTGAGCAACTTCTGGTGTCTGCCCAGGACACTGCCTTCTCTCTTTGTGATCTCAAAGGCGTGTTTCAGAACTAAAAAGCAGCCTATAGACTTCATGTGAGACTTGGACACAGAATGGGGGCACAAAACCACCCAGGAGGCTCTCCTTGTGCTCCTCCGACACTGCTGCCTTTGCAAAGAGGAAAGAGACCTGTGGTACATTACAAGTGCTCTTTATATAAAAACATTTTCCCCCAAGGAAATAAAATGGCAGAGCCCACGAGCCTCCCTATCCCAAAAGCCAAACCGTACCCAGAAATAACCATTCTGCGTCTTCATCAAGGGACTTATCAAGGTCACTCAACAAGCCAAGGGAGGCCCTAAAGCCAGCAGCACTCAAGTGCCGTGGCATCCACCTCCAGCCTCCTGCTCTACTCAGACAACCCAGACAAATTGCCTGTGCTGGGTTGTGCAAGGCTGGCTCTATGTAACATAACTGCACGTTGGCATAGGTAGCGCCTGGTTAGTTGGACTGAAGGGAAAATCTGGCCATCAATGCACTACAAGCGGGACTTGTCTGAGCCACTATTTTTAGCCCCGGTTGGTGGGCAGACAAATCCTAATCGTCAGCGGCAGCCGCCTCGTCATCAGTCCCAAGATGTCAAACCAAAGCCGCACAGCGCCCATGACAGCCCAGCGTCAGAAGGACAGCCTGAGCCGACTGCACCGCCAGCGCTGCCCGAGATTAGTGCCCAAGAGTAATGTAGGACAGCAGCAAAAAGCACGAGATCCATCATGATGGGTTTAAAGCGGCAAGGCAAGGCAAGTCATGCCAAAGCGAGCAGAAATCATCTGTGCTGGTAAAGATCAGTGCAAGCGAAGCAGCGGTCTTGGGTCTTGGAAATACTTTGGCCCTCATTGTGCTGGGAAAGACCTAGCAGCACCATGCTGGCTGCTGGCATCAAACCTGTGGCTGGTGTCCCACAATCCCGGCACTGCATATTCCTCACCACCCAAACTGGGGCTCCCCGGACAGCCAGAGGCTGACATGGAAAGGGTGCGGACACAGAGATGGCTGAGCTGCAGTCAAGTACCCCCTTCTCTACAGGGCACACGTAGGGAACTGCACATACTTGACATAGAATAAGCTCGTTTTAACTGAGGCTTATGCCAACATATTTTACTCAGAGTGCATCACGGCCCTGTTGCTGGCAATAATTCATTCATGCACAGTAATTTGTCCTCTAGGAAAAACTTCTCACTGCTCCTGGACTGCTCAGCACATGCACCCAGGAAATCACACTCATCCACTTCAGCTCTCCTTGCTGGCTGCCACCAGACTCTCTTTTCCCCTGTCATCTGAAAC
The DNA here is from genome assembly GCF_947461875.1 of Haliaeetus albicilla. Taxonomy (NCBI): domain Eukaryota; kingdom Metazoa; phylum Chordata; class Aves; order Accipitriformes; family Accipitridae; genus Haliaeetus; species Haliaeetus albicilla. Next base: position 1,543,098 of record NC_091496.1, on the reverse strand, counting down.
ACATTTGCAAAAATTATTTTCCTCACTTCTCCTTCAGATTGGGATTAAATCCTATCTGTTTCAGGGCAACGTTTCATTAAAAAAAATCTCTTCCCATCCAGAAGACCCTACAAAAAGCTTGAGACACTTTCCTTCTTGTCTGCTTGGATGCAGGCAAGCTGATCTGCACTTTGCCAAGTTGCTAGCAACTCATTTGGGTCCATCTTCCCTAAAAAGGAGATCCAACAGGAAAAAAAATATTTCTTTTAAAGACTGTCACTTGCAGCAGATCAGTCTCCAAGCCTCCCCCCCCCCCCCTTTTTTTTTTTCTCTCATGCAAAAAAGCCACCAGTTACCAGCGGATCAGTGTGCCGCACCTCCCTGTCCCAAGGCATCCAAAAGCAAGAACAGGCAGTTCCCTTCGCTGGGTTTGCCCGACGTATCTCCCTCTGCTTTCACACTCTCTAGGAGACGCGCACAGCCCAGGGAACAGGATCTCAACTCCTGCCTTCCCCTCCTGGATGTGCTTTCAACTGTAAACAGCCTACACAGAGCCTGACGGAACTGGCAACCGTGCTCCAGGCCTGGAGGTCTCCCCATCTCCCATCTGCGCAGCTGAGGGTGGAGACAGGTTTCCACCTGACACCTTATTGATTTCGTGCGGGAAGCTCGGCAGCCTCACCCAGAGCTGAAGGCTTTTCAGCATTTAAACCCCTTCTGATATAGAAGTCGCCAACTGGAACAGCTCTTCTGTGCAGCAAGTTCCCCGTCACCCTAAATGCCGCTATAGGCTTGTTTATCCTATGCCAACTTGCAAGAGACGCTCCTGTACTGACGCCTTATTTCCTCTGTTTGCGAAAGCAGAGAGCTTGCTAATCCCCCTTTGCCCACGTCAAGAGTCCTAATGCTCTCCCCAGGCTTCCATCACAACTTGATAAGTCTGGCTCAGCCCTAGCTGTAAGCATGGCTCCCTTTGGTTGTATGGAGAATTGGGTTTGGATTTTTTGGATGACTGGGGGGATGGAGAAGGGCAAGACTCATTGTAGGCTCCTCTTAGTGCCCAACTGTATTCTGCCACACCACCACCAGGCACATCAGTGCTCCCAGGAGCATCTCCAGCAGCACAGGGAGGCGATACATAAGTAAAACATGCTTTGGGGCCAGGAAAAAGAGAAGCAGTTGCTGCACATGAGGATCACGGTGCACAAGCAAGGACCCATTGGGTCTCTGGCTGTGCCTAGCTCAGGTCTGTTAAATTATCTCCCTGGTCACAGCCTGATTTCACATCTTCCACTGCCTTTTCTCCTCTTCCCAACACCAGCTCTTTCCACCATCCCTCCTTCCATGCCCTGTTTTGAACCCCAGCTGGTGCTTTGAGCATACCACCCCTCTCGCCTCCAAATCAGCCCTTAAAAATGCCACACGCTGCGCGAAACTACAATAACCCCGGGCTTGTGACGACACCGAGGCCATTAAACGAACCTTCCTTGGGCAGGGAGCCTGCTCTGTCCTTCACGGGCAGCACTGCGCACTGCTACAGCCCCGTGCGTGTACTGCTTAGGCAAAAGCTTCATCAATATTTAAAGATGAAGCCAGGAAGCCCATAGCTCAAGCAGCTTTCAAGCCCCTGATCAGATCAATGTCAAACAAAAGGCTGCAGTATGAGGATGCTCCAGCAAGCGAGGCCCAGACTGCAGGCTGGCATCGTCACCTCTCCTTCCCAATGCCGATCAAGTTTCTTTCCTCCAGCCCCAGCGGGCTGGGACGGCTCCAGCACCAGCCCATCACACAGAGCTGTCCATAATGCACACCAAAAGCAGCCCCAGAGTGCAGAGTTTCCCCTTACTGGAGCATTTTCAGTTTCCAACCAACTTCAGAAATCAGTGCTGCTACAATCCCCTTCGCTTGCTTTGAATATTACTTTGCTTTAATGCCAGCCACTTATGAACAAAACATCTGAGGCTCAAACCATGGGGTCATCGGTTCCAGTATCCCGACTCAGAGCAGATGCTCCAGAGTAGCAAGAAAACCATAATGCACTTAGCTAGTTTGACACTGCATGGGAGCAGGAGATCTTATTTCCCTTAGCTATAAATGTAACCGATCACAAGATTATCCACAGCCCTTTCGCAGTTCAGCCATGCTGCTGGGCTCCCTACTCCCTGCAAGAGCAAATTCAGCCCTAGCTTCTGAGACATCCACAAACATACAGAAGTTGCCTCTTTTTAGCCATCTTGGTTCTCTTGTATCACTTAATTATTATTCAGATGCCAGAGAATGGATGGGAAAAATACCATATCAGGATAGAAACAAACAATTTTAAAAAGAGGATAATTACATCTAATGGCTAAAATCAGGAATGAAACACCTTACCTGACTCAAGCAATTTTGTGAAACTACTGTCTCCTTTTCCCTATCAATAAGATGGTGTTAAATTTATGTCCCTTCCAGGGAAAGTGGCAGGGGTAAGGGATTGGAATCCCTCAGAAATGACCTACAGAAAGAAGAGTAAGAGCATTCCTAGAGAGAAGTGTTTATTGGAAATAACAGCAAATTAAGACTTTGCAAGCAATAGCAAGCAGGGGGAATTTGCTGCTTAACACCATTACAGCTCTGGCACTCATTTCCCCCCTCTCCTTCCTGCAACCAACTGCACCAAATCACTCCCCATTTCACCTCCTCCCAACAGAAGGGCATGCAGAGCTGTTTGTCCCCACTGCATCAAATAACCAAGCACCGGTGTCCAGGAGGATGCTCACACTCACACCCTGGGCTTCAGGGTACAGAGAAGGCAGACAAATCCTCGGCAACGGTGCCAATGCTGAAAATCCATCTGCTCTCCATCCCCAGACAGAGACAGCAGGAATGGATACCAACATCTCCTCCATCCCTAAGGGAGATATATTAGCTGGTTACGTAATAAAACTAACAGCATGGCGCTTCCAAGGACTACCGCGCCAACAAAGCCCTTCCCCTTAATACCACCGGAGATTAGAGCAAATCGAAGAAGAGTGGAAACAAGGCGAGGGGCTGCGGGCAAGGTTTTGCACAGAGGAAAATGCTGCAGTCTCTCCCCTTAATGCACTCTAAATCCCATCTGATTTCCAACTCTGCTGCTAAAAAAAAAAAAAAGAAAGAAAGAAAGAAAGAAAGAAAGAAAAAAAGCCCAGCCTGCATTAAAATGATATTAATGCTGGGTGAGTGAGGTAGAGTGACTCAGGAAGGGTGTGGAGGAGGAAAGCTGTTTAGGGGAAGCATCCAGAGGAATCCAGACCATGAAAGCATTTTGGAAGCAAACCAAAGGGAGCCAGGGGTGCAGATCTGCTAGAGGATGCTAACGTGCTTTTACAAATCTGATTAGTTGCTGGTTTTGAGCATCCAGGGTCAGATTCTTCCTCCGATAAACACACATCACTTATCCCCCTCATGCCAGGCTGCCGGCAAAGTGTAATACAACACAACCCTACTCTTCCCTCTCAATATCAGATGCATTCCCAGCTCTAAGGATAGGGTTTTCACTTCATTTCTACTCCCTCTTCAGGCTGGCTGACTCCACAGCAAGAGACATCAAGTCGAACACCCCGAGTAAAATTACTTTTCCCTCCACTGCCCCATTTTCGCTGCAAACTAAATATTGATGTTTCAAAATAAGCGCATTCCTTATGAGATGAGGATTTTGATGGAAGTCAAACTCGAGGTCTTACCTAGCCAGATTTCTGCTTTACATGCAAAGTGACAAGGCAAGAAGTCATCGCTCTGCCACCTGACTGCACATGCTTGTTCCCCCTTTGACAATTAGAGTCTGAATAGCCCCATCCTCCAGGCGACATTTCTTCACAACATCACATTTTGCAGCCTTTTTGAGCTTTTTTTGACATACCTCCTTCCATTTAATTGAAATAACCAGCGAGTTTCATCTCTGAACTCAGAAAGCGTGGTAAAGGCATCAGGCAGAAGTACAGTGCAACTGGAGGCAGTGGATGAGCACCAACTAGACACGTTCATACGTTCCAGTATCATCTCTTGAACCGGTTTCTATGAACTTACTGTTTTATTCACTATGAGCTTAGTTTGAATATCTGCAAAAGTCATCAGACTTGGCAGAAGAGACATCCAGATAACGGGTGAGAAACACTACAGAGAATCCCTAGAACTAAGCAATTGACTATGGTGGCAAGATGGAAAATAAAGCAGGAGGCAAACAATCTGAGGCTGACTGTGTCATCCAAGCAGAAAAGTGATAGTTGCTCAAGAGCAGCCACCAAGCATACAAAAAAAAGTCTTGAGAAAGGAAGGAAATGAGTGGGTAATAAAACGATGTTCATACTCTCCGCCACTTCACAGTGAAGTGTTTTGGAGATGTGTTTATTATGGCACTGACTAGTTATGCTAGTTGACCAAGTCTGGTCCTCCCTGTGCTATGCACTGTACAGATACAGAGTCAGGAGCAGTCTTCCCACCCAAAACTGAGGTTAAATAGCAAGCTGGCAGAAGAAGGAAAAGAGCAGAGCCACCAGCACTATGGCAGTAAACAAGAGGTTAGTGCTACCTTTTTGTTCTGGGCTTTTAGGTCATGGCCTAGTTAGTGACTATCTGCAATGAGGCAGAACTATTCTACTAGTGAAAACTTGACATTTCAAGTGGAAGAGAGGAAAAAACCCTAGCTAAGAGCAAAGGAAAAAAAACAAAGTAAAAACTTTCTGGCAGCCTTACCATTGGCATCTTGGACTCCAGTAAGTGCTCCTACTGCTGCTGCAGTTTCGCCAGATAGCACAATTTGTCCTCCACCTTGAAGAGTGGCTTCAGCAAGCGTGGCTACTGCATGAGCAGCTGCTTCACTGTGGGCACAGGAAAGGAGAAAGAAGAATTAGGAAGACCAAAAAACCACATAACTCCACTCCAGTAGCATCCATTGTAACCAGGCATTGCATGTCAAGAGAACAAATGCAGAAAGGAGGAATCTTACTGGGCCCAGATGAAGTTATCCAGAGCAGAAAATCTGCACTGGAGGAGAAATACATGGGAAGAAGGTGCTTCCACTGGCTTTTTTCAGCTTGCAGATCTCTTAGTCAGAGCATCCTGCCTTCTTACCTTTGCATCCTGTTGCTTGGGACTTTACTAAAAGCTTTTGGACAATCTGAGTAAGTTTCTGGTAAAAAACTCATTCTTTTGGGTCTTGGTCTCTACAGATTTTAGAGCTCTACCCTTCATTACTGATCAGCCAGTTCACCTTGTACTGAAACAGGCCCAGAGGTTTACCATTACCAGGATCACATCAGTAGCTCTGTATTTACCAAAGATGGAGTATTTCTCCCCAGCCAAGTGGTTTAATAATTCTTTTTAATGAGTGATCAGTAGCTTAGCACAGTATTCTTATATTTCTTCATACGAATGAGGTCAGACCAAAGGTCCTTCTTGTGTAGCAACTGTGAGAACAGCCAGTATCAGATATTTAGGAAGCAGTGTGCATGATCCTTCCCTTCCTACACCCTCTCAGCTTCCGACGGTCGGCAGTGTATTGATTTCCTACATCAGAGACTGCATCTGGACCATCAGGTTTGATTTGTCTAATCCCCTTTGAAACCCTTTTATACTTTTTGTTTCCACAACATCCTGTAGCAATGAGTTCCACATTTAATTAGATGCTGTGTGAAGAAAAATTGCATTCTGGTAGTCTGAAAACTATTGCCTCAGTCTGGCTGAGCAGCCTTTAAGTCTGATACTGTGAGAAACAGAAAATAACTGCTCCCGTTTCATTTTCCTCATGATTTCATAGACTTCTAGTGAACTCTTTCCCAAGCTGAAAAGCTATAGTCCATTTACTGTGCAAGGGCTCTTCCTGGCTTCTGATCACTCTTGTCTTTTCCAGACTTTTTCTAATGTAAGACATCTGTTTGAGGGGGGTGACCATTTCTCACACTATTCAAGCTGTAGACACACCATGAGTTAGTCCAGGGGCCTAATCTGGGCTTGTTCTCTATGGCTTTCCCTATAATTCCTAATATTCAACTTACTGTTTTGACAGTATCTGCTCAGCAGTGACAAACTGTTCCTGGAGGATAGTCCTCTGAATGCTTTCTGAATGGTAACTGGTAGCATACAGTTCCTTATTGTGTATATACAGGAGATATTTCTTCGTATGTGTATCACTTAGCATTTGTTGATATTGTATTTTATTTGCCATTTGGTTGCCCAGTCAGAGTGCTGTGAGCATCCTTCAGCAGCTGTCCAGATTTCTCCAGACCTGTTGGATGACTATTAGCCACTTCTGGTGACCTACTGCTAGTCACAAAATTATTCCAAAGCCACCTCCTTCCTGCAGCTGAATCTCCTACCATTTTTTACCTTAATGAACTAAAAAAGTAGGTATTTTCTTTAGCTTCCCCGAGGATGCTCTTCCTTAACTGCCCTGCTCATTCTCTGGTAGACCAATTGACTCAAATATTTTCCAAGTACTTCCCACTCATTCCTTCTCTTTCCTAATTTCCTCCTTAGATGCTGTACACTTTCCAACTGTATTCACTCATGGTGTATTTTCATTTCTAAATAGCCCCTCTGTCTCAGAGTAGCTCTTAAACACTGTTAGTGAACCAGAACATTTTCTTGTTCTGCTTTCTTACTCCCTTTGGCTAATCTCTCTTCTGAACCTGCAGCTACGTGAAAGGCAGTTACACTGCAGGAAGGCCAACTACAACACAGCAAACCTGGGGTAAGCATGGATTTACTGGTGTAACCCTGTTTCCCAGACTTCACACAGCACTTAGTTGAATCAACTTTCAAGGGGAATTGAGCATTTTAATAATCTGTTACGGTTGCATCCCTGAAAATAATAATGATCTGCAGCATAAAAGCTTTTTCCAGTTACAGTGTGCTCCACAAACATTAATTGGTCCAAATCAATGAATTAATTACCCACCTCCACTTTGTCCTCTTTTACTAGAAAGGCCTAATACTTCCCATCCTCAAACCTGACAGAGGTTGCGTCATCCATCACGTCATGCTGTTGGCAGATGTACTGCTCTACGTGGGCCTATGAAAGACTCTGCACTCCGTCAGCAGCCATTGGAACAAGATTCAGAGATGGCAGCTTTCAGCTAAATTAGGCATAAAGTTTCCAGAGCTGGGATGAGCCACCAGATTTCAAGGACCAGAGCCTTGCTGAGATCTTTCTACAGGCAGGGGGAAGACTGCAGTCCTACAGCTGAAAGCTACAAGGAGCATGTTGTGGCAAAGGAAAAAGTACACCTCTTCCACATGGACAGGTGTTGGAGGACAGTCACCTAGAAAGGTCTCCAGCACTACCATGGTCAGTAGACAAAGAGGGTGACAACAAGCTGGGAAATAAAACACAAGGCCCCTCACTCCCACTGCAATGCTGCCACAGCCTTCGCATCTCTCCTGAACTACAAGCTGTTTGAACAGACTTATCACAGGGCTTTCCTGGGTATAAACACAACTGATCCTGTCTTGATGCACAGTAGAGACTAAATGATTTGTTGAAGGTTCTTCCATTCATATTTTCTAGGAAACTCTCTTTAGTTCTAACAACACTTCTTTTTATTAAGGATTCTGAATTTCTTTAGCTAATACAGGGAAAGGAACAGCTCATTGCAACCTTAAGAACTAAAAGTAGTAGCGATGGGATGAAATTAAAATCAAAGCCCCACTGATGTTCTAGTCCAGAAAAACTTCTTAAAAAAAAAAAAACATAGAAAAATCTATTGCCTGGAAATGTGCAGGATACAAATCCTGCAAGTTGGATTCTGGGAGACAGGGCTTTTTCCTGCAACTCTGTGCCTAGTTACTTTAGCTTTTCTTCTTACAGGGTCCTAAAAAGATCACTTGTTTTCAAAAGTCAATTTTACAGTGAAACTATTAGCAAAGTCCCAACTACTTAAGCAACCTCATATGGTAGCAGAAAAGAACATATCTGATGGACCTGAATCTGGACCACAAAGAGAAGAAACAGTTCTATGTGTGGTTGTGATTCAGCTGCAACAGCAATTTGGAACCAAGATGTTGAATGCCCCCAAGATCAAGGTGACTGCTTTAGTAATTTGTGTATATAACAAGGTCTTGGAGCTTTACTCTGACCATCAGCAGTGTGGAATTGTGCCTTGTCCTAACTCACAGCTGCTCAGTCAACAGCCTCTAGACCAGAATCCTGATTTGAATGAAGAAAATATTTTGTCTACACCTCAGCAGTGTGAAACCTCCCATGCTGCTGGGGCCAATGCTGTGTTTCAGGGTACAGCTGCAGTGTGCCATAGCCACTTCCAGTTTTTAAGAACAGCAGGCAAAGCTTCAGCAACTCACTAGAGCTGAGCAAAGACACTGCTTCCTGCTGCATGAACCTGTAGAGAACTACACTGCAGATCCTGGTAACCTGAGTACAACTAAAAATCTAACAAAGCTCGTTCCAAGATGAAGAGGCAGCATTACTATTGCAGCTCATTCACCTTGTACTTCAGAAACACGTTTGGGAGAAACCCCCAGAACACTGGTCTCTGGAAGAGATTCTGGTTTCTAAAGAAAGACCATACTGCCACACCACAGGGAAATTCAGCCTTAGCATTTGGTAAGAAACCATTAATAATACTGAGGGAGACCCAGACCAACATACTTAAAAGGTGCTATTAGCACATCATGACTCTTGCTTGCTTAGCAAGCTTAATTCTGTAACTGGACACTTGCTGTACAAATAAGATCATTTAGAGGGTACAGTTACTACCCATCTTTTCCTCTTTCAGGAAATTTCCATCTCAGTGTTCTTCTATGGTTACAGTGGAAATCAGGAAACTGTTCTGCAGGAAACTGTCCTGCAGGAAACTGTCCTGCAGACACCTGGACATGGGCTGACATAGGAATTTGCTAAGGAAAAGCCTCTACTAGGACTTTACACAGTGGTCTTTGCACCATTAGAGTGAAAACTTAGAAGGAAATGTCATGCACGCATGTTTCAAGCCTTCATCTCTCACCCATACCTGTTGAGTGCCATGGTAACAGTGGCTCCTTGTTGCATCTCCTGAGATGCTGCCACCGCTGCTTCTGCTAATGATGCCACCGCCTGCGTGGCCTCTGATGCCTGCGTCGTCTGGATAGTCATCTCACCCCCCTGTAGCGTTGCCCAGTTCTGCTCCACCTATGGGGAAAAACAAAAAGAAAGGCCCTAGGATAGGATCTTATCCCATGAATGCACAGTTGCTTCCTAAAATGAAAGCCAAATAGTTTCAAGAGGTCTTTGCAGAATCCTGCACATGCTCTGACTCTGACAGACAGGGAAAAAAGAGAGGAAGCCTGGGATCCACCTCAGAACGTTGCTGGATCCTGCAACCCTCTATCAGCCATGAGTGAGTTTCTCTAGTCAGCCCATGATTTTAGCTGCTGTTCTCCATATGTTCAATCTTCAAACAAGAACCTTAGTTTTCTCACGGACATGGAAAGTGTGCCCCATAAACATCTGCAAAGCCCCTCAACCTCCCACAAATCCCTCTTGTCCAGCCACGTCCACAACAAAATGGGACAGTGTTGATCATTGCTGTACTTGGATCACTGCCTGCCAGCCTGGGCAGTTTATTAAGTAGCTTCATTTCTGCGGTGCTGGAACCCCAGTGTGGATCACGTCCCCAGGGGAAATGGGCTGCGCTTGCCTCACTGTTTCGATTTGGCTGCACCCATCCTCTGTCATTTTGGCGAACAGCCCATGTTCTCATTCAGGATTTATTTGTACAGCACTTGTGAAGTTGGATGGGTTTGAGCCAACTTTGGAATCTCTTTGTGTTGCAGCAATATACTTAATAAAAGAAGATGGCAGATAGAAAGTACTCTGTTCATATATTTCAGGTACTTTCAACTCCCGTACTTCAGACCTTTACGTAGATAGGTTTCATATTACTTAAAGTTCACCCAGTCTTGGTTGCTCATTTTCCACCTTGCCCACATTTCTCCATTTGCGACTTCACAGCTCATGAGATAATGAGTGTACAGCCACAAAATCCACCAGGATGTGAACTAGAAATAGGCATTGGAACAAAAAAACTAAAGAAGTGGAGCATGAAGGCCCATCAGCTGACAAATCCTACTGGCTGCTTTGCAAGATGAAGATCTTCCCCCACCCTCCCATCACTGTTCTCATCCCCATAAATGTTTCAGGCCACTCACCATCTTGCTGAGACTCACAAATAAGAATGCCGTAGAAGGTGATGACAAAAAAAGCCCTCAATTTGTTAAGATGGAGAAAGCTAAAAAGTCCATAGAAGCAGAGCTGGTGCAAGGGTCCCCACAAAAGGACAAGTAAATTTTGCTGCCCTTGTACAAGAAAAGGGTTAGTCCCATCACAGGATGGAGAGGGAGAGAGAAGCTGTCGCGCTCTCACTCACATCTGCTATCACACACTCTTCAGCAGCTGCCAATCTGGTTTTCCAGCACTTGGGCACAAGCAAAGCTGGCACTCGTCGTAGCTCTTTAGCCATCCCCAGCCGTCTGACGTTCAAGGCAACTGCTTCATTCTCCTGTGCCCAGAGCTGACCCTGGGCAGAAGGATCCAAATTAGGGAGGAAGCAGTGATAGTGCATTGCAAAAAGGAGAAAGGAAATTGATTTTAGAAAAGGCAACATCTTTTAAGAAAGATGCAACCAGGTTTGAGTGCCCAGAGAGGAAGAAGTTGCAGATGGTAGAGAACTTGAGAGAGTCGAATCAAGTTTGTGGTACCTGTTAGCCACCCCAAAACTGAACTGAAGCAAGCCCGACCTGGGAAAGGCACCCTTCCCACCACCATGCAGAAGAGGAACAGACATACATTTTTTCAAATACATGGCAACACACATTTGAGCGGTAAGGCAGGTCTCCACTGTGACATACAGTGCCCTGCAAAGATGCCTAAGCTGTTTCAGAACAGGGACGGAGTAAGGCGTCAAAAAGAAGGGGTTCTGTCCAGGCCCTTCTCCATACTAGCAGGAAGGTTGTACTGCTGAGATACTAGTAAGCGTCCCTGCTCCATGCTGCTCAGCATCCTGTAAACACATCGATTTACTCAGAGCTAACTCAGATCTTTACACAGCAAGAGATAGCAGGACAAAAATGTCCCTAGAGAGCCTGCCAGCAGGCTGTGGATCTATCTGTGCAGAGAAACAGCACCCATCCCCAAAGCAAGTTTACTTTTGTATGTTTGTTTTGTCCAAGATATCGCTTAGACATTGCGTTCACATTAGGAATTAGATGCCTGTGTCCCCTTGACTTCTACCTGTGCCTTTGAAAAATTTCTTTCAGATCTCAAGAGATACAAACGGCTCTTGAAAACCCTCAAAGCAGCTGCAAAGTACTTCAAGGTCACAGCCCCAGAGCCAGGCTGTTTCACTGTGGGTCTGAGATGGAGACAGGGTCTGGTGCAGAGCAAAGCTGTTCTGTGCTGCCACCTGTCGCTGTGAAAGCCCCATCCACGCAGAGCAGAGCGGACCAGACCTCACCACTCCTGCGCACAGACTGTCCGGCCAGAAATTCTGGCATGCAAAGGGGCAGAAAGAGACCTGCAGCCTGATTTAAAGGTGGGTTTGGGGGTGAAGAGGGTAAAAAAACAAAACAAAACAAAAAACAAACCACAAAACCAAAATGACTTTAAAAAAAATCTCCATAATGTTCCTTAAACACATACAAAAAAACCTTTATTACTCAATTTAAAAAAAAAGTGGAAAAATAAATGCATGTAAATTTGAGTATTCAGATTTTGGGATTGAAATGGTCTGATCAAGTCCTCAATAGAAGCAACTTTGCCAAGTTGTAAAGCAGTAGAAGAAACTTTCACAGTAAACAGAACAGTAACTGCAGGATCTCCTGTTGTCTCTATACTATGGTGCATTTATACAGCTCTCTCTGGGATTTACTTGCAAACCTCCCTAAAAGCTGCAGCAATGGAACAGTCCCATTTCATCCAGAGATCAGTGGCCAAAGACTCACAGGATTTGCCCACAGCCATGCAATATCCTTTGCTAACCACAGGCTCAAAATATCCCAGGCATCACTCCTAACCCTGAACCGACAAAAAAGCATCCAGGACCTACAGCACACGCGAAACAGTTATTCAATATGAATACACGAATGTGTACTTGTGTGTGTCATTAAGTCTCTATCTGCTACAGCAGATCTCACAAAATAAATAATCTATAGGAGATATAAAATAAATGTATGAAATTCAGAACTGAGGCTTCCACCATAATTGCATTTGTACAGTCCTGAGTCAAAATGACAACGGTTCAGCACTTTCTACATAAAATTTTAGAGAGTCTCGTGCTCACTTAACACTGCAGGGTGGGGAAGCAAGGCTTGGTGTTTTCTGTGAACTACTTAGTTCTAGAAAACATTTAACTTTATTGAAGCTCAGATAGGACAATTCTGGCTTGTGCATCATGAACATGACCCAAATCCTTACCTCTCCATCAGTCACTGCAGAATAATTGACTTGTGCGACGGTAACTGTGGTAGGCAACTCTGAGGCATCGGCCAGCGTGGCAACTGTAGCACCAGTGCCAACCTATGGAAGTCAACAAAATGCAGCTGAACACATTTGTTATTGCAGGAAAATGTCCACATAATTCAGGCAAAGGGACACTCAAACGCTCTCAGATTAAAAAGCATTGTATCTGCAGAGAATAATAGAAATTGCAGAGCTCACAGAAAATACAGAGCTGTCTCGAAGGGCTGGGCGAGGAAATCATATGCTAGACCCATGTTAATCTATGGCAGCTTCCAGAGAGGATATGGTCCAGAAGCAAGTTTTGCACAGCCCTTGTGCTGTCCCCTATGTTCACATAGGAGACAGAGTCCTCACTATTCTCCCAGCTTCATAAAAAGCAGCTGTGGGACACTGCTGCAATTCCCAGGTATGACCGTGGTGTGCAGGTGGAACCAACACGCTTCTCCTGTGGAATGGAAGTCACTTAAAAAACCACCGAGTAGTCCTGTATCTGAACACCCTGCACATCAGCCCTCATTTATAACACTCCTTGCTTACCATTCACTGGGTCTCTCGTCTCCAGGCACTTGGCAAACATTAGCTCATCCTCAATACCCCATTGCATTTAGAAATTACCTTTTTCCCATTTAACAGGTGGGAAAAGACAAAGGCAGGGAGATGTGCAGCTTTGTTTCTAAGGAGAATTAAACCTATAAATGCCAGAAAGTCAATGGGATCTCATGTGCCCGGCACCTAAAAGAACACTAGTCAAAGGCATAATGTACGTTAGCAGGTGAGCAAACAGAACCAGCTTGGCCAGTCTGCTGGGCTTTGGTGGGGGAAACAGAAAGCTGTAACAATCACTGAAAAGCTTTCATTTGAAAAAAAAAAAAAAAAAAAAAAAATAGAACCACCAAACAAATCCAAAACAAACCCCCACACCACATTTTTATCTTGATGGTTGCGAGATAAGAACAGCCAACAGAAAATTATGTTTGAGACTTCACTAAAAACGTGATGCTTAAGAGGGACAAACCTCTGGGTTAATTATGTATGAGAGGGTGGTGGTGGTTTGGAGGCAGGGGCACAGGGAAAACTGAGGTTGAAATCTCACACCCATGAGGAGCTCTTGGGAAGTTTCAAGAGAGCGCTTAAATTGTCCACAGCCTGAGCTGTCAGAACCTGCCTCCCCACACAGGGAATACAGGGAAAACAGCAGCACTGCTGAGCCACTGCCTGAACCCTTCTGCCTGCTCTGTAAAATGGTGTAAGAGGCATCCTTACTGCAAGAGGCATCATGAGGATAAATATATACTCGGTGTGTGTAATTATATGTATTACACTTCAGGTGTAAGATGAAGAACAGGGGGCACAGAAATACCTAGTGCTGTAGATTAAGATACGTTTCATGCCATTAAAGAAAGGCAGTCCCACCACCTCTCCTCCCATCACTCCATCCCATTGCCATCACAGGCGTTGTGTGGCCACATGATGAAATGTATTTGTTTGTAAATGGGTTTGTTAAATCCAGGTCAGATCCCTGAATCGCTTGACCAAATAGCTGCAGAAATGCTTGTACTGCCATAACAGGAGAACAAGGGATGGGAGTGGGGAAGAGAGAGGATGAGACTGCTTCTTTGGGTGGGAGCATTGGGTTAACAAGCCTGTGGGCTAAGACATACAGATAAAGACAAAATTCTTGAAGGACAAGTTAAGCTACCAAAAGGAGTTTGCTCTTAACCACCTCCCTGACGCAGGCAACTCAGTCCTGAATCAGCCGTGCTGGAAATGGAAAGCTGGAGGGTTTCACTCACCTGGATGAGGGACACGGTGCCATCAGGGTTACTGAAGGTTTGTACCACTGTCTGTGACGGCACCAGGTGCGCTATACTATGTGTGGTTGTAGTCTGCTGCTGTGTCTGCTGATCCTCAAACGCGTAGAGCAGGTCTTCACGCCCATGCTGCTTGTAGCAGTTCTTCACGATAGTCCGCAAAGCTTGGGTCCATGACACCTACCAGCAGAATGAAAAAGAGTGAAGAGTCAGTGTAAAAGTTTTCTGAACCACTGCAGTGTTGCTACTGCTGTGATTTGCATGCTTATCTTTACTGGGTTTTATTGGGTCATTTTCAACAAATTCTTAAACAAACAAAACACCCCAATATCTAATCCCTCTCTCCTCATCCCTTCCTTTCCCCAAGACTCAGAAATGACCCTGGAGAGCTATTGCATTGCTGTGTACTGATACAGAACGAGCTCATCTGGCCAAGGGAAAGAGAAGCTTCTCAATGAAATCTGTTTCGCCAGCTTTCAAGGAATTCTAACTAAGAGATTGGGGCCAACAAGTAGAAAACCAGCCCTACCTAGGAAAGCACCAACTGCCACAGCACCATTTCCAGCCTCACAAGGCATCCCTCCCCATCCAACCAGACCTACACCAGCCTGCACAAGTCCTGCCCCTTGAACAGCCTGGTAGCTTTCTTTGATTATCTTTGTGACAGGTTGGTAGAAACATCATCTGCATACCAGATCCATGGCCATACCTGATACCCAAGACCTTTTCACCCAGTTCTCTCTTTTTTTCCTGGCTCCACTGTACATCCTTGACTGCATCCCTTTAAGTACAAAGGTCCCTGCTGCTCAGGATGGGACAGTATCCCTTCAAGGACTTCAAGAGGCTGTTATACAGACTCTGTGGTAAATGACCTGCATACTTGCAGAGTAGATTTGTCTTAGGCTGGGTAGGCTGCTTCGTAAGGCCACAGAGGTGAGCAGGTTCTGCAGCTAGCAAAAAGGGCACCCGTTGCAGAAAGAGATGTGGCTCAAATGCCTGCTTGTCACACAACGCCAGCAAGGACAGAGCAGACTGAAGGTTACACGTCTCTCACCTCATTGCTCTCCCAGGCTGAATGTCTGACATGAAGTCAAGGAAGGGCTGATGTCGTAGTTTGTTCTGTCACTCAAGGGGAAAACTATTCCCACAAAAACTGCTTGCAAGCCCCTGCGCTCAGTTTGAAGGCAAACAGACATAGGAGGGAGATACACACCCGCTGCTTCTGTTCCTCTGTGCGGACATCACTGCGAACGTTGGCCCAGGGAATGTCCTCAGGCCACCAGATGGGCTTGCAGCTTTCCTTGCCCCAGCCTGGTTTCCCACGACCTGTGGAATACTTCAGCATCTCAGGGATGAAAGCTCGCAGCTGTGCCTGGAACAAACCACATAAGGGGCTTGAGAGTTTTTTTAGGAACTCGTATCTCTGGTAGTTTTGAGGTGCATAGTACAAAGTTATTACATTTAACTTCCATGGTTGTTGGAACCATCAACTGGAAGAGGCCTGAATGCTTAAGGAAGATGGACAAATATTTCACCATCTTCTCCCAAGATTCAGCTTAGTAGCATGTGGAAGAGTGGAAACAAAATAAAGTCAGCCAATTACAACAACAAGGCACAAACACACACTGTATTAACACACTTCATGGTTCAAACACTACCGTGAAGGGAGCTAGCTAACCTGAAAGGGAGAAAAAAGAAAAAAAAAATCAGAATAACACAATAAAAAAACACATTTGATGTCCCCACGGTGACAGGAATTCAGACATGAGCTGGCGACATTTTACAGAGATGCTGCAAAGAGAATGAAGCTTCAGTGAGCTGCTCGAATGCAAAAAACACAATCTCACACATACACTTCTCCACCCCTGCAGAACATAACGCACACTGGACAAATTTTCTGAACCTACTTTTAACTTTTGCCGGGGTGGGGACACCTTTCAACCTGATTTTACTTCTCCTTAGCACCCACAAGAATTGGTCAACTAGTGACTGCCTTTACCATCAGGAGACAATACCTTAAAAATAGACTTGCAAAGCAAATCAAGCAGACGTCACCAAGAGCAAGTAATATCCTTAGCGTTATCAAAGATAATACAAAACTCACACAGGGTTTTATGACACATTTGGGTTTTGTACTGGGGACTGCCTGGAGCCTCAGGAAAAGGCTGGTTCAGCTGCAGAAACAGAGCAAGAAGAGAAGGAGTGCTCACGACCACATACATCAGAGAAAACCATGTTAACTTAAAGCTAAATAGCTGCATTGAAGAACACCTCCCTGAATCCCTTCATAACTTTAATAGCAAGTTATTTGAGCTTGTGACAGTACACTGGGAGTCCTTGGGCCACCTTACAACCCCGAGATGCCTGCATGTTCAGGGCTCTGGGGCACAGCCATAGAAGAGCATGCCGGAGCCAGCATCGGTTGCTGCCACAGCCACGATGTGGTCCCAGCTAGCAGAGACATGGGTCAGCTCACAGAGGATCTTCTGCCATAAGAGTGTCCATTCCTCCCAGCCACGATCCTGCTTGAATGACATCAAGGTTCTAGTCTGGATTTTGTATCCATTGGCTCCAAGCTGTAAATCAACTCATTTACAAGCTGCCTTTTCCATGTTAGTATAGGGAGTATGTACTAAAGTCCTCTCCAACATCTGTCAGATAGAGGAAGGGAGGAATGCTTCAGAGGAACAGGAGACTGCAGATTGTCCCTGTGGTCTCTGCAAAAAGCCTAAAGCCCCTAAGCACACTGCTAAATGCGGTGGGATCTACAGAGGCTCTTTTCAGATACAGGACTGCTCTTCAAAGCCAGAGCCCAATTGGAAGATGTAACGTGGGCCTTAGCTTACACAGTTAAATAGAAAAATTGAACTGTGTTTTGGTAAAAAGAAAGCAATTTCTTTGTATGCATGATTTATTACATTGCATACAGCTTGCAGCAGTGCCTAGGAACTTCAAAGGCAATAAAAATCCAGTATACTCGTGGGTCCATATATAGCATATCTGCTGCACATCCTAGAAGAATCATCCCTGCTCAGAGAAGCAGCTGCGTTTCAGTTCCTCCAGTCCATGGACATCCTGAGCCATCTCAGAGAAGCCGTACCAAAACCCTGAATTATAAATGGAGACACAAAAACACTTTGGTGCCCTTTTTCCCAGCCCAGGCCAAACCTGTCCATGACACATCTTCCACTGCAGGGCAAACAGTCACCCTGACATGCTTCAGGTTCCCCAGATAAGGTCTCGTTTATTCAGATAAACCTGCTAATGGCATTGAGTTGCCTGGTGCAAAAACAGTTAAAAGCTCCTTCCCAGAACTGCTGTGTGCAGGCCACGCTCCTTGTTACCAGATGGATTAATTACTGGTCCTAGGGAGTTCAGTGGCTCAAGCTACTCAAGTCACTTGTTAAGGAGGGTTTGCTTTTAATCCGCCAGGGAGACAATCAGCAGTGGCGTTACAACCTGCTCCAGCGTGAGGACTTCTCTAATTAGTGCCATAACGAGACCTCACCCAGGCAGCTCGCAGGGCTCTGACACAGGCTGTGGCACTGAGACAAAGACCCCGCATCTCTCAGGGCACAGCTGGGAGGAACCGGTGCAACTGCTTCATCTGCAAGAGCCACGCATTCTGCTGACTCCATCCACGAACCACCTGAAAATCAAACCTCTGCTAAAAAAAGACAGCAGCACACTCCAGTATGCACAGTTGACAGCTCTGGAAAGGGCTCATATAATCTCTAGTATGGAGGGTTTGAGAGAAACTATAAGAAACGTTTCTTTGACATCCTTTGGTACACAGAGTGAGTGTCTTCTAAGTTTAATGTTAAAACTCAAGTGTTACTGGTAGCGACCTAATCCTGATTCTACTATTTACAATGGCCCAAAGCACGGACAACTGCACTCCAGTGCTGGAAACAACAAGTTGTCCTGTGTGCAGAGCACCCAGCAATGCTCCAGCCTTAAGGTTTATGCCCTGCTAAGGAAAGTGGTTTCTAGAAGAGAGCGAAACCCGTGTTGGGAATTTTCTACCCGTTCCCACAGCTGAGCCTCAGGATCTCCAAAAAGCAGCACCTGGGAAAAGCAAATTGAGTCCATGCAGGACCTTGGCTGCACCTCAGAGTGGAAGAGGGCAAAGCAGCAATTGCAGAAAAGCACGCAGGTGTTTTGTTCACTGGCCCTTATTTCTGCAACAGCCAATTTTAGACTAAATGTTCTTTAAGTTTAGAAGTTCCAATTAATGTTTAAACATTCAGATTAGAAAGCCAGGCATCTATCAAGGCAGCAACCAATCTGTCACCATGAATTTCCTGCTATGAAAACCTGCATGGCCCTGACTGAACTCTGCGAGGTCTCACTGCTGGGTGCTTTCTGGCAGGCAGGATGAGTGGGCTTGCTGCTGTCATAAATTCATCACAGCAAAGACGAGGTGCAGGGTCAGCCTGGGTGTCCTCAACAAGAAGCAATGGCCCTCAGCAGATGCAGTAGTTTACGCCTGGTCACAGGAATCGAACCCAAAATTAACAACCTGGTCATCAGTGCAAAAAGCAGGAGGTGCTATGGGTCTCCTGATGGAAGTGTCTGCTCACAGATTTACTCTTTATGCAAATCTTTCTTCCCTTCCACTCTGAAACCATGGTCAAGTCATAAGAAGGAGTGAGCAGAGTAGTTCTAATGTTTCAGAGGGGCACACCTGGGGACCAGGCTGTCCATCTCAGGATCACCACCTCCTAGCAGAGTTTGGAGAACTGAGCACTGGACACGACTGCTTGTTCTTGCTGGAAACGAGGCACGATGCAGGCTCTGAGCTTACGTGCTGTAAAAGCAGGCAACTGCCTGCATGACAGCTCAGAGTATACACTCTTCCCTGCATCCAGTACCTTGCAGGACTCACTACCTTTCTCACTGCTGGAACAACCATCCAGTGCCAGAGCTCAGCTGCATGGGGGACCCAATTCCTAACTCTGGGGTGCCTCCACTGCAAAACAAGGATGCTCCCTCCGCCACATGCCAACAACCTGCTGGGAGAGCAGAAATGCAGGCTGTCCCCATACCACACCTCTGATGTGGACCAGAAGGGAGCACCAGCAAGACTCACACCTGGGTGGTGGTGTCCAGCACTGCAGGATTGTCCCTGCCCCTCCATGGAGAGGATCTGACAGCCGCAAACTGAGTTTAGTTACCGTCTTTCGGTGCTTGGCTTCTCCTACATACAAACTGTCACGTACATAAAGATATCTGCTGTTTCTGATAAAGCTTTTTGCAGGCCAGTATGCAAACACATGTCACGATTTTTGAGAGGCCCAGATAAACTTTGTTGGCTTGTATAAGCAGACTGCAAATCATAGGGGCATATTAAGTTAAAAAAAAAAGTCAGATTAAACAACAAATCACCTGTTCAGAAAAGCATAAACAAATTCTAGTGACCTTGGTGAGAGCTGACTGAAGCATCGACCTCAGCATTACCCAATCTTACTCCTTAATCATATCAGTGAGCAACCGAGAACAGGTTTAGGGGCAAACTCAGCTCTGACGTATAGTGTCAACGTAGCCAAAGTCTGTAAAGCAATGAGGTTTCTCTGTGTAATGGCTGCAGGGTAAGAGCCCCGCTGCAGTACCTTTTTTTTCTGCACAGCCGAGGTGGGTGACGCTCTCCATTTGCAAGTTTCTAGAAGCATCTTTGCTCAGCCTAGTAAAGGCTTTATTTCCCTCAAGACCACCAGGGAAGCAGAGCAATTAAAAGGAGAGTTATTTTCATCTCTTCGTTGAGGAGCTAAGGCCTCTACCACCTGCCTGCTGACATCTGCAGCTGTTGAAAGCAGAGGCCTTGTTTTTCCACTCCCTGCAACACACCTCTTAATTGTGCTGCCCAATTTATATTTATAAATACTTCGGTTTTCCATAGGGCTTTGTGCAACTTAGTTGAAAAAGCTCATTTCTTGTTAGCAAATACAAAGAACTATATTGGCAGCTCTGGGAATCAAGGTTCCTACAAAACAACGATGGCATCTCTAGCAGTTCAACAGGTTGCAGCAATGTGGGAGTCAGAGTTATCATCTACTCTCTCAAACAAATGTATTTCAAATTGCAACTGTGGCAAAAAAAAAAGACAGCATGGTGTCCTCATCATATTCAGCATCTCTGTGTTTTGCTTCTATTTAAAGTTTGCCCACAAGTTTGGCAAAAACTATATAGCAGCTGGATGCTTTCAGCAACAAAATCATCTCCTAAGCACCTGTCCTGGTTTCATGTGGGACAGAGTTAATTTTCTTTCTAGTAGCTGGTATAGTGTTATGTTTTGGATTTAGTATGAGAAGAATGTTGATAACACACTGATGTTTTCAGTTGTTGCTGAGTCGTGTTTAGCCTAAGTCAAGGATTCTTCAGCTTCTCATGTCCAGCCAGCAAGAAGGCTGGAGGGGCCCAAGAAGTTGGGAGGGGACACAGCCAGGACAGCTGACCCAAACTGGCCAAAGGGGTATTCCATACCATGTGACATCATGCCCAGTATATAAACTGGGGGGACCTGGCCTGGGGGGCATCACTGCTCAGGGACTAACTGGGCATTGGTCAGCAAGTGGTGAGCAATTGCATTGTGCATCACTTGTTTTGTATATTCAAATTCTTTTATTATTATTATTGCCATTTTATTATTGTTATTATCATTATTATTGTCTTCCTTTCTGTCCTATTAAACTATTCTTATCTCAACCCACAACTTTTACTTTTTTTTTCCACAATTCTCTCCCCTATCCCACTGGGTGAGGGGGGCAGTGATAGAATGGCTGCGTAGTGCTTAGTTGCTGGCTGGGCTTAAACCACAAGAGCACCAAATGCAGCATCTTAGTCTTTGAAAATTTTACAAGAAGAAATACCTGCTGGTTGTGAAAATCTACCCAGGATTCTAGTGCTCTGCCCTCAAGTAGCCTGCAGCTATTCAAAGATCTCAAACATTTTTTAAAGACATTTACAAAACATCATCCCTATATGATATGCAGGGAAACTGAGGCAGCGCAGCACTGGGCGCCCACAACATGCACGCACACCACAGTGGCTGGGCTAACTGGGACAGCAATGGTTAGCCAAACGGGGCACAAAGAGTGTGGACTCTGTCCACAGCTCAGGAGAAACCTTCTTCACAAAGCTGTTTTGAGTTACCACATTGCACTAAAAAGACAAGGGCTACTCGTAACAAGATACTTGTTTTACCATAATGCAGCACGAGAGGACTTGAAATAAGAGGCTCTACGTTGCTATGCTGTTGCATCAGCAGTTTGCATGCTTGCTGACCAAAGGCCCTGCAGAACATGGAGAAGAAAAACGGTTTCTCATTTAACAGAGCCACAAGAAGCCTGGGAACACAGGAGTGTTGCATGTGGGGGTAAAAAAAAACCAGCCTTGCCAGCAGCTAGTGCCTCGGCCTGGAGAGCTGCTTCACATGTGGCAATGCAGAGCAATGAAACCCCAGGGGCAACTTGGCTTGGCCAAATCTTTGTGCAAGGTTTCCTGAAGACCAAGGCCGTGTCATGTTTGGAAGAAAAAAAATCTTCAGCTTTATTTTTAGCTTAACATGAAAAGTATTAGTATTTTATCCATAGAATTCTATGGATATTAGTATTTTATCCATAAAATAGAAGCAGAAAATACTTCAGCCACCTTTGATGTTAAAATATTTAATTTCCAACTCTATCACAAATAATAAACAATATCCATTATAAATCCAGCTGAAGGCTTCTCTGAAGTGAGAGCTTGTCACTTTTATTGCTGCTTTGATGGCACGTGCAACATTAACAGCCAAACAGTTGATAGATCTTTTTATTGACCCTTTTATATGTGCACATATTCTGCGCACTGCAAACCAGAGAAGTTTCTCAGATGTATTACTGGATTGCAACAACCTCACATCCTGATCTCATTCATCCACACTCACTTCTCTCTCTCTCTCTCATTTCTTTCCAGCACTCAACCAGCAACAGCTTATTGTCTTTGTTCCTTCCTCAGAGCCCACGCGCTGTGGGTACAGGCACCTCCAGCTTCACTATTTGCACTGTGCTAGGATGGCCTCCCTCTGCCCAAGCAAACCTCCACATAGATGTCTCCTTGTTTTAAGCCCTAGATGCTCCTCTTGCTGTTACTCAGCTTAATTAGTACAATGATGAGGCCATAAAGAAGTCAGATAAACACAAGCATTTTGTTTGCCAATACAAATGAACTCAGAGCTACACACCTTTGTTCTTTTGGTGGTCTCATTTTACTTTAAAAGTAAAATGTTTCAATTTTTTACTTTCCCATTTCCATGGGAAACAACATGTTAATTATACAAAACAAAAGCTGCCTGTGAACAGCTCTTGGAGATACTACCTTTCACAGTGGCTTAAAAATCTAGCAACTAAGTTTTGTCTTATGTTGTCATGGCTTAGGAACACAATTTGTTACCAGCCAAGGCACAGTAGATTTCTTTGTAAAATTTTATTAGAAGTGTGAGCTTGTCTGATTACACCTAAGTAACAGAAATGGTGTTTTGACCAGAAAGTGATCTTTCTGCAGAGCACAGAGGAAATCCACACATCTTTGCTCTACTAGAACGCCTCTTTGTATGTTGCCTAAAGCCTCCAACTTTTCCATCTTGCTACTCCCTCTGAAGAAACTGGCTTTCAGCATTTAAAATTTGTTGTGGTGCATCAGACTGAGTGCATCCAGAACCTCCTGCAAAACACACTCACCTGCATTCAGGTCCTGTACCCCAGGGGAAGGAGATTTCCCTACAGAGGAACCCTCCCACACCAAGGAAGCTTCCCTGGGGGGTCCCCTCCACTTTCTCCTAGCAATAAAGAAGTCAGCAAAGGGCTGGACCTGGAGAGAAAGGGAGTCCCCCACATGCTTAGGGCAGATGACTCCCTGTCTCCATCAGAAGTATCTCACTCAGGGTCTGATCTGAAGTTAAACCATTGGTAAGGTCCCCTCTGCTTCAATCCACAGCAGAAAAGTAAGGAGGGAATGAGCTAGAGCACACAAGAAATGTCCAAGGAGCATAAGCCAAAACGGTACAGCACAAGCAACCTTCCTGACCTCAGTGCCTAAAAATCACTGTGAAGTGCAGAACAAATATTCTCCCTGTTCATAGTTTATGGGAGGTGACAAAAACAGCTCAAAGGGGAATGGTCCCAGCAGCTGAGCAATAGTCCTTACCTGCATTTCTACTGTTTCATGTAGAAAATAAGCACCAATAACAAAGCTTCACATCTAACTACTATCTGAGCTGTTACAGTCCCACGGGAAAGAGGCGATCAAATGCATCCCCTGGAGGTGTAGACATAAGCTCCACTGCAAAAATAACAGGATGTGACTTAAAGATGCCAAATCTCTCTCTCTCTGGTTCTGCCATGTCTGGCTGCTTACCTGGGTCATCTTGTCCACTGAGACGGGAATGCCATCAATGGTGAGGGGCGGCAACTCCGAGTTAACCTCTTGAGGCGCAGGAGCATGCTCCGCTAGTGCGGACTCCAGGTCTTCCAGAATCATGCTCTTGTACTTGCGTACCTGTGGGGAATCGTTAAGCTCAGGTAAACAAGGTAAGGAGCACCAGGAGAGGTGAGGGCAAGGATGCAGGGCCAGTCACCTTCCCCAAGGTGCTGCAGAACAGAAGAAGCAAACAATGCCACAGCTGGCAAGAAAAAATACCCACTGGCCCCGAAGACTTGGCTGCATTGAAGAGCTGATGATGAAACATCAAGTAACACTGGCAAGTGGAATTATTTATGGAATTAACAGAAAAGTTCTGAGGCAAGGGTTACGGTCAGGATCTGCTCCATTTACTGTCTGGTCTGCAATAAGGTGCAAGCACTGACAGCCAAGCTGAGTTCAAACACATCATCACTACCTGCTCCCTCTGATTTTTAATCCAGGGTATTCAAACCTGGTGAGATGTGCTAGGCAACCATTCATGCAGAGAAGACAGGACCTCAGTGCTACCCTCACGTCCATACAACCTGAACTCCTGTTTCCAGGGTTTTAAACATGACCTTCAGATCACTACTAGGTTTGCAAGGCTGCCTGGAGCAGAATGAAACCTGCAGAAAAGGTGAGCAATTTATTATGTAGTTTTTCCTAGAAACACCTACCACGTTCTCCAAGGGTGCAGCACCAAATACTTTAAAGACAGGATTGGGTTTGGAGGGCGAGATGCACAGAACGATGGCCTGCTGCCCCACTCTGGTGGTGTACTCATCCAGTGTGGCTCGGAGCTTCCTGAAACAGAGGCATAAAACAGTGAATAGGTATCGGCTGAAAGCCCCGCAGAAACATGACCCTTTGCATTGTAAACTCTCTTTCTTAATGCTACCCATTCAAAAACCAGGTGAGAAACAGAGCCCCAGCTGGTCAGATTAGCCACATGTACCACTTCTTCCTCTGCTCCCGCAGGCCTGCTGTGCTCCCTGCAGTCACCCAGCAGCTCAGATATCAATTATTCTCCCTTCTCTCCTTTTTCCATTGATGTAAAAAGTAGAGAGATCATCAGAGCAGCAAAGCTAGGACAGCAAGAGTCTGCATATCTGCTCTGTCACTGTCTAAGTGTATTACCAATACAAAACTTGTAAGGTAGAGAACTTGAATGATTCAACAAGAGGACTGCAAACACAGGTTATTTTACATCCAGCCTCATAACAGTGCATTGCAATTCTCTAGTACCAAAGTCCTGCTCAAACCAGAACTCTAAGAATTCAACCTACAACTACAGGACAGGCAAGAATGAGGAATATTGCAATAGCTCAGCACAGGAAACCCAGGTATTCAGACATCTGCCACATCAGCAAGTCCCTTTGGAACAATCTCTCTATAGGAAGAAAATGTTCCATCATATACTTTCGGCCTCTTATTCACTTTTAAGCAATGCAAGAGAATGTGTCAGAAATGTTGGCAGAAGCTCATAAAGCAAGAGAGAAGTAGCGGTTATCACCAGATAACCTGGGCACTCCATAAGGTGACAGTTTAATACCTGCCCTGGTTATTTCAGAACCTGCTGTTAGCAGCAGACACGTTGCCAAAAGCACCAACGCCACCACCAGGTACGCAGAGACCCGGAATCAGAAACTGTAACTTCCCACTCAATTCACAGTGGTGTAAATATCAAGCACAAACATTTCAAACTGATCAGAGTGCAAAAAAATGATGCATTTTGTCAGTAACTTGCATGTAGTTAAATGAAGTAGTTGCATGAAGGGAGAAGAAATAATTCCTTTAAATAGGAGTTTCTTTAAAAATATATTGTTCGTAATTCAAGAGGGAAAAGAATTGTCTCTTCAGAAACGTTGCAATAAACATGGCTGAGTCAGCAGAGTTGGGGGAAGGAAGGAAAAGCAGAATGGAGCTATTAAAAAAAAAAAAAAAAGTAGTCCACTCCCAGGGAATATTATTTAACGCTAACCCTGCTCCACTTCTTTCCAGTTTGATC
Organism: Haliaeetus albicilla; assembly: GCF_947461875.1. NCBI lineage: Eukaryota > Metazoa > Chordata > Aves > Accipitriformes > Accipitridae > Haliaeetus > Haliaeetus albicilla. The sequence continues at coordinate 1,517,393 of NC_091496.1, read as the reverse complement.
ATGTGCAAAGGGTGTTGTGGGACTCAGCAATGCGTAAGCATAATAAGGAAACCAACTTAATTTCTCACCAACTTTACAAGAGTTAGACTAGGAGAGAGGGACAAAAGGTGAAACTCTGGCCATCACTACTTCAGCACATTAAGTGTGCACGCAGGAGGAAGTCAGCAAGAAACGGAGTGACAAATACTCCAACTCCTGATATAACTGTGGTGGGTTGACCCTGGGTGGACATCAGGTGCCCACCAAAGCTGCTCTATCACTCTCCTTCCTCAAGTGGACAGGGGAGTGAAAATATAACAAAAGGTTCGTGGGTCGAGATAAGGACAGGGAGGGAGGGATCACTCACCAATTACTGTCACGAGCAAAACAGACTCAACTTGGGGAAAATTAACTTATTACCAATCAAACCAGAGTAGGGTAATGAGAAATAAACCCAAATCTTGAAACGCTTTCCCCCCACCCCTCCCTTCTTCCCAGGCACAGCTTCACTCCCGAATTCTCTACCTACCCCCCCGCCAGAGGTGCAGGGGGACGGGGAATGGGCGTTGGGGTTAGTTCATCACACGTTGTCTCTGCTGCTCCTTCCTCCTCAGAGGCAGGACTCATCACTCGTTCCCTGCTCCGGCGTGGAGTCCTCCCCCGGCTGCAGGTGGAGATCTGCTCCCCCGTGGACCTCCCTGGGCTGCAGGGGGACAGCCTGCCTCACCATGGTCTTCCCCACGGGCTGCAGGGGAATCTCTGCTCCGGCGCCTGGAGCATCTCCTCCCCTCCTTCTGCACTGACCTGGGGGTCTGCGGGGTTGTTTCTCTCACGTGTTCTCACTCCTCTCTCTGGCTGCAGTTTCTGTGCCCCAACAACTTTTATTTTCCCTTCTTAAATATGTTATCACAGAGGTGCTACCACCGTCACTGATGGGCTCAGCCTTGGCCAGCGGTGGGTCCGTCTCGGAGCCGGCTGGCCTTGGCTCTGTCGGACATAGGGGAAGCTTCTAGCAGCTTCTCACAGAAGCCACCCCTGTAGCCCCCCCGCTACCAAAACCTTGCCACACAGACCCAATACAATAACCCAATTAAATCTAAAACAGTTTGAAAAGCAAAATTGCTCTGTTCCAAAACCTAGTAAATAGTACCAGCCAATATTTACAAATGTTTCCTGAAAATGGAATTACAGGTGATCTCTCCAGGCTTGCAGAAAGCCTGTGCAGTCACTTCAGCACCAGTGCTCCTAGGTGGCCATCAGGTGGACAGACAGCCTCAGAGCACCTGTAATGCAACACCTGAAGGGCTACGGAAGTTTGCTGTCTACAAAGCAAGTTTCTAAAGCCAAAGAAAGTGTTTCAGCTCTGGCAGGTATCTCCCCTCTATTATTCTCCCCCAACACTGTGTGCTACAGGCTGAGTCAGTCTTCAGCACAGAGCTCACACAATGGGGTCCCCTGGCAAAGGAAAATCAGGAACGCGCAGACTAGATTTTTTCACAGGATCATTTCATAACGCAGAAAAGACTTTTTCCATTAGGTAGATAAGTCCTTTGTGTCACCGCAGAGCTGGGATATGGCTGTAGCTCCAGATTCTCAGGCCCGCTGCTGTTAAAGCCACTATGGATATCTTGCAAGGCATGTCTTACCATGACAGATTTAATCTGTGACTAGCTGGGGTTAAAGCAGAATGGTGGATCCCACCGGAATGGTCATGTCAGTCCCAGTGATCATAATATCACATTAAAGATGAATAGAACTGCAATTTAATCCATTTCTGCAAACTAAAACACAGCTCTTGGGTTCCAGAAAAGATGCCCAAAAAATTCCCAAGCTGGGCAGCTTCTGGACAGCACATGGTCTCACCATGCACAGCACTAGAGACAGATCGAGGATGCAGACTGAAGTGTCAGAGCGCAGGCAGGAGTCCTTACCGTAGCAAACGTGTCTGCTGCCTCTTGCGGATTGATGGGTTGGATTCAAAAACGTGTGGTCGCTTTCGTTTTTTACCCGTTGCCACGGCAGCAGCTGCTGCCATCCCCACAGGGCCTGGAAATCAAACCACAAAGGGTGAATCAGCACACGCAACTCAGGAATTGGCCAAAAAGAACATTGCCATTGCCCCCCTGCAGGGAGGGGTGCTATGGGTTCAGCTCAAGGGCCTCCCCACTGAACTGGGGTGACCCAAATTCCCCGCTGAGCTCCCCAGCAGCTGGGATCCCTCCTCTCCAGCATCAGAGTCATGTCTCAAGAGGCTCCATTCCCTGGCAAATCCCAGCTCAGTCCCAGGTGAAAGTCACATATTTCAGTCCACAGTTTTCCCTACAATCACATAATTATGTATTTTATCTTCAAAACATACTGAAAAACTCTCAAGTATGCCAAGACTTTCAATAACTGACTGCAACTGAGGATATCCCGGTAGCAAGAGAGAAGACACCAGGTACAACACCATGAATCCTACTCAGACACCTCAACTACAGTGCCAGGAGTCTGCGGCTTTCCCCAGGGATTAAGGACCAGCTCTGATGGGAAAGAAATTGTAAATCCAGAGCTCCTGGCAGCATCCTGCAACAGTCCCCTGAGGAACAGCAGGGACCATGGCAGGGCAGTGCTATTGCTTTCATGATCAAACTCTAGACAGAGTCTATGTAAGGGGAAGTTACATTAAGTTAATTGGAAGTAAACCAAGTAACATAGTGTATGGTGCTTCCATTAGTGATCTCCAGAAATGAGTGCAGGGTCAGAGTCAAAAAGCTCTGGGGTCTAATGCAGGCTCAAGGACTTGCCTTTGACTCCCAAGCAGACCTCAGTTGCTCTGTGTGTAGTTGCTCCACATGACAGAGGTGAAGGATCACATCAGGGGTCATAAAAACCACTATATTTTTGTGTTTAACAAAGATGCAGCTACTGGATCAGGAAGTCCTAAGCTACTGATTGGTGAAAGCTGGTAGATGGTAACGAAAGTTGCATCCGATGATACGTTTCCTCTAGGCAGCTGCTCTGGGAGATGGGATGCTGTAACAGACAGAGCTCTGGGTGACACTACAGAGCCATGTTTTGTTAATCAGTAATGAACTACCTGAGCACTACCCACAGCAGGCACAGCAAGCACTGCTGCGTACTGCTCCAACGATCCTGTGCTTGTGAAAAAAGAATAAAAACGTTACCTTTTGGGAGACTGTAAAAACATTTGCTCAGGAGAAGTGAGGAAGTGCTACCCTGGGCTCTTGGGCAAGCTTTGGGCTGGATGTGTCAGCCCATGCCATGAACTGCAGCTGCCGGCCCCAGGGAAGCGGGGCTGCTCCTGGCTCGCGGTGCCCACTTGGCCAGGGGCTGGAGGGGCACCCGGCAGCCCCTGTGCTGGGAGGGCTTGCAGGCAGGCGAGAGCCACCAGATGCCCCTCCTGCAACCACCAGCTGGGACTGAAAAGTTTGTGTGCTAGAAGTGGAGGAAAGAAAAAATCCTGCGGGAGCTGAGGTTGGAAAATTAATAAGCAAAGGGTGTGGGATGCTCAGTGGGGTGGTGGAACTTCACAGGTCCAGTCAAGCACATCGAAAGTTTATTCCTCAGATAAAGTCTGATAAGGAGTCAGACAAGTCTGTGAGTGCTTATTTATCACTGCATTTTTCTACTACTGAGGTAGATCCACTACAAGGCAAATCTGGAGGACATTTGGCAGGGGCTTCACTGGAAGGAGTCTGTGATTCTGAAATACTTTAGGACCCTTTGTGGCGTCTCCTTGGGAGAGGCCTAGCATGTGAGCTCCCTGGCTAAGCAGGGTTGCATAGCACTCCTGGGTTATTTTTGCTGTTGTTTATATGGGCCTGAAATAAGCTTGCTCTTTGACATATTTGATATTCTAGTTTTGTTTTTTTGAGGCAGCATTTACCAGGGACCTTTTTTATTGTACAAACCAGTCTCTTATTCCCAGTACCTCTATATTACGCACAGCTAAAGTGATGCAAGATTCAAGCAGCCAGCAGACCTTGCAAAGAAGCGCTATTAAAGCCAGGGCAGTAAGGAAGCATTCAGAGCATCCCGTGGGGTGACAAGATCACCCACCACCCTCAAGCGCTGTTCACGACCTCTGCACAAACACTACGTTAGGCGAACGACACCGAGCATCCCGCTGACTCTACCTGCCGCAGCCAGGTGGGCGGTGACCTCGTCGGCAGCCGTGGAGTTGAGGATGTCAGAGTCATCGTAGGAGGTGTCCTCCGGTGAAGACGGCGAGTCTTCGTCTGCACTCAGCATGCTGTGCTCTGTGTAGGTGGCCACATGGACCTGCTGCACCTGCTGGGCCACTGCGTGGGCCTCGATGGTGGCCATGTGCTCTGTTTGGGTCACCCCGTGTTCTTCCATCAATAGCTACTGTTAGAAGAGACAAAAATCACAGGAAGGGGTTACTGACACTGACGTACCGTAAGGGAGGGCAGCCAAAGGTTTCTAAGCCAGCTAGGTGAGCAGGCCATGACCAAGAGGGAACAAGAGATTACCTCCCCCAGCAGCAGTGGTGTTCTATGAGAGGGAAATAACGACTGCACCAGGAGCCAGAAGAGGAGCTTTAACAGTTTTGAAAAAGCCATACTTCCAAACAACATGGCATAGCACCCAGAAGCAGTCATCTTTGCTAGAGGAAAGGTCTTTAAGGATCTTGTAGCCCTGAGATTATGTGCCCCGCACACACTACCTGCTAAGAGGTCTGATCAAAGCTGGAACTTATTTTTGCCGCTTCAAGATCTAGCTTTCAGGGAAGATGCTCAAGGGCAATATACAACCTCTCTCTTCCAACTTCAGTAGCTCAGGACACAAACAAGGATGCCAATACAGATGTTTACTGGCAGCAAGGTGCATTCTACAGACCACTTTTGTTGCATTACTTGTTTAGAGTCCGGAAGCAGGCAAAATCATTACAACCCGAGCACAAATATTACATAAAGCATATTTATTTAATGCATCTAGTGGTAAACCACTGAGCAAAGTAGCAGCTTACGTAGTCAGCAGGGCACTGGACCACACGCCAGGAACATAAATCTGTGCAGAAGGAACAAGACAGGAGACACGCAGAATTTTCAGTGTGTACCTATCACACATTTGTGGAAAAGGAACAGCACATCCTTAAGATATTTTTCAAACTACATTAGAAGAATTAGGACATCAACCATCAAAAACAGATTCCCCAAAACCCTCAGGGCAAACAGCAGAAGGAAAGAGATGACCAGCTGTAGGGAATAATAAAATATTCCCAGCAAATTCTGACCCCATAAGTATGGCCACTGAATTTAAAGCTCTTGATTGACACCTTCTTCATGGAAGCCTGTTCATGTTGTCAGGAGGAGAGAGCCAGGAGCATGGACAGAGACTGTAGAGTGGTCTCAGATACTTGGCTGGGTGACTGCTCTATGAACTCAGACAAGCCACCACACACAGCTTTGTCCTGTAAAAGCTTTCAATGGATTCTATCATCCGTATCATGCCATAAATACATGACACTTTGCAAATGATCACCATGACAAAAACCTCAGCCTGGCAAAATAATCACCAGGCTTCTACTGACCATAAAAAAACACATTCTGGTGACCAAACCATGGAACACCATGGCAGGACTGATGAGACACTGGGACCCAGACCAGGAGAAAGTACATTGTCAAGAGGGTTATTTTGATCAAAATAACCAATAGTCATACACAAAAAAAGAAGCAACTAATTGACGCATGGCAAGAGAGACTATTACAAAGGTGGGATGCTCCATGGAAGAAATGGAGAAGAACGGAATATACCTCAGCTGAAGCCACTAACATGTGGGCAAATAGGAATAGAAGATTAGGTGGGAGGCAGAAGGATGTTAAAAGTAGAGAACCAGAGTCTTGCTCTGAATTCAGGAGAGAGTACAAAGAGACAAGGCTTGGAACTTGGAGGAAAGCTGTGGAGGAAGTACTTTTTGCAGCAGCATTTTAAGCAGCAGCAGTTCAGAAGCAAGGAAGCTGTTGCCATAGTCCAGACAACAAATGGAAGAAAAGGTAGAGTGGGGAGTGACTGGTATTTAGATGCATATATTTCTGCCTCAAATCTACTGACCAAAGAGCTCAAAATATGACAGAAGTTATATTTCTTTTTCCACCACCAGCTCATTTCTAAAGGCTTGTTTCCATATGCCTCGAAATGTCTTCTGCAACTTAGTGAACTGAACGTATGGACATTTATAAAACAGCTCTTCCAAAGGCAGTTCCAACTTGAAGATACCAAAAATAGGGATCCAATTATTTTAGAGAGTCCTGTCCTCAAAACAGGACCCATTTTCCACATTTTACTTAAGCACATCTGTTTTTACAGGAAACAAAAGCTGCATCTCAAACGCAGGGCAAATATTCCCTGGACAGCACTAAGAGAAAGCTTCCCATTCAAATGCCAGAGGCATGTACGTTGTTGAACAGGGGATGCAATGAAGTCTCTGGTGTAGCAGCAGGACCAAGATATTGAAAGGAGACTTGGAATGAGCCAAAGAAGTCCACTGAATACAAAGTCAAAACGCTCATTACTGTGCATACATTACAACAACCAAACCATGCTGTTCTTGCCATACTTCAGCCACACAGAGGGTGGTTGCAATCTATCACCTCATCTGGACTTGCTCAGCCAGCCAAGACTTTTGCAAACGTTGTGTTATCCCTGAAATGGCTGTGGGCAGTCAGACAGCCACCCACTTGCTCAACAGACGGTGGTTTCCCAGCCACCACATCCTAGGGTTTAGGATGAGTTAGCTCCACATATTCACTTGCAAAATGAATTCATTCCTTCTGCAGCCTTGGTCTTCCGAAGCCAAATCTGACCTAGCCACTTTGGCATGGTTTCTCGTTTACTAATACAAAGAAATCCAGGTGCATCTTTCCAAAGTGTTACTGAACTTTCCAAAAAGCCAAAACCAATCTCCAAAGCATTTCGCCCTGTTCAACTTTGTCCAGTTAACCAACAACTCAGACCTTAGAGGCCGAGCTCCTCAGGATGTACTAGCCTCCCTCCGCTGATCAGAGAGGGAGGCCACAGCAACCTCCTTCTAACACAGACATCGTGGATTTGTAGCAGATTACAGAATCCCTTTATTTTTCATGTCTGTCTATGGCTGGTTTCTCTCCAATGCTATACACACTTCTAACAACAAGAATCACATTCTACTAAGAGACTACAATTTCCACATGTAACACCAACTTCATTGTGGAGCATCAAAGCTAACTCCATTAATTTTGACATCTTCATGGGGGATAGAAGCAGAAGGGAACTGTAGGTATTTAGGCAGTGGATTTTCATCCATGAGATGCCAACGGTGCTCTAATGCACAGCTACATTCTAAAAGTTAGGGTGGTACCAGTTTGGGTGTCCCAGCTCAGGAGAGTCAGTCTGGTTAAAACCAGGGACCTGTACTCCCTACTGAGATGGGAGGAAGGACTTGGTCACATATTTAATAATGCAGCCAGCTGGTGTGTGATGGAGGGAAGCTTGGTCTAGCAGCTAAAACAAAGAAACAAGTATCAGGATACAGGTCCAGTATCGCAAGCTGCCCAGATACTAAGATGACCATGGCAGTAGGTCATGACCATGGACTTTGTACTGGGAAGACTGGGAAAGAGGCACATGTCCTATATTTACACTCCCACCAATATTATTGCCCTAAGAAACTGAAGGGTTTTTGTCCATGAAACACTAAGAGAGCCCCTAAAAGGTCCTAAATAGTATGGATGGGAAACAATTCACCCTGGACCACAAACAGATGTTTTCAGACTTCTGTCTTCCATCCAGGCCTGTGCTAGAGGAACTCAAGCCTGTGGGACAGCAGAAGTACTGTTGTGAGACTGTTACAAACCTACTGAGGTTACAGCTAAAGCCAAATCACCTTTTAACTCACAATCCTCCCTAAAATGCTGCTAGAGTTAGATATTGCTGTTGTCCAACCTGTTTACAACTCAGATTGTAATACTAGAACCATCCCAAAATAGTAGCAATTCAAATACTGCCAGTAAGGAAGGGACTAAGATGCTGAGGTACATTGAAGCAAACTGAGAATTTGTTTGAAAAAAAATCAGCTGTTAATCTCCTTCCAAGGAACTTAATGTGCCATCACCATAGAAAAATGGTCAGGGAAAATTTAAAAAAAAAAAGAAAAAAAAAAAAGAGAGAAATAGCTCAGCAGGCCAGGCCTTTCCCAAGCTACCATGCTTTTTCTGAAAGGGTATATTGGTGCTTTCCTTTATGGAGCAATACAATTTTAACTACTTTCCATTAAAACAAAAAATGTATTTATCCACAGAAAAACATGATCTGAACATAATTGACAAAGCATAGTAACCTTTTAGCTCATCAGGAGACAAGACTGCAAGACAACAGATGCTTCAGATACTGTTTCCTTCAGAAGGAAACCTGTTTGAATCAAGAGGCAGTCTACACCCGATGCCAATAAAAAAAGATGCTTTTTTTAGAAATAAAATTGGTAGTAGACTCAAACTATGCATTTCTGAGACAGCAAGTGGACAGCTGGGTAAGCAACATCAATACTCCTCATGGGCATGTGAATTTAAACGCACGTGCATTTGATCTAGTTTTTATGGGCATATGTTCTGCTTCAGTGCACGGTGCCTGCTTGAATTTTGGCATTTTTGGAAAGTTAGCTACAAGCAATGACTGGGATAATCAATAGCAAGGCCATCATGTTTATTTAAAGATAAGTCCACTTGATTCAAACAAGGTCTAATAACCATCAATCTACTACAAACTCTTTCCTCCCTCCACCAGCTCCGTTCCAAAAGAGACCAAGGTACATGCTGCAACATATGACGGTCACTTGTTTCCTCGGTGGCACTATTAGATTTTCTCACTCTCTATCTTTCCTACCTGTATAAAAGAAGGTATAAGCTGGAAAAAAGGCAATAAACTACTACAGCTCTTCAGTAAACCCTGCAGCCTGCCCAACTGTGCACACAACAACACAAGCTCTAGTAATTCATTTCCAAGTTGGACTAATTCTAGTTTAATCTGAGAGCTGGCTTCATTCAATGAAGGTTTACTACTTTTCCAACTTCTGCACTATTTTCATACCTGCACATTCTCCTTCCACAAAATTTCCAAATGTCTCCAGAATCATACACTGAAGGGCACTGAGCATTATCTTTGAGTGTTGAAACCTTGGGTAGTTATTCATATATTGATATTATTCCCAAAGGATTCCTGATACAAGTCAGTCAGGCTTTGTGGGCAAACACCTTGACTGGCAGTTTCTGCTGGTGATTACAAACTTGTTGATACTGTTGTTGCCCCAGCAGCAAAGCATCTCTGTTATGCATCCGAAGGGTCCACGCTTGGATTTGAACAGGGATTCAGGCACAGGGCATGAAAGGAAAGTTGTTCTTGATTAATTTTAGAGATGAGCATTCATTGTTCCAGAAAAGGAAAGTTTATTCCTGTTTCCCTTCAAAAATCAGAACAGTTTCAGGTATAAGGAAACCCTAATGATATGATGATGCCTGCAAAGACATTTCCTGGTAGTTGTAGTTTAGTCCAGAAGCCTTGGATGACAGCCAGAAGTATTTTTAAAGTAATTTAAAGTGCTTAAAAAAATATGAGGATAAAGTCCCTCTCATCACACAGTGCAGTTGCTTCATGACTGTGTCAGAGGTTCCTTTGATGTACTGTCAACTATGATCAATGGCTGTTGACACCATCGCTGGAAGAATACCAGATGCAGGAGGGAGCAAAGCAAACTAAAATAGCAGAAGCCGTACCATTCAAACAAGCAGAAAACAACAGAATCTGAACATAAACCCCATAAATTCTGCATTAAATTTAAAACCACATGGATTAAAACGAAGGTCTCGTCTGCTCAGTGTAATCTGTGGTGTGAATGTAAAGAGATATAACTCAACCCATACAAAACCACGTGGGTTATCCCACTGTAGAAACTGTCCTCTACCACCGCCATCTAGTTTAATGTTGCTTCATGGGTGCTTTAACTGCGCCAAAAATAAAATGTCCACACCAGAAAAAATGATGAGGTACACCAGCATGCCTGGAAAAACTCTCTTACACAGACAGGGCTTGGACTTATTTTTATCCTTTAGACCGCTGAAGCGGTTTTACTTCAGATGCTGTAGAAGCACAAGACACTGCCCTCTGAGACAGTCTTAACTTAGAGATGAGCATTTATCTGCTGGCATTTTAAATCACGCAGCTATTTTTACTAACTTATCCAACACAATGCCTAATTCAATAAAAGAAACGCTGGGTCTCACTTTGGCGGTTTAAATAATTTTAAAAGGATGCAAAATATGAATTATCTGAATGAAGACTGAAGGAGAAGGGTTGAGACCCAGAATATTTTGACAGAGACCTGCTCTGCGCTCTCCCACGCATGCACAGCTCACTTGTGCCATGTGTGCTCAGATCCCTCCTAAGAAAGCAGCCGCTGCATGAAAGGGAGCTCGGGGAACAAGTTTTAAATGAAAAGAGGGTAGATTTAGATCAGACATAAGGAAGAAATTCTTTACGATGAGGGTGGTGAGAGACTGGAAGAGGTTGCCCACAGAGGTGGTAGCAACATTCAGGGTCAGGTTGGACGGGGCTCTGAGCAACCTGATCTAGTGGAAGGTGTCCCTGCTCATTGCAGAGGGTTGGACTAGATGATCTTCAAAGGTCCCTTCCAACCCAAACCATTCTGTGATTCTATGATTCTACAGTTCTGAAAGGGGGTGGGAACAGCTAACAGCCTCGTCAACATCCAAACCACCAAATATAAAGTTCTCATGTTCAAGTTGTGCAACCAGACCTTACTTCAGCTTGGGCATTTCAGAGCTCACTCGATGAGCATATCTCTCTTCTGTAAGCCAACACCATACAACCAAAGAACTCACTGTGAAAAAACGTGGTCTGTCTTTCTTACAAAACTTGCTTCTTCTTCAAAGAGAGTTCTGTATTTTCTTTGCAAATAATCCTGGTTGTCAGAATTCAGGCATCATATTTTCATATCAAGAGTGAGTCACTATGGGCAGAACACCATAAGGGAAAAGTTCACCTGTATTCTGCAATAGCATCCATGCAAAAATGAGTATGACTTTTTATAAATAAAATGTAAGAATTAGCAAATCACCAACACCAAACAGAGAGGCCAAGTCTCATACAGCCTGCTCGGTGCGCTACAGCACAACCTTTCCTAACCAAAGGTTTTGAGAAGAATGAAATCCCATCCCAGCCAGCTGCACGGCACTGCTGCGCAGGGGAACTAACCATATTTGATGGACGCTCTGAGCTCAAGCGGCAGTTCTGCCTACTACAGTGATACAAGCAAGGATTTTGCAATTACACAGGAGGAAAGACAGAGGACTAACAGACACACAGGCTTTTTCAGAATCCACTTTATAAGTGATCAATGTCAGCAATTAGTTTAATAGACAGGTTAACATTTCCAGCTCAGGTTATCGTCCCTGTACTTATTTCAGGCTGGTCAGATCATCAACCCTCTTCTCTTCCCAGTGATGAGACTCGGGAGAAAAGCTGCATTACATGACCCACCTAGTGTGCTCTAAACAATTAGCCTAGAATTGCTGAAAAGATCTTAAATTTAGATGATACAGGAACGAACCAGATGCTATGGGAAGCCACAGTAACTAGTGAAAAAGGGGCAATAAGCTTGCATCAGCTCATGCCTCTGAAAAAACCCAGCCAGCCTGCATCAAGCTTCTCCTCATACTCCTTTCACCTAAACATCAAGGGGGTCAACGCCTAAACTTACAAAGGTGCACGCAGAGGTCTAGGCTGGTATCTACAGAGGCCCAGCTCTCCACAGCACGGTCAGGTTGTTTAAAAAGGTACAAACCACCCTGTTAGCTAGTGATGGACCCACCAAAACGCAAAGAGCAGGACACTAACAGTCTCTTGCAGAGGAGGGTTTGTAACGGCGTTTTCCCCAAAGTCATGCCTTGTATTTAGCATACTGTAAAATAAGCAGAAAGGAGAAAGGAAGAGACAAGCCAACGTTGTGGTTGCTCAGTTGGCTCAGGGGACATCAGATGTTCCTGGGGCTTTTTAATTGGGTTGTTTTGGTTGGTTTTTTTAAATTTGCTTTGTTTTTTTTAAATTAAGTAATTAAGAGGACTTATTTGAGAGGGCCAATTTTACATATCCATTCTCAAGAATTATCCCTCTGGCTCATTTTATAATTTGTTTCAAAGGAATGGAAAAAACTCCTGGTTTTTCTTTCCCAACCCATTTTCTGTTTGATCCCTGCACCGTAGTCAGAACCAATTTCTTATCAACAACCCTGCTCTACACAGGAGCTCAGCACATAGTACTTTGTCTGGCACTACAAAGCAGTCTCGAGACTAGTGTAAAAAGAAAAAAAAAAAGGTAAAAAAAAAAAATCTGCTTCATCATTCAAGCTGGTCACTCTCCTCATGGTTTTAACTTCAATAAAATACTGCTCCATGCTCAGCGAGCCGAGTGTTTTCCAGAAAATGTGCAAGACCTCCTCCCCTTCTTCCACTCTTTTTGTAAAGTTGACAAGCATCTGGAGTTTAATATGCCCTTAATGGATTCAAGCCTCTGCTGTAAATAAGTCGTTTGCTTTGCATTAAACAACTGACATCACACTGGTACTTTTGTTCTTGGAGGCGATTGCAGAGAGTTAATCAACGGGGCTCCTGTGATCCGGGTGTGTTCATTCTCATGCAGCAGCTCTGTAGGCTGCAGGGTGGCTGCTGCAGCCATCAGCCGCCGCCTGCTAAGCCCCTTCTTGCAGCTCTCCAGTGGTGTTCAGCCATGTAGACCAGCACCTCTGCTAGGAAACGGGCCTCTAAATCAAGTTTTAGTCATTTGCTGCTCAGTTTGCTTTTCCCCTTCCCCTAGCCTGGAGGGGAGCTGTGGTGCTTACTCATTAACCGCTGTTTCTTCAATGATGCTGCAAGGAGGTAGCAATGATGATCAGCGCTATTCTCGTGCTTGCCTCCAACCCTTGGCCATTGCAGCGAGGCAGGAGCAACGTTTCACAGTGCAGGTCGCAAAGATACTGGCGGTGGCACGCAGGGCTTCACACATGCAAAGCATGTGCCCTGCTGAGCTGCATTCCTCATCCTAAAAGCCCGCTGTAGCACGTAAGGTAGACCACACCGCCCCAATTTATTTTAAGAACTACCAACTGTTTGCAGCGGCAACAGCTCACCCGCCTGCCTGCCACAGTGACCATCGGCACTGGTGTCATCTCGTGAGAGGGAGGGATCTAAAATACCTTCGATGATGCAGGCCAATGTGATGTTTTTTCAGTTATACTTCATATATTCAATCAGATTAAAAAGCACTTCCTATGCACTTAGTACATAAGAATCTTTTATTTGAAAAGGTATTTCAAATTTCTGACTCTACGTCTAGATAAACTCCAAATTCCCTGCAAAGACAGCCTGGAATAATTCGTAAGTGAAAACCGATCCAGCAAGAAATAAATCATTTGCCATTTACCAATAAAATCAAATCCTGTTTGAGTGTAATTATACCTTTGAAATTTTCTGGTACTGCTTTTTGCTATTCTGGCACAAAGCCCTCTTATGCATTTTTTAAAGCATCCTGATACAGTTGGTTTCTAATCAGCAGATGTCAATGGTTATACTAACCATGAAGAACTAACCTCATTCGGAAACAATGGCAACACAAACCAAGAGATCGTACACTGTGATTTTCACACGGAGCCATGACTGAAATCACTGGTGTTCATCAAACCTCATTAATCTTGAGAGATGTGTGTCTACCCTCCAATTAGAACAGCCAGAAATGGTCTGGTTTTGATAGCTCCTGAGATGGTCTGAATTAGAGGAGCTGCCAACCTCCAGTTGAGGGGATGATTAGAAGACAACCTCTAACAGAGGAGAGACAGCCAGTCTTGGCTTGGTGCTGTCCTGGTTGCATTTCTCCTCTATCTGGGTCAACGCTGGCTGGTACCTGGAAGCCACATCTCATGCAAAGATGTCCATCTCCCAGCCAGGCCTGACTCACACAGGCGTGGAGCTCGCTCGCAGCGTTTCCTGACGATGCTGGTTAAGAAACCACTTCTAGGCGAAATCTGAGATGGCTTCTGCGAGTGCAGCTTACAACCGAAAGCACATGGGAAAGCCCCCATCTCCCATCACTCGGCTGCATCACGTTCCAACACGCGAGACCCAGACCTTCTCCTGGTCTTTACTCCACGGGGAGAAAAGAAAGAGGATGTTCACATCCTCCCTAGCAGGTGGTTTCAGACTGCCGATAGCAGAGATTTAGCTCTTTCCATGAGGTCCACCTGTCACGTTGCATTGGCGTCTGTCACTGATTAAATATTATTCGTTAATTTGCCTTCAGGATAAATTTGATACTGTTCTTGTATAAAATTGTGCCTAGAGGGAATTACCACTGCAGGTCTGATAAGGAAATAATGCTACTCACCAGGGGCAAGATTGATTAATATCTATCTTACCACAACTCGTTTAAAACGCACATTTAAATCCCCAAATCCTATTTTTCCATGGCTGTGGAAAAAGTCTTCCCTTGCTCATGGAGAGAATTTGCTGGCCTACACTTCAATCCAATAAAAAATGGGTTTTTTCTGGTGAAGCGTCTGTCACTCTGGAAGCTGTGCAAGGTTTTAGATGGGACTGACTTTCCAGGACCCGAGACATTGCCTCCTGTCAGCAGCAACAGCTGATACCCTGCACAAAGGCAAGATAAGACATGCTAGTTTACACCTCTCCTATCAAGATTGAAGCGAACATCTCATTTCACGCTGGCTCACAGTGGCACATGGATGGTTGCCGCTTGTCGGCAGAGCCGCAGTAACTCAAGCACTAAGAGGAACTACAGAAACTAGCTCTCATTCCACAGCGTCCTCCTGTGGCATAATATTAGTATTATGATCCTTTTAATTAGGATGCAGGAAAATTCCCTATGCTACCAGTCTCAGCATGAAAAGACCTAAAATAAAATTGATTCTAGAAAACAAAACCAAAACCCCTTCTATTAATGTGCTCTTTTATCAGCATTTCACATAAAAGAGGAAACACATCACACTGCAGGAAAAACTTCACACACAGAAAGTCTGGAAAAGAAACAAATAGGATTTTACACATATTTATTAGGCATAAAACCTCCTATTTGCTGCTGAAATTTCTGCTGAAAGCCACCATTTGGTGACGTGATAGGACATTCATTTCATGACATACGATGCAATTTGCAAGGGTCCTTTTCGCAGCTTAACTTCACATACTTAGCACCAAACACCAGCAGAAACCTACAGGCTGAAGGTAAGGATGAGGTGGTTTCTACTTGAAGACTCTTCTCAGGCTTCGTCACAAAGGAGATGGCGACCGCAGGGAGGACTTCACCGCAGCGCTCCACCCAGCTGCACAAGGCGAGCTGGAGCAGATGCCTGGTCTCCCTCCTGCCCAGGCCAGCAGGAAGCAGAAGCAGCACATTGGAGAGAACATGAAGGTCTCCAGGAAAAAAAAAAGAAAAAAAAAAAGAAAAAAGAAAAAAAAAAAAAAAACACAAAAAAAACCAAAAAACCCAACCAAAACCAAAACACTTTTAAACTACCCCAGCAGCTGAAATGGGCTGGACTGGCTGCCAAAGCAGTTTCTCTTCAGTTGCTTGCCTCAACCAGAGCAACGGTAGCTCACACAGAAAGCATAGCATGTACATGCAGAAGGACTCCACTTTTTTTTCCAAATTTTAAGCAATTCACATAAGCTAAAAGAAAAAAAAAAAAAAAGTACTACAGTGGATCAGTCCTCCCTATGAAGACACCAAGAAAAAGGTTAGCACATATTCAGTGTTCAGAAACCCATGGGAAGGGCATACCACCACATCCCGGCCCATGTCAGCCAGCGAGTGTAATCCAAAACTGGAAGTCAAACTACACCGTAAAATCGTAAACCACAGGGTGGAATTCTCATTTAGCATTCCCGTGCTTCCCCCCAGGCTCTGCAGGTTTCACATTAAGCATTTGGGGTGCGATACACAGAGTTGACTCTCCCTTACCAGTATCCACCAGTAACACGTGGGGCAGAACATTCTTCCCTAAGTTTTCTGCAGGATATGTAGTCTGACATGAGTCTAGGAAACATAATGTATGATAAATGGCATTCTGAAAGATAATACTTTGTCAACTTACACATTCCTTGACTTTAAATAAAGAACCACACAGAAATCCCAATTTCAAATTATTTTACTTTCTGGACATAGCCCAGAAGTCATTTCAACAGTGTGAAGCGAGTTAGTCATCTCTAGCTGATACAGCTTTTTTAATTAACACACAAAGTGGCCTTTTAAGAATTACTAACCCAATAAGCGCAACTGCCGAGAGAGCTGCTATTTGCTGATCGCCAACAGCATTCCTGGCACTGCACAAAGGCACAGCCCTCGCCCCAACAGGATTACTGCCTAAAAGACAGAGCGCAACCCTAGCTGGCTGCATTAAGGTGCAAATGTTCCCATTTTTAATCCTCTTTTATCGAGAGAGAGGATTAGTGGTTATGCTGGACTACCACAGAAAAACATAATGGAAGCGTGTTTTACTGAGGGATTCGAGCGAGAGGGTGGCAATGTGACACACCACAGCCTTGTCTAGACTGAGACTCAGAGGTGTGAAGTATCCCGTTAACTGCAACACCCAGCACGGACAAGGTCTGCTGTCTTCAGCCTTGGCTAGATGCATCACCTTAAGGACTTGGTCCTCAGGTCGCTTTAATTCAACCGATTTAGCATATGGTAAAGGCAGTTGACGCAGCCCTAACCACGTGTAATTATCTAACTTCCACCTTAAAACGGCAAGCCTGGCCCACCCCTCATTGATGGTTCTGTTAATGATGCAGTCTTCAGAGAGATACTTAATACGGTCTGGTTGATACTAAACCCAGCATGAGTTATACCAGTATGACTGTAGCTGGTTTTAGGAGGGGTGGTGCCACCTTAGCTGGATGAAGAAGGGTACAGGTATTCAACCTGTGTAGGCAGAAGGTCCCAGGCAATTGCCTAAGTAGTGATGAGTTGTCCCAGACCACAAAAAAAACCCCCAAAAACCAAACCTAAACCAAAAAAAACCACAAAACGCCAACTCTCCTCTTGCAGTTCTATACTTTTACACTTTTAATTCATTTGCCCTCCGATCCTGCAACACATACTGAAACCCTCTATGTCATGAGCAGACAGACAGATTAGGAATCCAGGCCATTCTGTCTTCCAGAAAAAAAAAAAATGAAATCCTGTAGGGAAAATACACACTACAATAGCATTTGTTTTCAAGATCTTATTCTACCTAAGTTTGGGGTTCTTTTCATACAGCTGTTTAAGAGGAGAGGTTGTGCATTCACAGGTCTGCAGACAGCCTCTGATGTCAACTACCATACATGCATTCACATGAGGAAGAACTGGGGGATTCTCCTCCAGGCTCACAAAAACAGGCGTCTCTGGTTACCCTGCGGGACCCTTTAGGGCATCTGAGGTGACAGAGTACAGCGAGGCTCGGTTCAGTGCCAGTAAAAAATGGGATACCTCCTCCCCTTAGCACCTGGAACTGGGAAAAAGGAAAGGACAGGTTCCCTCCCAACCGTTTCCTGCGGTTCAAGAACACGTCTGCTTGCCTGCCGCACAAGACTGCAGATGAGGAGGAAAAAGTCTCCAGCAAAACCACTGGAAATTAATGAGCAAAGACCCTGAAAAGGGAAAGCGTCACCTCTGTAAACGAAGCACCAGGCATATGAGAAAATCCAGTGCACGTTACATTTGCAGCTGCGTATTGTGCAGGATTAAGATTTGTGTTTTCTGGAAAAAAAGTGCATCTACAGCCCAACTAGATCAAAGAGATTTGCCTGCAAGTTATTTAAGTCTTAAGTAACTGCACGCTGGATTTAACTGCTGGTTCAAACATTTTTCTCTCCAGAATTGACAAAGAGCCTGTTAAGCAGGCCACTGTGTTCTCCAAGCATACTGCTTAGTACTCAGCTGTCTTCCACACGGGCAAAACTGAACACTCAAGACCCAAGCCATTTGTTAAAAGACGAAGCAGGTTTATATCACACACAGGAGTACATCCACTAATACTCTTCTTACTAAGCAGTTATTTCCTTCTATCTTAGTTTGAGAAGGGGCATAGGTCGGTATGGCTTACAGGAATACTACTCTACCAGATTCTCAAACTTCCCACGCATGTGGAGAACATCTGAGATTGAGCCATCACAGTTTTCCCATCCTGACCCACCTTAAGTCAGTGCTCAGGTGGGGCTTTTCCTGCTTTGAATACACAGCACAGTAGCAAATCCCATGGGAATTCAAAGTTTTCAGAGTTCCTGCAACGCACAACCATGTATTTGAAAATGATTGTACACTGAAAATGGACCATGAATTTTTATTTGCTGCTACATTTTGTACTTTAGGTGTCTTTCACATTTCTTCACCACCACCTCCATCTACATATGCTTCTCATTATCAGGGTTTAAGTATTACAGCTATCACAGGAACATACACCATTTCCTTCTCAAGCAAGAGACCCAATTTACTGATTTACCTGCCAATTGCCATCAATACTCATGAAGCAGAAATAATAAGCCTGGAAAAAACTAACTTGCAACCCAAAGCAACTATGAGAAGAGCTTCGAATCAGCATGCATTTTCTAGGGAGCAAAGGGAGAAGGACTCTTTGAAGTCCCTTCTTTTTCAAAAGGGAAACCAGGAGTTAAAGGGATTTCTTTGTGCCCAAGAAAGCGGCTACAGAAGCAGCAGCAAGAGACTTTAATGGCTGACAGCAGTAATAAACTTACGGGGGGAAGAATTAATTTACACACCATTCCTCTCTAGAGGATGTTGCAAGGTAAATAAAGCATGGAGACTCAGGGGGTGTGGTCTTGCAAGTATTTTTGACCCAGACTATGGGGAAGTTTTCCAAGCCTCGAAGTCATCCCCATTTGATTACTTTAATTAGATGGTTATGTAATAAACAGTGGGAGGGACTCAGTTTCTTTTGGACTGCATTTCTTGATCACGCTGGTTACAAGAAAGAAGCATGCTCTATAAATGAAAATATACTTTTATGTTTTTCTGCTTATGTATTTGAAGTCAGATGAATTTTGTAACAGTACTGAAAAAGTTGAGTTACCCTCCAAGTCGCTATCAGTCTGCAGCATCTGAGCAATCCATTTATTATTTATAGGCAATACAGACAGCACACAGAGCAAACAGATAAAAAAAAAAATCACACATCTGCCTTATACACAGCCTCACAGAGGCAGAAAGTAATCAACACCCAACAAAAGCAATACCAGTGAGGAAGCAGAGGTTCAGAGCCCAGCACCAAGAGCAGAACACACCTCACCATGCTCCATGCGGAGGAGACACCTGCCCTCATCCTCCAGCACAAAAACAGGCTCTATTACCCACTGAAAGCAGTATGGTCTCTAAGAAAGGATAAAAAACAGCAAGAAAAGGAGATGCTGGACTTCCCAACCCTATAGAGCTAATGCTTGGATGGAATACACCTTCCATCATAAGCATCCTAAGAGTCTTTGTACAGCTGCATCTTTCTTATAGGAGGGGAAAAAAAACCCCCACAAAACCAAAAACCCACCACGTTATTTCATTGACATCAAAACGTCAATGCGCATCAGGACGCCTATCACTCTCCTACGTTCTCCACCAAATATAGCCTCCACCTCCCCATTTTCTATCTGTCAATAGAAGGGACTCCTTCTTGGAGTTTGGCAGGCGACTCATCCACAACAAAACCAGAGCAGCCTCAGATAGAAATCCTTCCCATAAAGCTAAACACATCAGGTGATCTCCAAAACAAAGTGGGCGTACAGCCTTGATTACTTGGCCATCCTCTCCCAGCTGCCCCCTTACTAACAATCCTGGTGAAAACACAAGGTCTGGTCCTAGTTAGAAACTGTACTATTCCCAAAAGGATAACAGGCTCTGATGTCTCCTAGTGAGTGGTGCCATTGCACAGGGAGGAAGGACTCCAGCCAACCTTCCCAATGGGACCAGCAACCGGTTCAACCCCACCAGTTTTTGGGACAAAGCAAAAGCAACAGGGCCGGAATCAGCAAAACACCACAACTATTGAACCCTGTTGCAATTGCTGCAGTGGATACAGAATTGACCTGGATTCTCCCCAAAGCAGGATGGTGGCTGGATGGTCCAGGTTTAGCCTAGACAGGTGAGAGGTTCCTGCCACCCATGGAACAAAGCCCTGGCAGCCTGCACGACTCCAGACCTTAAAACCTTTCTCCATGCTCCATTGCTAATGGTACAGCCTTGACATTGGAAAGCAGTGAGAGTTTCTGGTGGAAGCTTAAGTTTCAGGTGGAAGCAAAGAGAAGATGCTAGTAATGTTCAGCATTTTATGGTTTGCAATACTTGAAAAACAGGATATATTTACCTGGTTTAGATTCACACACAGAACGAGCTGATGAAGAGATTCACAATAGCTGACACACAAGTGACGAACAGATCGGGGCAAGGGCATGTATCTGCATTCAACAGTGGGAATGTGAGAAACTATTAAACTGATCCTCTAACAAACAACTGCATTCAAAACCGTAAGAGGATGGATTACCTTAAAACACGGAAAAACATTGCCCCAGCACCGAGAGACTGTGCTAGAGACTGCATGCCACTTGACTCCTTCACATGGAGGGTCTTCAGTGGTTCATGAGACTTTCAGCAGGACAAGCCTTACTGAAGATCCAGAAGAGCACGATAACCAGCAACAGAGCTCTGAATCTGGTGTGAAAACTAAACCGGAGTAAGTGGAATCTTTTATCCTTAATTTTGATTTACAGTTGGCTGTAGCCAGTCCTAATTTTAGACAAGCATGCTTAACAAGTGGCTATGTATCAAACAGCTAATGAAGTTCATTAGGGGAGAGCCGCATGAGTCACAAGTATCCGCTTCAAATGCCACCTCAGCACCATTTTCATCTTTCTACTACAGTAACTACTACATAGTAAAAGTAAGATCCCCACCATGCAGCACAAGTTATTTACAAAGATCAAGGGGTGTATTTTAAAATTATTTTATTAAATAACTCAAGCTGGATAATCAGTAATACAAAAAAAAAATCTCAACTGTATTATTTTCCTATGTATCTACTTCAGAAGCAGCATAAGAAAGACAAGAGGCTAAATTTTACAGTACCTCTTGCACTGACAATCATCAACATCAGCTGATTTCTACTGACAGCATGCAATGTTCTTATGTATTAAAGTCTGTATTAAATTTTCTTGGTAAAAGGGATACAGGGGCACGGCAGAGTCACTGCACTCTGCTTCCTTCCTAGAGGATACTTTTCCAGATCAGAGGAGGGTAAGGCAAAAAAATAGTGATTCCCAAAGCCTTCAAGAGACGGAGAAGCTGCATGGAAATCTCCCTCAGCGGGTAAATGAAGAGCAGGTGGAAGCAGTAATGGAAATATTCCCAGAGCATGTACATGCACATGGCAGCATAAGTTTGACATGATGTAGCCTAGAAGCAAGGTTTACAATAAAGGAGGCCCCAGTGCTCCCAACCTGGGCTCCTGCAGTCATTTGTGGTTCTTTATTTTCACTTACGAGGCTGAAATCTTCCAGCTTGAGCTTGCCAGAAGTGAAACTGGCTGGTTTAAGTCTAAGAAAAGATGATTCAGGCTCCTGAATGACAGAAAAATTATGAAATTCCAACACTTGAAGTAGTCCTCATGCCAAAATACCTGTAGTCTGAAAGCTGACATCTGTGCAGCCAACCAATCATGGGGCTTTTGTCCAGGAAAGGTGAGACAATTAATCGAAGTGCAATATTACAGCGCATAAAACCCCTGCATGGCGAATGTTACTCAGAAACAAAGTGGCCTTCACTCACTGTTAGCTTAATCCTCAAAGAGTTTACGCCACACATTTTCCCGATGGAGCTATAGAGAAGGGCAACCTCCAACCAACACGGCACACACTAGGGACTCTCGCTGGTATAGCTGTTTTTTGCCAGGACGGCTTATCTCCTTCTGGGGTCAGGGTATTTGTTGTTCTGGCACACCAGGCAGCGCAACCGGGATGGCACGATCCACATCCACAACACAAACTCGCATCAGGGTAACTCATATGCTCGTTACACAGAGCACGGCCAGGCCAAGTTACCTCCAAAGGAGCATCCGTGCAGCAAAACAGGTATGAAGTGAAAACGCCGCGAGTTAATGGGGTCCGCAGAAAGATTTTGATTCAACAGAAAGACCACTTTCACTGCTCCACGCCAAAAATCATATTGCCTACATAGACGCGAACACTGGCTCTATCCAGGCTGCCAACAAACGACACTTTACAAGACCTGTGCTTCATTCCACCTATATAACGTGAGCGTACATCAGGCCACACACTTTGTAAAGCGCAGATGCTATTGCGGTACATGAAATTGTAAGACCTGCACAAAACACGTACTGGATGAGGCAGAGGGTTCCCCAGCTTGCTGTATTTATGGCCTGTGCGTTAAGAGCCCATGCCTCGTTCACCATAAAGCCTGTACAAAAATGATGTGAGACTTCTGAAAAACAACTTGCGATACAATAAAATACAATAAAAAACAACTGTGACACCCTATAAAACAGTAAGCACGTGTAGAAAATTACGTAAGCATATGAGATTATTTAATTACTCACTACACTATAACACTTATCCATGACGGACAAGATTAAAGCCCTGAAAAAAGAGTTAATATAATCATGACCTTTCCAAAGTTACCATCGTCATATACGGCCTTTTTCACCCTCCATGAAAAAAAACTGTTGCTCCCAGTTTTATCACAGGCATGAAAATCTAAATTAAAAAGATGAACAATTTCTCTCTCATCTATTTCCCCAACACTAAGGCATTACAAGTTGAATATAGCAGGTTTTAAAAATGAGCAACTGTGATGCAGATGAACTAGAAGACAAGGTAATGCTACTGCTAAAGGGAGGATGGAGACAAGTTGCCATGATGTCACGAACAAAACTCTGAAAAATAACAATTGCACACAGCCACCACAATGCTGAAAATACTCTCACCGTGTCCAGGACACGGGAAGAGAGTCTAAAACCATGCTCGGACAGCAGAAAGGCTAACGCACTAGAGACAAAAACCAGAACAGCAATACCCTTCCTAAGATAAAAATCCTGAATTCTGGAAATAAGGAAGATGGTTCCAGCGGAGGAGGAAAAAAAATAAAAGCAGAGATCCAAATCTCAAAGAGGTGCACAGAAAACATCTCCCCACGCTATGAAAATTATCTGTAGCTGCAAGAAAGCTAGGACTTAGTAACCCCACGCATATGAAGACTTTTGAGCCGAACACTTCTGCCCTGTAATTATTATTTACACTAACAAGGTTCTGAGCACCTCAGTCACGAACCAGGTCTCTCCTGAGCCAGATGTTGTATAACCCCAGAACAAAGAGACACGACTTATACCCCCTTTTGGGCATATTAGAGTGGGAAGAAAAAATAATAAAAAACATTCTGCTTGCGTGATTAGCAGCATTTAAACTCGCTGCCCTGCCAGCAGCAGCCCCGCTCCCCAACTCATATGCAAAAGGGCAGCGCCGGCCCAGGACGCTGCCACAAGGCATCCATTTGCAATCAGCAAAAGGAAAATTAAAAAAAAAAAGACGGAAAAAAAAGGGGGGGGTGGATAAAAGGGGGAAAGAAAGGAAGAAGGCAGAAGAAAAGCCCCGCAAATGGCTGCAGCCGCGACCCAACTTCCCTCCCCACAGCGGGACGGGCTCGTAGCGGGGCCGGAGCAACCTGCTCCCGCAGCCTGCCACAGCCGCCTCGGCCCGACGCGTGGGCCCGGGGCCGGCCCGCAGCGGCCTCCCCCTTTCCCCCTTCTTTCCCCCCGGTGTGTGTGTGTGTGTCTGTGTGGAGGGAGGGAGCGGAGGGCGGGAGCCCGGTCCCCTCCTCGGGGCACCCGCGGCCGGGAGAGGCCCCCGGCGCCCCGCAGGCCCCGCAGCTTCCCCCCCCCACTCCTCCTCCTCCTTCGGCGGCCGGGCGGGAGCGGGCCGCCACGGGGCCGCGCTCCACCATCGCCGCCGCCGCCCCCCCCACCACACACACACACACACACACACACACACTCTCTCCTTCCCTCCCTCCTTCCCTCCCTCCCCAACCCCGCCGGCGGGGCCTAGCGCGGCCTAAGGCGTCCCCGCGGCGGCGCTGAGGGGAGGCGCGGGCGCCGGAGCCGGGGGTGCCTGGGCGGCCGGCGGGGGCCCCCGCGTTGCTGCGGCTGCGCCGGGCTGGAGGAGCTGGGAGATTGCGCGGTAGGACACTCACCTCAGAGCGGCTGCGCTGCGGCGGGCCTGCGCCGTGGAGCCTCTGCCGGGCTGGCGGTCGGGGAGGGGAGCCGAGCGGGGACGCGGAGCGGCTCGCCCTGAGCCGCCGCAATGGCGAGCGGGAGAGGCGGGGACCGGCGGCG
This sequence comes from Haliaeetus albicilla, assembly GCF_947461875.1. Taxonomy (NCBI): domain Eukaryota; kingdom Metazoa; phylum Chordata; class Aves; order Accipitriformes; family Accipitridae; genus Haliaeetus; species Haliaeetus albicilla. The sequence goes on along the minus strand of NC_091496.1, from coordinate 1,492,948 downwards.
GCGGCGGCGGCGGGAGGAGGCCGGGGGGGAGAGGGAGAGAGGGGGGGGAGGAGGAGGAGGAGGAGGAGGAGGACGACGTATGGCGTCATAGCCCAGCGCCGCCGCCATGATGAGGAGGGCGAGGGAGGCGGCGGCGCCATGTGCGGGAGGTCGGGGCGGCGGAGGGGCGAGGGGGGAGGAGGAGGAGGAGGAGGAGGAGGAGGAGGCGGCGGGGAGCGGGCGGCCACCGGCGCCATGTTGTGGAGGTCGCGGCGCCTCTTCCCCCCCCCCGCCCCTTGGCGGGGAGTGGGGAGCGCGGAGGGGGCGAGGGGGGTGCCGGCGCCATCTTGGGGAGGTCGCACCCATTCGCCCCTTCAGCGAGGAGGTGCGAAGGGGCTTCGGGCGGCGGGCGGGAGAGTCCTGAGGAGACGGCGGGGCCGGGCAGAGGGATTCAGCCTGGCCTGCCCTGGACCTGGCGCCTCAGCCAAGCGGGCTGCGGTCCCGGTCACGTTTTTCTGTGGAAAAAGCCCGTTTCAAACCATCCCAGTCTGCTGCTGGGCCACAGCTTTCCCGCCTGCACACCGCCGTGTACCGCCCTGGTGGTTTTGGGGTAGGAGAAACCATATTGCTGAGCTAATCTGGTTTGTTTTTTTTTTTAAAAAAAAAGAGATCTAAATAACACGTCGGGAGGCCGGCGGGGTGTGTGAGAGGCCATCTGTTTGTAGCTGTAAATCTTTGCCCACTCCCGGTGAGGGCTGCCGGCTTGAAGCAGCTGTGGCTCCTGCGCTGGAGCTCCTCTGAAACACAGCTTGGTCTTGCGCCAAGGGGACGGGTGTCCCTTCTGCACGTAAGAAAATGGTAGCAAGACCGTTAGCGGTCTGACCACCTGCTTTCTGCCCCAAACACAAACGTACCCCACAAACCCTCTCGTTCCCCTTGCTGCCCGGTGGGTATCGATGAGCTGAACTCGGCTTTAGCCCCTCTAATTACCCTTCTTGGTATGTGGAAGCTAATGATTTCTTGTATTACTGTTTCAGGGCTGAGGGACGTCTATTAGGCTCGCAGCCTTGTTCTGGGGGGAAGGTGTTCACGTTTGAAGGCTGTTGCTGTCCCCAAGCAGCCTAGGGTTTCAGTTGGAACCTGAACTACAAAGGAGGAGGAGGAGGATTTAAAACACAGAGGGAAAAGGAGATGAGGGAAATAATAAAAATGGGTATAAATCTGTGTTTTGTAGGAGGGAGTCTTAAGAAAGGACTTGACGTCTGATGTGCTGAAGTTGTCAAATTTAAGATGTTTTCCCCACACCTAAAGAATGACATGGAAAATACAATGAGAACAGGTACTAGGAGAAGAATTAACAGAAGCTGGTTAAGAGCAGCCTGGAAAGCAAAATATTTTCATTGATATTTCTTCATTAAGGATCTTACGTGCTTATTATGCACTCTGTGCTAAAGATCTGGTGGATCAAAAATTCAATGGACTTTTATATTAGAGTAATCTTAATTTTTTTAATTTTTTTTTTTTTGCGTAAAATGTATGTAATTTGTTTCGTTCAGGGCATCAGCCTACCATCTGTGCCTAGTAGAAACCTATTCCGTGGGTATGTCACTGTACTAAAAATGATAAAATTTTTGTCATTATACTAATATCCACTACTGGGATTTTACAAATTCCCTTGAAGCATGCAGTACCAGTCCCTGTAAAAGGGGATGCGTCCTGCGTGCCTGCCAGCTCACAGCACTCGGCAAATTCACTCATAGTCAGGCAAATACAGAAAATAAATAGCTTCATCTGATAGGTGGAATGAAACATGGCCCCCAATTTTTTCTGTTGACAAATAGAATAAAGCAAGAGTAGATGACTTCTTAGGGCAGGAAGTGATGACCATACTATACCCATCTGAAGATGGAAGAATATGGAAAGCACAGTATGGAAAAATGCTAATTGGTGTGCCTCGTCTGCAGAGCCACCCGAGGCAATTGGCATGCACGTCAGGTCAGCTCAGGATTGACTGTCCACTCTGCAGAGGCACACTCCAGTTGTTGCTTCCGCAGTGCCCCTGCATTTTGGGGGGGGATCTTTGCTATTACTTGCACACTCTCAGAGCACGTTGTGGGGAAAATAACACCTCTGCTTTTCACGTGAATGTTATCTTGGCCCGCAGACTCAATCACTCTGAGTTTTGGATGGTCTGGACTTCTGTCATTGGCCTCCCATAGGTAGGAAATGTGGATCCAGGCCAAATGATGACTTATGCCAGTTGCTGAGATGAATGTAACTTTTGCTGCAGTGCCATGAAGGTGTTTTGGCTGGGGCTTGCTGCTCCTTGAAGACGGGAGTGCCTTGCCAGCGCAGGCAGACATGTGGTGGCAGCTGATGCGGACTGTAACAGCAGTGGAATTCCCTTGTGCCAGTCAGCAGTTTTGGAGCAGGGCCACAAGCACCGAGACCTGGGGCCATGCCACCCGGCAGGCTTGGTATAACCCACAGTGACCCAGAATCTCTGCAGGAGGAAGGTCGCTTCCTGGTACATCACAGGAAGGTAGTTTTAGATGAGCCACCAAGAAAATTCCATAGTGGTAGGATGTGATAATACTGAAAGAGCTTTGGGACACTGGAATCTCCCCCTCTGGAGGTTTTAAGAACAGGTTAGACAAAATACCGCTCAGGAATGCTGTAGGTAGAGTTGCTTGTGCCTCAGGGAGAGAGAGGGATGACATGATGCCTCGGGGTCCCATCCAGGTGCATATTTTCAAGGCCACATGTGGCTAATTGGTTTGGAAAGGGCAGATCAAACCATGGGCTTGTGAAATTGCACATGTATGAGTCAATGGCTGTTGAATGTGCTGGGACTGTGGCTGGCACACGTGCTTGGTTTTTTTTCACCCCTCTCAAAGTGCTCTTAGTTATGTGAAGAGAATGTGTGCACGGGACCAAAGCCTCTCAGCAGGGAACAGCGTGGACATTTGTTTGGGATGTACCAGGAAAGTCCTCCAGAGAGGCAAGATTTCCCAGTGTGAATAAACTAACTCTTTCTCTTTGAAATACTGAGCATCAGCACATGTGTCTCCAGGTTCTCATGGAGATCCAGACAGCGCTGTGTCATAGACCTGTAATCCTACATGAATGTATTGGGTTTGCATGGCAAGGCTTTGGTAGTGGGGAGGTTACAGGGGTTGCTTTTGTGAGAAGCTGCTAGAAACTTCCCCTATGTCCGACAGAGCCAAGGCCAGCCGGCTCCAAGACGGACCTGCCGCTGGCCAAGGCCGAGCCAATCAGTGACAGTGGTAGTGCCTCTGTGATAAAATAATTAAGAAGGGGGAAAAAAAAGTTGCTGTGGCACAGAAACTGCAGCCAGAGAGAGAAGTGAGAACATGTGAGAGAAACAACCCTGCAGACACCAAGGTCAGTGCAGAAGGAGGGGGAGGAGATGCTCCAGGCGCCGGAGCAGAGATTCCCCTGCAGCCCGTGGGGAAGACCATGGTGCGGCAGGCTGTCCCCCTGCAGCTCAGGGAGGTCCACGGGGGAGCAGATCTCCACCTGCAGCCGGGGGAGGACTCCACGCCGGAGCAGGGGACGAGTGATGAGTCCAGCCCCTGAGGAGAAAGGAGCAGCAGAGACAAGGTGTGATGAACTGACCCCAGCCCCATTCCCTGTCCCCCTGTGCTGCTGACAGGGGAGGAGGTAGAGAATTTGGGAGTGAAGTTGCGCCCGGGAAGAAGGGATGGGTGGGGGAAAGGTGTTTTAAGATTTGGGTTTATTTCTCATTACCCTACTCTGGTTTGATTGGTAATAAATTAATTTTCCCCAAGTTGAGTCTGTTTTGCTCTTGACAGTAATTGGTGAGTGATCCCTCCCTCCTTGTCCTTATCTCGACCCATGAACCTTTTGTTATATTTTCACCCCCCTGTCCACTTGAGGAAGGGGAGTGATAGAGCAGCTGCATGGTGCTTAGTTGCTGGCTGGGGTTAAAACACGACAGTGAAGAGGGTTGGGAAAAGACTAATTGCTAGTACAAATGCACATTTGGCCAACAGAAGGATAGGGAGCCTGGCTTGCGCACCCATGGGAATGCCAGGGGCTGGTTAGGACATGCAGTATCCAGCATTCAGGGAAAGATGGGGGAGTAACGATGATGCACTGTGGGGGAAGGGAGCTCCAGTGACAACGCAGGCCCAGAAAGGTTTACCTGTCCACATCCTGGGTCTGGGAAGAGAAAATGTGGAAGGGGTAATGCAACGACCGTGTTAGCAAGGTACCAGCTGGATGTGTTGGCTTAGGTGCAGTGAGGCCGTGGGAGAGAGGTCAGAAGACCACGTACAGGCCGTTTTAGCAGATCACCTTGTCTTTGGTCGGTGACTTCTGGGACAGAGCAAGAAAACAGATGAGTAAGAAAGAAGGATTGCTTAGGAAAAGATGCACAGGAAAGCATAAAGGGAATGGGAGTGTCTGGGTCAATTAGCTGGCGCTGCTTTGTGACATGGGTGGGTTATTACCAGCAGTGTAAGTGGCTTCTGAGCTTCGGCCAACAGCCTCAGACAGGTCTGGCCTGAAAGTGCCACCAGCCTTGGGTCACAGATTTTGTGTGTTTTCAGGTGCCGTGGTAGGGTCCATGCACAAATAAGAGCCCTAGCTCCAGTGAAGGTTTTTCTTCCGTGGGAGCATGGCTGCATTACAACTGGGAGGTTTGCAAGAGTGAAAAAGTACTACTGACTTTTAGGGACCAAAAATGGAGATTGTGCTTTCATAAGGGGATGAGTCACAGGCCCTTGCCGGTGTATTTAGCGTATCTCATAGACGAGGGCAATCCAACGCATTGCTCCTGTCAGCTAAGCCAATGCGGGCAGGAGGGAGATTTCTCCCAAAAAGTGTTTTGCAGACACAAGCGTAGCTTTAGGACTTCCCGAACACACCAACTCTAGCTTATTTTTATGACAACAGACATTACAGCAAACAAGAATCTGTTACCTTCCTGGGTTTATATGGGAAGGCTGCTCTCCGGCGTGCTGGAGATGAAGGAGCTGCACGTGGTTGTGCAACAGAAGACACGTTCCTGGCAGCAATTCTCTTCAGGGTCTGCTTGCCACAAAATGTCCTAGCTGCCTCAGAGTTAAAACATCTGCTGCCTGCTGGCACTTATTGGCTGCCTTTGCTTGCAAGAGATGGAAGAGGTGGAATCCCAGCCACTTGGCATCTTGTATCAGGGGAGAAAAAGTGGATGGGTCTATTTTCTTTCATAAGGAGTTTTTATTCTCATCTTAAGCCCCTAGAAGAGAAAAGGAACTGATTCACCCACTATGCTGTAAACAAAACACCCTGATGATTTAGCAGAACTAACTGAGCAGTTTCTTAAACATTCACAGTGCAGACTGAAGGGGGGAAGAATACAGACACAGCTGCTTGGCCTTTTTCTTCTCTCCCTCTTCTTCAGATTAAAAAAAATTGCATCCATTGCTTTCCTTTAATGTGAGTCTTTGCAACAGTGATTGTTCAGTAAGGTGCAATAAACCAGATTTGCATGGCTCATAAAGAACCAGGCTGGTTTTCATTACTCTAGGGAGAATGTTGATAGTGCAATGAGTTTGTTATAAGTAGCCTTGATTGGGCTCTGGCTGCCACAGCTTCCTCTGGAGCCAGATTAGACCAAAGCCAAGTCCAACTTTTGGGAGGACTCCTGTGATGAAAAGCTCTGTTACAGTTTGTGTAGTCATCAAACTCTACACAGGTGCAATCATTCTGGAGAGCTGCTACTGGTAGGACAGTGGATTCCTGCAGCATCCCCCAGAGCCTGTCAGGGCTCTGCAAACAGATTTCTGGTCTTTCATCTGAATATCCCCCCTCTTCAGTTTAGATCCTTACGCCTAGTTCTCCACCTTTGTGGACACTTCTCAGGTATTTTCAGCTTATTTTCACTCCTTTTGTTCAAATATAATTTGGTCAAGTTCTGCATACACTGATCTTACCGGTTTTCTGCACAGAGTATGACACACAAGCATCTAAAGTTGTCCAGTGTTACAGTGCAAGATGGGACAGAGCGAAGAAGCTGAAGATAATATGTGATTAGCTTTGCCAGGTATTGGAGAGAGAAGGAGGCATTTTCCCATAGAATTCCGGTTCTCCAGGCTTCTTATTATTTAACATGTTTGATCTCATTCGCAGTTTGCCAGTACCTCCGTGAAAAAGACACGTCCAGAGCTTTTCTTCTCTATTTCAGGTTCACTGTCACTAGAGCCACCTCGAGACCAGAGTTTCCAGTGTGGCCTCTCTGGGTTATGACGCCATAACTCTAACCGCAGAACTTACCCTTTTTTATAATCCTTTGGCATCACTGCCCAGAGCCAGCTCACACTCATAATTGCACGAGTGAAAAACCCTAGTATAGAAAGCAATTGGGCAGTCAACAGTTAATTTCAAGATTTGTTTACTTGCACAGCAATAAATGATTTTAGGGCCCCGCTGCCTATTTTTGAAGGTCTCTTTTGGATAGTCGCCTGGACCAGCAGGGCTCTGAGGCAGCCTCAAGCCTCAAAAGGTTTCCCATAGGAGCAGGGAGGATTACAGCAGAAAGGGGATCTGTGCTACGGGCTCTGGAGACCTCAGTTCTCTCATCAGCAGGGAGAAAGGGTGCATGGTGTGAAGGTGTAGAAGATAACCCAAGATTGGGGCTGAGACCCTTGTTTTGGCATATATGATTATACAACAAAATGGGGTCTGAATGTGCAGCAACACAAGCGATACAGGACATGTCTTGGGGACAGCAGCTTTACTTGTGTTTCCTCTTCTGCAGCAACCAGTAACCAAAAGGAGTCTGGATTTTGGGCTCGCACCACAGCAGCCAGCCTCTTCTCATAACTAGTGATTAATTGTTTCGATTCTGCCAGTACCCAGAGTATTTAGAAATAAAAGACGGCACTGCTGGATGAGTGCCATTCTCTCATCTTTTTGAAACAGCAGTAACAGTAACAACTACAGAGAGAGAATGGCACCTAAGAGCCCTCTTAGGCTATTATGTATAGCTTTTGAGTGCCCATTGCAATGTTCTTGCAGCTAAGCACCAAGCTACAGTAGATTTTACAGCAGAAACAGTTAATGGGGAGGCAAAGATGAGACTGTAAAAAAGGAAGACATGAACTGGGAACTTGTTGGCAGGAAGGCTTTCCTCTCCCATCCCCATGTTTTGCCTGAAGCTTATTTTCAAACACACTGGTGAAGATTTTTTTTTTTTATCGGTTCTTAGGACAGGGATAGCCTGATTCGAGTGTCTAATATCCTTGCTGAGGCTTGGCCTGTACCAGCACTGCGCTGCTGCTGGAGCACCTGATAATCCCAGTCCTTGACTGTGGGACAGAGCTGATAAGGGGCAGCTGTGGCCAGCACTGCTCGGGCAAGCTTGGGAGCCCAGCCCCAGGGTGACAGCTCCTTAGACCAGCTGCCGTCCTCCTAACATGGACTGTCGCGTCCCGTGCTTCCAAATAATGTGCTGCTGCAATGCCTTTTGTACAGGGCTGCGAATCCACTCACTGTGAGATACTTCTTCAGGTCCAATCTGCTTTTCTTAGGGAAATAAATTCCCCAAGCAGTCACTGAAGACTGATTACACCGAGTTGGATATTTATGATTTGCTTTTCTTCATTACTCAAGGCAATTTCAGCTAAACTGTGTAACACGCAAGGCGATTTTCCCCTGGCTGGGCTAGCCATCTGAACACAATTACACTTGGCTATTATTAGCGGGAGTGAGCAGGGCTGAGTTTACAACTGTGCAGGAGTGATAAGCTCAAGACGACTGTGCTTTCTCTGCAAGGAAACTGTCTAGCTCTGCTCCACTCCTCCACGTCTGAGACACCACCGTGCTGAAGTCAGGAGGTATTTTTGTTCTCTGAACAGGGATGCCCAAAAGGCGCAGGCCAGGTGGTTTCCTTTTAATAGAAGATTAGACAGAGAGAATATCCCACACAATTTTACCGTCATCATCCAAGACACTAGAGTCACGGAAGTTTTCAAGTTTTCTGATACCCATTTTTATGGCCTTTAGGCCAAATTCCTTAGGACCTCCAAGCCAAGGCCATATTGGTTTCCCTGGACACATCACTTTATGACGAACTTACATTTCTGTATCCACACTAAATTTGAATTTGCTTTTGCAGTAAAATCTTACAGATCACAGAGAGTGGGATAGGTCTCACTAGATGTTCCTGTACCTAAACAAGACACCCACGGCTGCTTTAAGCCTCTGCATACATTTAATCGGAGGAATCACATCCTGAACTGCTCTTACTATATGAATCTAGACGACTAGTCCAGGCATTGATGCAGACATTTAGATTTAGGGGATATTAATACCATGATTCTCAGTTTTATGACTCTCATGTAGCAACATGTGAGAAGAAAAACTGCACGTTGGAGGTGTTAATTGTCACCTTGTGCTGATGAAGCAGTAGCATTGTGAAGCACAGAGGAAAGCAACAAGAATAACAGGTTTAAAAAATGTAACATCGGAATGAAAGGCTGAACGTAGTGCACTTTCTTACCCTAAAGAGCTGAAAGGAAGGAATTTTAAGAGAAAGGAGACATAATGATCCTGAATTCATGAAAGGTTATAAAGACAATGAAGAACTGTGGGTTATGACTACTGGTAAGCTCAGGGCTAGCACAGCTCTGCCACATATAGGCATGGGAATAGTCCTGGAGCTACCTGGGAGCTGAACAACCCTGGGACATTTCAAGAGGCACTGAGAAGCTCGCCAGAGACACCCCCAGGAGGTTGTTGGTCTGAAATCTCACAAACTATTAAAGCTACTTTGATCTCCTTTTCCAAGTAAGCTTGCAATGCCAGGTTGTGAAGAACTTTTAAGACCTGCCAAAGCATTGCAACAGACCCTAACTGTGGTTCTAGGCAAGAAAAGCAAAGTATCAACTGCCAGTGTAAGAGCTTGAAATGTTTCCTATTCTGCTATCTGCTTTCTGGTGATGGCAACGGAACTTATGCAAGCCACATGCATAAGACAATGGAAAAGGACGAGGAATCAATGAAAGCATGTACATTTCTAAGAAAACAGAGCTACTCCTTGGACAGTTCCCAAAGGGCAAGCTATAATTATCAGGTACTCCCAAAGTATTATATCTATTTTCAGAAGGTGCCAGGGTTCCCAGATAACATATCTCAGGAGCCAAAACAACAGGTGACAGAAGAAGGGCTCTTGCTTTCAAGGGCACCATTTCAGGCCATATCATTTAAGGTGAGCTGGACACCATGGCAAGCTCAACAGTTGTTATTCCAATAAGACAAAGAGCCTCATGCTTAGAAAGCTCTGATATACCCTGGCAGAAGATGCCTGTTTCACTAGGTCTGGGAGCTTCAGCTTTAAATAATAAATAAGGCATTACTTACCTTGAAGAACTGAAGCACAAGGTGAGATTACAAAATTGAGATCACTAGAGGAGCCACTACTATCAGGAGTATTGGAAGAAGCAGTGATTTCATAAGGGTTGGCATTTTCTTCTTTTAATTTCTTCAAGCATCGGATTGTTGCCAATAAGCAGATTGCAAGTCACGTTAGAAGCTTTAAACCAACCGTAACTCTCATGAAGCTCTCTTACGAAGCAACTGATGTTGCCAGATTATTCACTTTCCAGAGAAAGGTCAGATTAAGAAAACTAGGAACATGACATCATTCATCTACATCACTTATGATCCAACCTTCACTTCTGCTGTCTTAGGGGCTTGATAAAATCTGCTTACAACCCAATCGAACTCTACAGACATGAAATAGATATCCTCAACAGGCCCCTCCCCTTCTCTGATGAAAAGAAAAATCCATTTTACACATGCAAAGCATTCCCACTTGCTCCTCCACAACCACCTCTAGTGAAGGATACATTAAATCAAGGATGGGAAACTCCCAGCATCATCAAAAGCAAATGTCACAGAACAGAAATTCTCTCCACACATAAACGTATTATGGTTTCAAGAAAGTCCGTCAGCCTGCATACCATTTTGAACTGCCATGAAGAGAAACGCATAGAAGCTATCACAGACAACGTTTTGTGTAAACAAGAAGGAAGCCAGATCATTTGTGCTATGCAACGAGCAATCCAAGTAGTTGTAACTGTGTATTCAACATGCAACGTGCTACGTCATGTACTATGGTAGTACATCCATCAGATCAGATGAGGATTTGGGGGCGGATTTATTCTACAAACATTTTTTCAGACCAAGAGAGGTCAAAAAAGTCATAGATAGTAAATTAATTTTTCCAGGAACTAAATACTTAAAGGAATGAGCAGTTTGCCATAAATGTAACAAGCACCAGACCTTTTGGTCCAGATGTGGTCATGCCTCACGTGCCTGTTTCCCATCTCCTTTTTATCTATAGGGAGATCCCAGCATGACTAGCTCAGGCAGAGATAGCTATGCTATAGACACGCAAAGCAAGGTGAGATGACCCATGTTTAAAGTCTCTTTCAAGTGTGTTGACCATATCGCCACCGAGAAAACTCAAGAAAAAACCCAGCTGCAATAATTATCATAACTAATTGCTTAGCTGATACAACTTTCATTGAAACATCAGTTTTGTAACTTCTGGTTTAACATCTCAGCATGCATGGAGAACTCTCCTCCCAGGCAGGTTATCTTCATACTTCACAGAACAGGCACTTCTTATTAAATGATGTGGAAAAAGTACCCCCAAGAGATGTATGACCTACTTGAATCACCCAGGAGAGAAGAAGATTTTCTGAAGTTAAATGTAATTTTCAGCTTGCACTAAACAGCATTAAGTATTTTTGCTTTCTTTGTGTAATCTCTGTACTCTGGTCTACCTGCTAACATTAAAAAAGGGCTTTCTTTTAGATTGTAGGAGCACTTGGCCTATCGCTTGCAATTTCAGCTATTAAAGATATTCTAACATTCAGCAGTAATTGCAGGTGAACTTTTAAAGCATTTGCTTCAAGTATTTCCACCAAAGAGCAAACTGCTCCCTTCATGGCATATAGTCACGGCTATTCCAAAGAAGCCATTGTAACCATGTGTTGCATTAAATATTTTCCTCATTTTTCTTAAACATTTCTCTCTTTTAGTGCCAATTACAGCTAGAAGACAATTGGGAGAAATGCTGATACTAAGCCAGTCTTTTGCATAAAAAAGATTTCACATTCAGTTTGCTTTAGCTTAGTGGTTAATATACCAGACCTTAACAGTAAATAAAAAATGCCTTTGATTGTTTCTCCTGAAGTCATATAGCAATAACCTAGAAGGAACACTGCAGACTTCAAGGACTCTATTTTATTTTAAAATAACTAAATATTTCTTACCTTTAACAAAATTATGTGCAGCTTAAACCAAAAAAAGTCAAGGAAAAAGGTATTTTCTCCCCAGGATTCTCTTATGACTAACCTATGGTCTGAGCCTGTCAGGGTGGGAAGGCCCTATAAACTTCCTCTAAGGGGACATCAAAAGGATCTGCAAGAAGCAGGACTCCCAAATTCGCCGAATACCTCCAGAAAACTACCATTAACTGGATAATTATATAAGTGGATAATGCACTAGGATGTAACAAAACCATCCCAGTATCTGAAAGGGAAGACATCGATCCTTGCAGGTGTCATGGAACCTAGACAGCATGTCTCAGAGAGCAACCTTTTCTGTAAGTTCTAATCTTTTGTTCCTTCTGGTCTTTTGTATGGCAATTACTGGAAAAAGATAAAAAATAAAAATTACTTGTGCCTTTTTTTTTTTAAATAAACAGAAAGCTTGAAAGGGAGGGGCTTATAAAAAAGACAGTAAAATTGGACTCTCTTTGTTCCTGGAGGACATCTGAAATGGCAGTGGGGAAAAAGACAGTGGAAAATAAGCAAATAAGACAGGAATTAACCTACTGAAAACTTTTATTTACTTCTGCTGACATCTAATATGCCTTTTGGATGAAAGTTCTTTAAAAATTCACCATAGCAACCTCTTCATCATGGAGATACCATTTATGAGCAAAAGAGTCTTCAGCTATCCTCCCTTGAAGTTGGGAAGTAATAGCCAGGTCATTTCTTAAAATAAGAAATGAAACAAAAGGATACATGCCACTTCTCAAGCCTTTCTTATGCATCATAAAGATCCACAATGCTTTTCTTAATATGCAAATAATGTGCTAGGAGATACCAGGCAATACAGAAACGCTTACTGAAGGAAAGAGTAAAGAAGGGAAGCTGCTCACATACAGCTTGAAATTTTCTAATACCAAATGTGGTGAATAATATCTTTTTTTAAACTTTTTATATATATATAGCCATCACATCACATAACAGTCCTGTGACTCTCCCCTCCCCACCACTGCGCCCCACCCACAAACATGCACATCAACATCCAGTGTATTTTTAAACAGCAGAGCTTTAGTATACAACTTCCTACAGGAAACATTAACCTCGCGTACCCAAAGCAGCCGACTGCGCACGACTGCTTGGTAACAGCAAAACGAAGGAAGCCCTAATACTAGAAAAATGTAACTTCCCGCAAAAGATGATGCACATAACACTGCGAAGTTCCCTTGCACTGTGCCCATAAAGCAAAAGGCCTCTCCGGCTTGCAGTTTCTCCTCAAAAGATTCTTTGTGGATTTGAGCAGAACAGGCTTTATTCATCATAAACTCAGCTTGTAAGTTCTGTACCCCAGCAGGCAGAAAAGCTTGTCACAGAATCAAACTCTCACAGGTTGTGATAAAACAGAAATATCTGCAAGTGTCATCCCACAGCAGCAGAGACTCCCTGTAAAGTCACATCCACTTGAGCCAAAGGCTCTCTCTTAGAAGTCAGCAGCATAGCCTGTGGCACTCTTAAGCCACACATTTAAATAGGGAATCGAGCCATTTGAAGTCCAAACTTTTCTTTAGAGATATCTGTTGGTCTTTATTAACAACTGGGGAGCCTGAATTACATGCAAAACTGAGATGGATGAAGGCGTGAGAGAGGTAAAAGGGAAAAAGAAAAAAAAAGTGCTGCATTTTTCATCTGTTGTCAAAGAAATGAATGGCAACTTTTCAGATACAATAGAAAGCAGAGTCTTTGTCCTTTGCACTTTGTTGGTCACTATCTGGTGTGCTCAACTGCATCATGCAGAAATAAATTATTTTTTTTAAACAGAGAACATACAATGATATTTCATTATTTGTTGCAGTAATTTTTGCATACTAAAATTTTGCTTTGGAGTCTTTAAATCATTGTAGCTCCAGTCTATCATAGATGTAAAAATGGCTTCACCTACTTGTAACCGTTGTATCAGATCAGACCACTTGCCTGTCTTGTGTGGCACGCTGTCTCCCGCCTGGTCAGATAACAGCTGCTTCAGAGGAAACTGCACCTGACGCTGCGATAGGTAGCTGGAGATAAGTTGCCCAGAAGGAAGTCACTTCCCCAAACACCTGCTCTGCATGCAATTGATGTTAAACTGGGTTCTTCATCTTGGCAAGAGATTGTACTGCTCTTCAACTTCTCCTGCAAACAGACCCTGGGACCCAAACTGATAGCGACGGTGGGGGGCTGCCCCATGATGTAAAGTAGTTCCTACCTCAGCGCTGAGAAACATCTGTCCCTTAAAGCTCTGGGTAGTCAATATATCATACAAAAAAGAATTTTTTTTTTTTTTTAAACATTTAGCTCCAGATGCTAAATGCAGAGGTTGCAAGAGATCTCTTGCTTTAGAACATTGATACTTGGAGGAAATAGTTGCAAGTATATGCTGTGACCAGAGACTTCCTGGTGGGGTGACGGGGAAGAAAGAACACGAATAAATGGTGAGGAAGACACGCCGATGCACAACATACAACAAACTGGTACTGCAAACCACATCGCTGATTCAGCAGAACATGCCAACTGCAGACTAATTAGCAAGGAAACAGGACATCCACCATGATTTTCTTGACATATAGATGAAACAAATTCAGTGGAGTAGCGCAGTAGCCTACATGACACTAGTTGGCATACAAGCAATGCCACAAAACTATGATTTTACCTGGTAAAGACCTTTTCATAGAGGGAACATTTTAAGCTGGAGAAACAGTATAAGGCCTTACAGGCCTTTATTGGTTTGGGTCAATCACATTATAATTGACTCTTCTGTTATCCGTAACATAAAGTTATATGCAAGTTGGAAAGGTGCTGTACCTCCTCCTGCAGTTAAGTCAATCAGAAATGACTTGAGAGCCAGCTCGCTGCTCTGCCGGATCAGCACTGCAGATGTTCAGCCCTGAGAAACCAACCGAAATTCTGATGTGATACTTCCTGTGCACGTCACAGTGCTGCTTGCTGTAGAGAGCAGTCTTGCATGCTCACAGTCCCTCGGGTATCCTAGAGAACTGACACATCACCCCTTATAGTAGCTCTAGCCCATTGCACATTCTCTTTTCCCAACTCTTCCTGCAAGATTTCAGCCCTCTGTTATTCCTTCCCATCTCTCCACAGCCTGCATCAGTTTAGGACACATCCTCACCCTTCCCAGTCATTCCACTGCATCCTTCCAGTCAGCATAAGAATCTGGGAGGGATGTACAGCTTCACTTGACATGCTGCTTCACAACTGACCAAGGGCTGCATTAAATACATCTGGAGGAAACAGAGTGAAAAAACTGAATCGTAAAACAAAGCTTGTGGTGTCCAGCCAGGATGTTTGGACTAAGACCAATTACTGCAAGGGGAGACCTGGGGGTGGGGGTTCATCATCACCTCTAACTGTGTCTAACAGCATCGCTGACAACATCCAAGCTAGATGTCTAGATTTTACCTACAGCCAAAGGAAAGCTGCTGGTAATTCACTGGAGCTTCAGTTACTGCTTGTCTGACCGAATGTAGCCATTTCCTTCAGAACAAGGTGAATCATGCAGCTACACAGATGGCATTGCAGGGGTCCGTTGACCCAAGGGGGCAGCACTGGGTGACTCTCAGACAGATAAGCCAATGTTATAGAAATCATCCTTAACACTGTCAGTCTTACCATGGTATCCCCTTTCTGAGCTCAAGTTTCCACCAGCGCTGGTTAAACCAGCTGGAGGTACGCCAACGCTGTTGGGGTGCACATCCCATCCGTAAAAGAACGGCAGCGGTATGGGTAAAGCAAACCCCACTACAAACCCTTCAGACTGCTGAGGTGCAATGCTTTATTCCATACAGAACTGGAGGGTGAAGGGCCACAGCTGAAATTACAATGGCACAGTGTCACTTACCATTTGTCACTCTATGCTTGAGCTATAAGAGTGTCTTTGTACAGACACAACAGTGATTATAGCAAAATATTTGAGCTAACCGCTGGAGAGGTCAGTACAAGTCTAACCCACAAAAAAAGTCTCTTCTTCACTGGGCAGCCTGGTTTTCACTAAGTCCTTTGGTTTCCAGCCACCCGGCTACTTTTTTTCTTCCCCTTCTTTTTGGGGGACCCAGGCCAGGGAAAGCCCCGGAGTTCCAGGCAGGCAGCAGCGTTGTGACAGATGTAGTAAGCGTTGAGCATGGCAGCTGGGCTGAGGATATCCACTTCCTTCACCACCTTCTTTGCTTTCTTTTTGAAGCTTTTGCCTTTGCCACGCTTGGGTTTGCTACTTTTAGCTGCCTGCAGAGAGAAAAAGACCACAAAACCGCTCAGTTAGTTCTGCATCTTTATTGTCTCACTTCTGGGTAGAGGATCCCAAGACATCCTGGAACAGCTGTTTCATTGCATCTTAGTCCAGGCTCACAGTATTAGCTCAGAGCCCCTCACCCCAGACACCTGTATTTTGTGGTGATTTTATATACGGACTCACAAGCATTAATACACTTTCACCAAATCCATATTTGCTCTATGGGCTGTAAGAATCTTTAAAGTCATCAGACAGAGCTAATTAGTGTTCCCCTGTGCTTCTCTCTGGCTAAAAAAGGTTTGTGCACAATGGAAATCATACATTCTTTTCAATTGATTTTTTAATCAGTGCATTACGATACAATCCTGAAGTAAACTAAGCCTATGTTGTGCGCTCACGCACTACTGTGTGTCTACTTGTGACTCTGGTTTATACCAGAAAAGCAGATCTCCCATCTACAGCTGTGGCCTTTTCAAGGCTGTGATACTGTTGCTCTTCGACCACTAGCAGTAACACAAATCTAAACAGCAGCTCTGCCATTCTGTATGTAAGGAGGTGTTGCCAAGACTCACCCAAGCCTTGGAGCAGGCCAAAAAAACACTCCTGTTAACTCCAGCTGATTAGTGTTGGTGCCTGAACACCCAGCTCTTGCCTCCAAGAGGGATTTGCCAGAGTCTGATTCACTCCCTGGATTGTTTTCTCACCCATCCTGGCCACTCCTTGCAACAAGCCCGGAGTGTGCCTGCATGGAAGATGCTGCCTCCAGGTATTGAGCAACAGAAACCGGGTCAGGGAGCCAGAGAGATCTCTCATTGCTGCTGTGTAGGCAGGAAAATGGTGATGGCAACATGGAGCCAGCAGGTGGGCAGCATTCCAGGAACGTCGAGGATGGAGTGACAGCTAGTCCCAGAGAAAAGGCCAAACAGGAGTATTTACACATTGCGAGTGACTGAAAGTATTTGATCTCTGGTCTGATGCCAAGAGCACTTTCAGTACACAGCAAGTCACTTTATGCTCATCTATTTCTATTATTTGCCTGGTTTTGCACACTGTAATTAAACAGATCCAAGCACTTCATTAGGAAGAATTAGCACAGATACAGCCAGAAAGGCCACATGTAACTATCAGTTTCGCATAAACTACAGGAAGGCAGTATACGTAGGATATTTTTCATGGTATCAATTCTAAAGAGTCCCTTTACAGCTCAGTACTGTTAAGTGCAAAAGAGACAAACGTTTGTGCTCGGAGGTATGAGAACAGAGGCAGGGGTACAATCTTCAGCCAGGACCACAATGTGAAAGAATATGTATGGGTAAAGAAAAAGAAAAAACCCAACATCAAGATTTCTATATAAAACAGAGAACCACTATCCACAGAAGGAAAAAAGACAGAAAAGACAGAATGCAAGCTGCAGCTGGTGGCAGATTGTTTCCTAAACCTTCAGTCCTGCAGACTGCAAACTACTTGAACATAGACATACGTTAGAGAAGGTGACAAGCCTTTTTTGCAGACCTTAATTGGATAGAATTTGTTGAATACTTCATGTGCTGGAATGTGCACACTTCACAGAGTAGATGCTTATGTCAGTTTTTTCAGCTAGTCACCTGAATCTCACTCCCTGCTTACGCACTCCCAGCAGGGTCTCTGGCAGATTTTGTAAGCACAATTACGTTCCTGGTCAGAATTTGGCCTGTAGCTGATCTTTCAAAATAAAAGAGGTGTTTACAGGTAAGGGCAAACTGTTGTCCAAGTCTGCAGTGGGAACCAGGGAATGCCTTTTGTCTAGAGCAGCCTCACTGCTTCTGCTGTCCCTCTGCAGCAGATACCTCTGACCTCTAGGCTTTAAACGTTCTCAGTCATTGTCAGCAACTGTCTTGTCTTCTGTTTCCCATCTCTCATGAAACACAGCATCGGTAAGCTGTAGTTTGCAGTCAGCTCACACATTCGAGCACAACCTAGAGCAGGGGTTCCCAAAGCATGGGAAACTAACAAGCTACAGCACAGCATCACGAATGCTGTCAGAAGTGACACCTTGTGCGTGTACGTGCACATATGGCTGTGCCAGAGTCAATGCTTGGTGCACCAGCTGATGACCCTGGGATTTCTTATGGATTTACCAGGCAACCAAAGGATGCATGATGCTGAGCAGAATGCAGTTCTTTTTCAGCATGTAGAGGCAGGACTCACACCAATCAGACTTCCCACCATGATTTCTGAGTTTTTAAACTCCAGTCCGGCACGACATCTGAAAAATCTTCAAAAGCACTGGGAAACCCATGTTTGTGCAGCATTTTCATTCGCCACAAGCAATAAGATTTGAGGCGTTATAGGGTATGTGCAAAATTTTACAGCCTGTAGCCAAAAACAACAAGAAAAGCTAAAAATTGGAATCACGTGCATACTTGCACACAAAGTAAATTTGGGCAGTTCAGTTTATGTCCTGCAACCTTGGGAAGGAACCTTTTGGATATTAACTCTATTTCCTTAAAAAGCGTTATCAATACTCTTCAGAAGAATCAAACCTGTATTACCATGGCTATGTCTTTTTACTGAGCGGTGGGACTCCACATCAAGCCCTGAAGATGGACCCTGCAAGACACAATCACGCAGTGGGTTACATAGTGTGCAAAGCACTAGTATCGTTCCCTCCTAAACTTTAGAGTTAAAGGGGAAAAAGAAGAAAATAAAGTTAGTCCCTTGCAAAAACAGGTCGAGGTGTGTCATATCTAAAAGCATTTCTTTGCAATCACCTGTGGAGTCACGTACCAACTGCCAGATTCCAGAACTCTGAGCTTTTCAGCAAAGCCCTCGAGAGTCACTCTAACAACGCAAGACTAGACAGGCAAAAAAAAAAAAAAAGGAGACCCAGAACCTCAGCTCGGTGTCAGCGACCTGCAAAAGGCCCCAAGCTCACGGCAGCCCTGCCAGGCTGCTCCGGGCCCCCACCGAGCCCCATTCCCTGCTTGCAGGACACCCCGTGTAGCACAGGCAGGACCTTACCTCCCGTCTCCACAGCACCCACAGCCTTCTTTTCCCCCTTTTGCACAGGCAGAAGAAACGAAGCTAGGGAGATCTTCCCCGGCGTGAAAAGACAACCAATTCTCCACAGCCTTCCCCCCGCCGGCTGAGAGGCGCCGGTCTCGCGGAGACACAGCGCTCCAGAAATAAAAACACAACGCTTAAGCGCAGCCCACAGGAGCCCGCGCTCTCCCTGCGGCGGGTCCCGGTCCTGGTTTCCCCTCACGGCCACCGCCGCCGCCGCCAGACGCGATCTCCCCTCGTTTACCTCCCGCCCCGCGTTACCATGGTACCCACCCCCGCCTCCCCAGTCCACGCATGCGCAGCGAAAGGCGGGAAAGAGGAGAGGGGCGGGGCTGCCGCTGACGCACCTCCCTTCGCCCAATCCGCTGCTGGGGGTCGGTGCGCACCGCGCGCTAGCCCGTGACCGTTGCGGTCGCAACGGCCGCCTCAGGAAAAGGGCGGGAAAAGCCTATCGGGGCTGAGGGGAGCTGCGGCCGTCCTCCGCCCTCGGAGGGAGCCGGGCAAGAAACGAAACACAAAGGGCCCTGCCCTACCCCACCCACAGCCAAAACCACCAGCGAAAGGTCGTAGGGAGGCTGGGAGAAATACCACAACAACTTACAGCTGAGAGGAGGAGGGAAGGAAGTTGTGCTTTTCAGAGGTTATGGGAAAGACTGGCGTTTGGTAGACCGTTAAATGAATATTCGGGTTATTTGTGAGCAAATAGCCTCGGGGTGTTGTGCCTCGGGCTTCCTGCCCGTGCCGGGGGAGGCGCAGCCCACGCCTTCATCCTCTCTGCTATTGCAGGGGGGGTTCTCTTTGGTTAACCAGCTGACGCAGCATCCTTTACCACAGAAACATTTGAAAAAACAACCTCTGCTTTTGCCTCCTTTGAGAGCCACGCCTTCGCACAGCAGGCATCTAAAACTACATGTGATAAAGTTCGGGTGTTTTAAATCCCCATACAGCAGTTAAAGTTAAGCTGAGGCCTGAGACCCAGGGAAGTGCTGGAGGTGGAGGGATGGGAGGGAGGAGCAGGCGGCTGAAGGGTTCATTTCAGTGCCCTGCTCCATCTTTAGACAACAGTTTTTTCACAGCCAGGATACTAATTCTCATAAATACCCTTTTTTATTAAACTTTGGAGAAAGAATGGGAGGCAGGTGGCTCTCCTGCATCCCTCAGCACCGGGCTTTCACTTGCAAAGTGAATCAAACAGCACAAGTGAAAACTATCAGGAGCTGAATTGCCCCATAGAAAAAAAATAGCTCATAATTATACTGTTGCCAAACCCCAACACATCAATGGGTCTGCCTAGATCATGGCTTTATTTTTGTCTCGAACATTAAGCTCTCTAAATCTGCTCTCTGGTACGTAAGCCCATAGGATGCACTTTATCATATATTAAAGCTCTTCTTCCAAATCTTGACAGGTAGGAGCTTGGAGGGCTTTTGATTTTAGTGAGGTTTCCTAAGGAAATGGGGCTTGCCCATCAGTCCGTCTGCAATAACTTCTGAGCCGGTTGGCCAATTTCAACCAATATTGACACAGAAGTAAGAGTTCGACTACATGAATTCCCTATGCATTTCATGAAAATTGTCAGCTGCACAGAATGTGGGAGAGAGGCACTATTAATGTCTCAGCCAAGGAAATGTTAACCCAGCTCTGCCCATCTTTGGGCTGTTTGGCAGGGGCACGTGCTGTCGTTGCAGTGGGGAGGATGGAGCAGTTTTTAAGGGCAGTAGGACATGAACCTGTAGGAAGACAGCTTTGTTTCAGAAAGATTAATTTTAACAAAAACAAGGATTCTCTTAATTATGGGAACTGGGGGCTATAAAATAAGTTTCAAATAGCAGAAAGACTAATTTTTAATACAATGGTAAGTACTGAAGACCAACATGTAATTTCTTTTTTAAAAAAACACTTCTGGGAATAGAGATACCTTTACTTTTTAATTTGCCTATTGGACATAACAGCTGTCCAGCCTTTGTTTTCTCCCCTGGTATGAAGTTTGTACATATTATAGTCTGCTATGTACAGGCATTTAAATAAATCAGCATTGGAAGGGACTGTGGGTAGAGGACTGTAAGTATGATTTACAAAAATATCCAACGATCTTTCCCACTCTTCCCCTCTTCCTGGAAGCTACAGAGATTGTTGGGTTTATTACAAACACAAATTTCCATCTCACAGAATTATAATGATTAACAAGCATTCAGCTGTTGCTTTGGACACTGTGAAGTGATGCGGTGGTTAGAAGGTATGTGGACTCTGTAAAGGAGCTTTTTTAATACTGATAGAAGAGTGGTCATACTTGGCTACAAATGTACAAATACTGAAGGGGGACAGAACAACTCTGTAGTGGCAGAAATGTTTGCAAGGACAGTATTTCAGCATGAAAATAGAAGTGGATATGGAGAATGAGCCAGACAGGTGACTGAGTAAAACACAGTTTAATGAAGAATGATCAGAACTCCTCCCAGAAATGAGAACAAAAGAAGAGATGGAACAACAAAGAAAACAATAGCCTAATAAAACATTAAGAGAAAAAAAGGTATCAGTGAAAGAAAGGAAGAAGGTGGTCAGAAGAAAACTGTTGAAGGAAAATAATTATCACTGCACATAGACTAGATATCAAAAGAAGGCTAAATGACAGGAATGAGTGCAACAGCAAAATGCACCAGGTGGTTACTAGAGGAGGAGCTCAGGAATGGAGAAAGCACAGAGCAAATGCACTCCTTGGCAAAATACAAGTCTAATGATTATCTCTTTCATCAAGAGGGAAAGTTGAGCCAGGAGCGCAGGTTGGATGGAGAAATGAGACTAGGAAACTTTGGAAATAATATCAGCTGGGTCATCACCTGACATCGTGGCTAAGCGTGGGTGTTGGCAGAGAGCGAGATGCTGCTGAGGAGGATGTTTTGAAAAGCAATTTTGAAACACGGGGTGGAAACCATTAGACTTATTTGCCTTGAGCAGAAAGGGATTGAGTTAATGGAAAACACCGTTTTTTCTTTCCAGAGTAATGTGTTTGAGTGCCTGACCAGCTGAATGCTGTTACTGTGAATACAACACAGACCTCTTTCTCAATCCAGTGGAAAAAAACTTCTCTGTTGTAATCTGGACGTGTTACATGTTTTCAGGAACAAGTGATAAGACATTCAGCATAGAAAACATACATCTCAGATTCTTTTACTTATCATGGGTGTTTGTTTTGTCTAGAAAAATACCAGCCTTTTTTCCCTTGTGACTGTTATCTGTTGCTATGAGTGGGATCCAGGAGAATGTGCTATTCGGATGGAATTGCTTTCTGATCAGTGAGGAGTATCAAAATTCACTGAGGCTAATGAGCATGTTATCTCTCTTCTGCTCAGACTAAATGTTGGAGCAGCTGAACTTCTTTATATTTAGAGGGAAAGGGAAACGAGGGATACTGTTACCCTGTTTCATAGGCCATTGTCA
Organism: Haliaeetus albicilla; assembly: GCF_947461875.1. Taxonomy (NCBI): domain Eukaryota; kingdom Metazoa; phylum Chordata; class Aves; order Accipitriformes; family Accipitridae; genus Haliaeetus; species Haliaeetus albicilla. The sequence goes on along the minus strand of NC_091496.1, from coordinate 1,470,901 downwards.
GGGCAACATGGAGGATGAATTGCAGAGTAAAGAGGTTCCTTGCCATTTGAAAAGGTGCAGGGCCTTGGTCTTTGGTGGTTCTAGGCACGTCTGTGGTTTGAGTCTTGTTTTCAGTGGCTAAGCTTACTAAAGCAGCTCCTATTCTTCCTTTTCTCTCCCTTTCCTGTCTCTAAGAGGCCACAGGCAACTGAATCAGTTAGCTATTTGAGATTAATACAGCCCTGCCAGAAGAAAACTCACTGCTGAGGAGAATCTCAGAGGAATCCTGGTACCTGATCAGAAGGAGCCAAAAAAGACAGCAAAAGAAGCAAAAGACCAAGAGAGAATAGGAAAAGGCTTGGTAACGTAGCTCAGAAAGGCGGTCTGCAGATTTTCTAAGTAAAACTCTTTTGAATGGGTCTTGGGATGGATAATGAAAGAAATAATGAAAAAATAATATTTGATTTTTACTGTGTTCAGCAAAAAATGATTTTGTGTAATTTTTATTAACAAACCACATGGCATAAATAAAGCAATCATTAATTATACTCCTTATCTCCTTTTAACAAGAACAACTGGCAAGAGACCACATTATACTAACTATTGAGGCTAAAAAGAAGTAACAGTAGCGACAAGCATGTCTGAAATACTAGATCAAGGAGACAAAAATTAGCCTGTGCAGTCAACTGTTGCTATTTTGTAAAGATGCTTGGACCTGGCTACAAAACAAGCTATTGTTTACACATGCAAGGCTTTTGATAAATAATTAAGGGAAGTTTCTGCAAATGAAAAGTATAACAAACCTGGCCTCATGAAGTCACTGCTTTAGTTAAAACTGGATAAATAAAGAGTGCTTTAGCTCTGGCAGCTGTGAGGCCAGGACAACTCAGTATCATTATTTTTATGGAAATATTCACATAAGAGAAAGGAGGGATATTTGGTTATGGCCATTTTCATAGAGAGACAAGAAAATGTATAGCCACAGACAGGGGACCACATACAAATGGAGAATTGAATGGCTACTGGGAAGCATGTCTGTGTATGGAAACATAATGTCTTACATTCCTTACTCCAACAAATTGACAATATCTTTTTTTAACAGGTTATTCCGTAAGATGTGGAATTAATGAAACCCAGTGTCATAGAGATTTGCATCCTTTCCCTGCAGCGCTCTGCAGCTCAGCCCTCTCCCCCTTGTCTTTTCCCAGCGCTAACCGAAAGCCTTCCCCATGCCCTGCAGAACAGTTCCTCTGTCCCCCAGCCCAGCGCACAAGGCAGCTGCGGACTCATCCCAGGATCTGCCAGACAGACGCAGATCTGCTGGCCATCGCGCGGGCACTAACTGGCCCACTGCTTTCTGCCGGACTGAATGGATCAAGGCTGAATTCCCCCTGCCTTTGCCTCGGTTGGGGAGTTAATAGGGTTGCTCTCTACCTAGCTGCCAACTTTCACAACTCCGAAAGGAGCTTCATATCTTTGAGGCCTTTTATCCTTCACTGAAATTTGCATGAAATTAGCTAACCCATTCAAAAGTTGCTTATAGAGGACTGAGAAACTAACAGCATAATTGCATGTGCCTTATATCCCTAGAAAACAAGGCTAAAAATAGAAGTCTGTACTGAGACACTGAAGAAAATGACTTACCAACAGCAAAACTTTCAGCAACCACCTGCAGGCTGAAAGAAAAACACCTCTGTGTATACCAGTTACAACAGAAACTGAGAACACTTGAGCATTCCTAGAATCAACAGTCATGTTTGGGGTAAGATAACAGATGTTCCTTCAGCTGTAGAGAAACCATGTGAAACTTTGTTCTGAAGCTTTCTTGCTATACACCAAAATGGTTATTCCATAACTGCTGTCTCCTAGCTCTTTTGAGATTATTTTTTTTTAAGGAAAAGAAAATCCTCACTGTGAAGCAATGAAGTTTTAAACTGCTACCTGCTTGCAGTCCGAGAAGTGCAATAGGAGGATGGAGTCTTTTCTAGTACTGCTAAAGAAGCAGCATCTGGGACTGTCGGAAGTACTGGTAAGGGAGTTTTCTAGAGGGGCCTCAGTTAATACACTGCTCAAACACCTCGAGGGAGAGTCTCTGGAGTATTATTGTTTGAATTCCCCACATCTGTTTGTAAGTAAGTGGAATAAACTTATTAAAATAGAGGTTCCCTCTATGCCTGCTAAACTGGCACTTCAGCCCCACAGCTGCTCTGCAGAGCGCTGTGCAGCCCGTAGTGAGGCCAGCAGTTTTTATCAGCATGAACTGAAACCCACGTTTTCCAGCTTTCTGGAAGAAACCCTCACTAAATATGGCACACCGCAATACAAGAAGTACAGTCTTTGTGACAAATATGTGATGAGACACAAATATTTAAGTTAAAAGGTCTACCTTTCCCTAGTTACTTTTTTTACACAGAGGTTCAGGTTTTGTACAGAGGTATATCTCTAGGAAACATAACTTTTGGTGGTAGTGGTGGAAATAATAAATAGTATTCAAAGATAACAGTTTATACCATCCTCTACCACACAGACATTCGGGTAACAATTTGTATTTCTATTTACCTCAGTAAAAAACAGAAAGCACTGAAAAGCCGTGGAAAACTTATATGAAGCACAATTTAAACACAAACTGTAGAAAAATGTACATTGTGTATGTACTGGTTATTTTTTTCTGACATAAACATTGTGGGAAAGAAACACTTGGGGGGGGGAGTTTTGAGCCAAATACCAAGGGCTTTTCTGAACTTGTGATTCTTTAATAATTCATTAATTCATTCCCTTTTCCCCTTGAAGAAACACTTACCTTCGTGGCCTTAGTTTATTAAGACTAAAAGGATTTGGATACATTGATAGTACTTCCGTTACATTCACACTTAGTTGTTGGGGAATTAGATTGTTTTCTAAATCACTCTAAACCAGAGAATACCAGACGAATCATAAAGCAAGGGGTGTAATATGGTTAACCAGAAAAAAGCACTCCAGACTCTTTCAGTGTGGGGTCACCATGTGAAGGGAGGAAAAAAGGAACCAACAGTGCTGGAGAGGTGTCCCTTGTGTCAGGATACATGATACTACACCGAGGTACAGCTAAATTCCCAGGACCCTGGCCTAAGGGGGAAATAGCACATTTGGCAGGAAAATATGAGACAAAATATCACAGAGAAAATCCTGAACATTCCAGCTAGTGCTGGGCTCTGGACCCTAGTACATGCTGAAAATAGTAGTATTTGTACTGCATTTCTACTACTTAAAAATTTAACAGACCCTTCAGATGTCTGCCATCTTTAGCAGAGGTTTGTTGATTTATTTGTGTTTATTTAATCTTTAGTTTATTTACTACCAGTAGGCTCTAGGGAACATAGGGAAATGCTAGGTGCCATATTTTAGAAAGGGAGCTAAAGTACAGATGCTGAAATGACTTGTCTGGAGCTACAGAGCTCTCCCAGTTCTGGGATCCCTGAAGACAGCACCATGCTTCCACTATAGATTGTATGTCTGTTTTTCATGCCTTACTGCTTGGAGAGGCTTTATTTATTTTTAAATAACTTTTTACTTTTTAACAAGCACAAATACTGTGAGGACATCTACAGCCCATAATTCTGTTTTTCTTTTTTAGAGTTCTATAGATACATCAGAATAGAACATCCAAAGTATGTCAGACAGAAGGCCTTTCCTCAGCAGAGACAGAGTGGATATGTGCAGGGGCGAGAGCTGAGTTGCTGGGTTGGTTTGGGGGGGGGATGTTTTTGTCCTTTAAAAACAAAAAGAGCAGCAAAGGAAGCATTTAAATTAAGGCACAGGAAGAAAAAAGCTTAAGTAAATGTATGTGCTTTAAAAGTTGCTCTGGTTTATTTTGAACAAAAGCATATTTTAAAAGGTGAGCAGGTTTACTAATGCTATTTCCATGAAAAATGCCTTTTACAAACCCCATTAAGGAAACATTCTCAGTTTAATTCCACAGCAATAAGCACAAATCCTGTCATAACAACTACTTGTGATTTTATCACTTGTGTGCTTGATATATCAATAACAGTATGGCCTAAGTGCTTGCCTGCACTATATGAACACATGCTTCTCTGACAAAAACCAAACTCCTGGTTTCATGGCCGGGGGAGGTTAGATCCAGGATTCCCTGTGTTGGACTGATAAAATTTTGTAGAGAAAGATTATAGTTTGCAGGCTCTATCATAATACTAAAGAAAGTACTGTGAAGCCCTGCCTGCCTTTTCAGTGCAACCCTCAGGTAGCGCCGTTGGCCGAGGAGAAGGGACTGTTACCCTGCGCGGTACTAAGGGCTGAGATTCATTCAGCAGGTCAGCTCACAGGGGTTTCCACCTTACCTTCGGCTGCCATACTCATGCAACGCAGCTTTATCCAAGTGTAGTGTTTGCATGGACCTTTAGAAAGTTACAGCTCAATATGCTATTCATTCTGAAAGTTATGGACCACCATGTCTGCTCTTTTCCTCCTATGATGGCAATAAAGTGTTAACCAAAGCCTTTCCCTCCCCACTTTAAGACTTGGCACAAACATTCCCCCAAATAACTGAAAAGCTGTGTAAAAATTAGGTTATTTAATGTGGCATTTACTGTGTCCTTCGGGGTTAGAAATGCTAAAGCAAGCTATCTGCAGTAATTATCCTTCAAAAACAATCAGGTGGAGAGAAATGTGGCAGTCAGCCTCCTCTACAGCTCTAAACACTGCACAGCTTACCGATCATTTTACTCTAATATAAATGGTAAGTGAACAGAATAGTGGAGGAAAAGGGAGCAGTGAAAAGGTAATGGATTATTATCCTTGGTGAACAATGCAAAAATTGTCAGTTGTGGAAGCAAACCTCTGTAAATCGGGTTGTGTAATCCCAGCAGCAGCAATGCCAGCCCAGGGACAAGAGGTAACGTTGTCTCCTTTGGCCAAGTCAACCTGTCACCTCTGATTGAGACTGTCATGGACAGTGCCACGTTTTTCTTATTTTCAGCTTCATTAGGGAAGCAGGGCAGCTTGTTTGAGGCAGTAGGGTGTTTGAAGCACATTATCAGACAACCATAAATGAATAAATGAAAACAAATTAGGCACAGTGTGGGGCATTCAGGAGAGATGAAAACCTTTCACAGTTGAGATACTCTTACAACAAACTTACATGCATGAACCAAGCTAAGAGACAGACCTGGACTCTGAGCTCTTGTACACTGGTGTCAATCTGCAGTAAAGACCAGATAAGCTCACTCTCGACACTGCCACTAGTGTGACACTGGAACCTGCTCCATGGCTTCTGTGCAGGTCCGTTGATGCTGTACAGTCTCCGAGAAGTCACAGGAAAGGGATGATCTCCAAAAAGATGGCAGTTGCCTACTCACGGGTGTCTGGGTAGATACAAAGAGGCTTGGTCTCTTTGGAAAGACTATGATTTTTTTCCAGCTGTGCTTAAGAACACCCAGGTCCAAAATAATCTTTCCTTCCTCAGCCTGTAGCACCTTGAGTCCTTACTGAGGTGGGACTCGGGGCAGGTGAAGGTGTTGCTCTCACTGGTAATGCAGCAGCTCCTCCCAGCGAATGGGCTGGGAAAACACCTCCCGCTCCAGCCAGAGTTCGTAGGAGTAGTGGAAGTCCTCGGGGAGCTCCAGCCGCTGTCCCAGCACGCTCTGCAGGCAGTTGTCCACCGGCGCAAACTCTGAGTCTTGAGGTCTGTCGTATCTCCGGCTGTTGAAGGCTTCGATGTTGGCTCTCAGGGTGCATTCTTCAGCCTGGAAATCCCATGGTCTGGCATCGATATCTACATTGAAGAAGAAACAAGACCAGAGCGTTGTGGAAAAAATAACTCTGATAAGGTTTGAGCAAAAGGAAGGATGAAGATCTTGCAGCAACCACATGCCTGAATTGACCAGAGTATTAGCCAGTCAGTTATTCCTAATTATTATTCCTAATCAATTCCCATTATATATGCATTTTAATTTAAGGTAATTAAATGGAATATGTTAAAATCACTCGTAAATTAAGCAGAGTCAGAAAACTTCCTATAGAAATGCCATTATTTCCACTCTTCCATGTGCTTTAAGGACTCTCTAGAATTACCTAGCTCCTGCTTTTCTCGGAAAGGCCCCACCACTTTTACTGAAAATCTCCACAGCTGTCTGAACCAGAGATCAAGATTAAATGCTTATAGCTACAATCCAGCAAGCTTATTATGAGCTACTGAAAACAAAGTTTTTTTAAAATTTGGACAAATTTAACTATGAATTATGCTGAAAAATCTAATAACTGGCTGTAATAACCATGATATTTTAAACATGTAATATTATGTAAACATGTAACATGGGAAAAAAAGATTTTGAAAGTTGGCCTTTATGAGCTCTAAATCCATACGAAATAGTCATTCGCTCCATAAAGGTTCAGTAAATTCATTGGCAAAGCTCAGCAACTCTCAAGGGAGGGAAAGGTCCAAGCTGAGTATCAACCCAGATATACAAAGATAAAAATAAACACTCCAGGAAAAACCCTTCCAGATTGTGTCTCTGAAAGCCAAGTGCTTCCCTGGCAAACTGTCCAGGTCAAGATGCAGTCTCTGCTAAGTAGCAGATTGTGCAATCGAGTGTTGCATTATGTTGCTGATTAACTCTTTTGGGGTAAGTGGGACACACACAACCATTTACCCTTTGCATCTGTCTTAAAATTGCATTATTCTCAATATTGCCACGTGAATTCAGTTGTTACGGCAAACCCCTGCTCCAGGGCAGGTGACGTAGGTAGTCGTCTTCTGCTGTTTTGGAACATGTAGTGCTCAAGCTATTTAAGTCACCCAAGGCAGACAGTATCCCATAGCCGCATCCTACTAGTGTCATAAAGAAGCCCTGCTGCCATCTTCAAGCCCCAGGGAACAATCAGCGTGCTGAGAAAGGCAGTGACAGGAGAGAAATCCCCATAAAAGAAAGGAAGCCCTCAGCCTTCCAGCCTTCCCGCTCTTTGGTTTTTGGGGGAACTCCACTAGCCCTAAATTGAAATTACAACTATTGAGTCTAGTTTTTTGTTCTTCTGAATTAATGTCATAGTGGTATCATGACTATCAAAAGCATACAAGTGTTCAAAAAATAGATTATATCTTTTACAGTTGAAGTTGAACATCCTAACATAATTATAATGCTTTTTTCCCTTGTAAAAAAGTTAAAATGTTAGGCTTTTACTTCTTGCCCTGTTTTCTTTCGAAACAGGAATGCTACCCAATTTTTCTACTTAATCCTCATTAAAAAGAAGATACATGCAGAGCAAAAATTTAGGACTGTGTTATTAAGGCAAAAAGATATTTTTAATACTTTCCCCTCTTGTCCTAACCTTGGGCCAGTAGTTGCAGCAGCTGGGGGTGCTTACAGGGGAATAAGAGTGCGGTCTCATGCATCCCAAGGACTAATACATGAGGAACACCAGAAACTTCTTGAGGCCCCTCAAAAAATACATATTTAGACCACATAAGAGCTGTTTAAATGGACTGGTACATCTAGTCTATGATTCAGAGTATCCGCACTGCCGGGATGTAACTGCTGTTGTTTCTCAAGTGCAAACTGCAGAGTTATCAGTCAGATTTTCACTCCATGGCCATCCTAAGCACGCACATTTGGTGCAGATACCAGGACAGTTTAATGGCAAAAGTGATTTGGGAATGCAAAAGTGCAGGCCTGAGCTTGGTGGAAACTCTCATCTTGGAGACCTGAGCTGACCCTGTCCCAGCCTGGTCTGATTATTCTCACCTTTCCTCATGCAATCAATTTGTTCCCTCCTAACACTGCTGAATGATGCCTTAAAGCCTCTGAAAAAAATCTCCCAATACTGACCCAAACAAGTTAATGGGATCCTAACAGGTCAAACCCCCTGCGAGCCGATTTCAACTCCGCACACAGAGACGATGCTTCCCTGGCACTACTCACCATTGCCGTAAGCCCAGTCATCGTTCATGCGATGCCGCACCTTCTGGTAAATGGCAGACATGGTTTTCATGTTGCTTTTTCTCCACTGACGCCCCAGGTATTTGGTCTGGATTTTCAACAGTTTGAGGACATACAGCTGCATCATGGCCTGCTTCACCTTCAGAGCTCGTTTCAGTATTGGGGCCGACTTAAAGACTACCAGCATCTGTCAAGGAATCAACAGAAATTAATGCAACGTGCTCAAGAAAGCCACACAAGTACTGTCTGCGCAGCTTCGGGCGCTAACACCTGGCCATGTACAGTACAAACCCCAAGCAGGTAGAACAGGAGTGTTCAGCATAACCAAAACTTGCTGCAGGGGGCTTGAGGGTCACAGAAATAAGTATTATTTAGAGAAGAAATAGTATTTCTGCATTTAAGGCTCAACCTGTGAAAGAAAAATGGGCAGATTATGAAGGAGCAGAAGCCCCAGAACTGCCAGAAGAAACTCTCTGCAGGGCTGAAGCCGTGCAGTGTAGAGCCAGGGACACGCTCAAGGTGCAACACCGGCAGCCCATGGCAGGTCTCAGGGAGACGGGACATCACCTTACCATTGTCCTCGAGTGCTTCCACTTGGTCAGCTTGTTGAGGATCCTCAGCAAGTTAATGCAGGAGAATAAATTTCTCCAGCAGAACTGGTTGTTGTCTCCGGCTTCCTGCAAAGCAGAGAAGGAAAAGTACAACTCTAACTGCAGCGTTCAACAGCACCGCCACAGAGATGTCCTTGTGCAGAAAGTCTTTATTTTTACTATCTGCACAAGTCTTATTTCCGATGGAGAGTGAGCAGCGGAGCTCCCTCCTCACTTGGGTTATCATCGTGCTGCTGACAAGCCAACAGATTCTGGGGAAAACTGTTCTGAAAGACCCAGATGTAATCAGAGTTTTAATTTGCATTTAGGTTTAGAGTAAAAGCTAAGATAAATCACACTATGTTGTCATGGGAAATATATATTGTGGTAGGTTTGTATTTGTTGTTTACAGTCAGAGAGCAAATTACAGCCTAGTGATCACCACTGCTTAGAGAACAGTTTTTGTTAATTATATCAATTAATTCATAAATTACCACATGCTTAGAGGACATATTACAGACAAATAAAAGGAAATCGCATAACAACACAGGATGACAAACAGCAGCATTTATACCAGGAGCACAAGACTTTTCTGTAACAAAGATCCCCTCCAGCTTAAGTGCAGCTGATACATTATTTTAAATATTAGCTGAATGTAAGCACCCTCAGCTCCAGCTTGCATAAATATTGGCTGTGGCACATTTGAGCAGTAATTCCACCACTACAGTAGCTTGCTTTACGTTTGTACAGACTGAGCACAGCAGAAATGTCCCACAAATAACCTATTTGGGGATGAGAGCGGAAAAAAGTGCCGCTTAATTTATAAGGCACTTACAGCAAGCTACAGCCTTAACAACTCATGGCAAAAACTGCAGCCTGGTGCATGATCCAGGTTCTGGGCATCCTCAGGATGAATTTGGGAATGACCCCAGGGAGCCCCTTCTGTCAGAGTGTCTAATCCAGCTTTGAAACTAGATTTACCCAAGAAAATCCCACCAGCATAATACCTTGCTCTTAAAATCAAGCACCAGACCTACCATTTCAGTAAGCGGGCAAAATGGTATTGCACATATAATTTTTAGAGGCCAACAAGGAAGTGCTGCTGACTTACTTCATTTAATTCTGTGATTTGGTAAAAGCCACTCTGAGAAAATGCACTTTTCTGCCAGCAGAGGCTACGTCTGTGCTGGAGGCTCCTACGCACACAGCGGAGCTTGCACAGCAGAGCGCAGAGGTGGGATGTCACCGAGATGTCATCGAGGTGCTCGCAGATGCTGCGTGCGGCTCTGGGGCTACCAGCTCAGGAGCAGTGCCCGTGCAGTTTCATATCGGTGCCCAGTCCTAATCTGCTCCCTCCGCACCAAGTAGTTTTTCCAAAAAGACCCCAGTAGAATAAACTAATACCCATTTCATAGGCAGCCAGATTTATTTTTGTCACCAGTCTGATGTTGTCTCCATAGCTTCAAGTAAGTGAGAGTCCTTCCATCAGATTTATGGAAGGAGGGCACAGGCTAAACAGACTTTAATCCCCCTTTTACACCCATCTCCTGTTACCCTCCCCATGCCACCATGACACGGTGCAGCAGGGTCCTCTGCAGCCCCCTCCCCAAACACGGGGAGCTGGAGGGGAGTGACAGCCCCGTGACAAGTCAGAGGAGATGGGGATCGGCAAGGAATCAAAGAGACTGTCCCACAACAGGATGGGTGAAGCCCCCGCTACCTCGCCGGGACTGCAGCCACTCCTGATTTACACCGTTACCCCACAGCCTAGGGGTCCCTCCACTGGAGACAGCACTGCTGAACTCATTGTGGTTTTCCATGGAAGTAAACCAAACACACATGATTCCGCGTTCAACCCACTGAAAGCATAATCATCTGTTATATCCGCTGAGAAATGTGTTACGGCTGGGCTGTTAAAATCAGTGCATCAGAGTATTAAAAAAAAAAAAAGCTAAAACAACACATAAAATGTTGGCTGGAGAAACATAAATGCGTACACAAGCGCATGCCTCAAGTCCCAGGGCATGTTTAATTTCGATTAAATCCTTACATTCACGGATATCCTCCCAAGGACGAACACACATGGTAAAATTCAAGTTGGTTTCTGCATATTTTCTAATTAAATTAGTCCCCCGTGAGGTTAACATCCATGTCTGCTGGAGGAAAGCGATGAAGCACTGTCGTTTAATGCAACAGCTCCCAAACAGGGGACCAGACCCTATTGCGAAAGGGTAACTGGGAATATTTTCCCCCCCAAAAAAGTTCAGTCTTCTCCTCCAGCCATAAAGCTTAGCGTGAGGATAAGGATTAGCATGAGCCATCGGAGCGCTGAGCGACATGTCGCTAGATGTCCCCATCGGGCCAGGATACGTCGGTGGGAGCCTGGCCAGGACACCCAGCCTTCAGCAAGTAGCCCATGGACCAGCACAAAACAGGGGACTGATCCCACTGATAAGGAGGGAGGTGATGTGCAGGAGCTGTCACCCCGAGCAGGCACCCAAAAGAAGGCAAGAAGCGCTGGCAGAAAGGCACATGGGACAGCAGTGGAGGACCGAGCCAGCACGCTGGCCATGCGTGACGATCCCGCACCCACCCGCACGCGCTCCACAGATGTTTTTTTTTTAATAAATTTGATCTGGCATAATCAACTCACAGCAGGAATTTGCATCGCAGTGGCACAGCAGAAATGCTGTGTTTACAGATCCAATAAAACCAGTTTGGCTGTCCTGGCTGACCACAGCCTTGGAGGGATTTGTGAGCAACTTTGGCTCATAGAAGCTAGGGAAAATCTTTCACTTTATTTTAATGATTTTAACCTTTACACAGCTAAGGAAAACAACATGGGCTTAAGTTTTTAGCAGCCAGTCAACGTGAGATCATCCCTGCCTGGACTGGTTTTGGTCAGGCTCCTTCTTAATGATTCCTGCATCACTTAGGGTCTCCCTTCCCTCTGATCCCCCTCCCTGTTAACCCCAAAGCTTGTCCCTGCTCTGCGCCCTGTCTGAGTCCAACCTGCTCTGCATTTGAATTATTGCAGTTATGAACCTGCCAGCATTAATGTCTCATCTGTAGTTCATATATTCACACAGCCCATCGCACTGGCCGGTCTCCATAATACTTAGGCTCCTCTCCGCAGGGAATTTGGTTTATTCCTTCATCTACTGTCATCTAACTAAACACGAGTGCTCAGAGCAATCTAAACCTGGGAGGCAACAGCCTCTGGGCAAATTCTTTTTAAAAGCAGGCTCTCTCGTTTGGAGGAGTGAAAGGGAAAATTCTAAACCCAACTATTTTTATGGGGTACATGATGCCAGCAGTGCCTCCTCCTCACCTCCCCATAGCTGATAGCGAGTCAGAACAGTGATGGGAGGAATTTTCAAGTCTGGAGGGGAAAAAAAGTCTAATTTTGGAAAGGTTGGGGGTGCAGAAAAAGAAGACAGAAAAAAGGAAACAAAAAATCCTTCCTCACGCTCTCACATACAGCAATACTGGTTACAAGGACCCTTTCTGTGCTGCTTACCAGGCTTTCTGCAGTGAGCTCGGGCAAATCATAGACTGTACAATGCGGATAATCCAGGACGGAGATGCTGTGGAAGACAGGAAAGAAGGGACTCGTTAAGAACCAGGTAAATATGAAACCAACTTTTTAAGATGATCTATGTGATTATGCCCAGCAATCTGTAACGTCTTCCTTCCCTGTGCTGGGGTTTGAATTGCAACGGCAGCGCTGCCTGATGCAGCAAGTAGTCTGGATGGCTAGCAATCCCATTTCCAGCGAGCCGTGTTGGACATGCGAACCAGCCCGCAGCTGGTGCTGCGCAGAGGTGCCTCCCTCCTGCATTTCCAACTGCACAGACGGCATCCAAATGGGCTCCCAGCCTCTCCGCTGCCTCGCGTCTCAGCTTAATGGAGTATGTCGATTCCTCTTGGCTCCGAAGCACATCCTGAACGCATTAATAAGGACTCGAAGGATTTGGATCCATTATGACATGACAGATTAGTTATTCATATGCATATTTTTAAAAAGGAAAAATAAAACAAAACAGATCTTGGGTTAAAATGGAGACATCTGATTATCAGCAAGAAAATTCACAACTAGGGCATCAGGTCTTTTAAAGCCCTCCAGGCCTATTGCCTTTGTAAAAGTAGCCAACAAAAAAAAAAAAAAAACGTAAAATATATATAATGTATGTGTAGATGCACACACACGCACTGATGCTTTCCGTGCCCTGAGACATGCACCAATCTAAAACGAAGCATGCACTATCACACAGCTTCAGTTCTTGAGTTCCTTCTTGTTTGCTATTTCTTGCTTTTAAATTCAGCAGCTGAGCAACAAGCTGACTTGTGACGATCACTGAGTCAGAGGCAATCCATGATGAGACCCAAGGTCAGGAGATCCCCTAAACCAGGCTCCATTTAAAGCATTTGGCCCAGGAAGGGCTTGTCTGACCACAAGGACAGATGCTTCTCGCTGGCTCCTACCCATCATAACCCTAAAACGGGAAGCACCGTGCAGGTATGAGCAAGAGGGCTCAGAGGGAGCCAGCTCAGGATCAGGAGCCCCACAGCTCGTTTGCCGCATGTCATCACCGTACTGGCATCGCTTCTGATATTTCCTGATGCAGCATCACTGGACTCGGGTCCATACATCTGAATGTAACAAAATCCCCTGATCCTTTTTGCAGGTCAGTGCCTGACATCGTTTGCTGCTATCTGACAAACAGATACTCCGGGCTGGGCAAAACAGCTAAACCTCCCTGGATCAGAGCATCGATCAGAGCATTCAGCTGCAAATCCTACCTCATTTCACAGGAGCGTATCCTGCCTGTGAAACCTCCATCAGAAAGCAGGGGAGGGAGCTAAGTGCTCCTGGGCTACGTTCCCTCCTCACTTATGGGCCTTTGAAGCACAGGACCAGAAGTGGAAATGTTTATCAGCATGGGAATTAATACATTACTTTCTGTTTTTCCATACTTTCTGTTTTTCCATGCATGCCTTCTCACACATACACAACCATACCATGCAGGAAAGACCAGCTTAGACATGTGGCTCAAGAGCAACAAAAAGAGCATCAAAAAGCAACAAAAAGGATCTTTTCATCATTCCAGCAGCAACATCCCCTGCGGCACTTCCCTCCAAATGGGGAAATCCTACCCAGTCCTACTGAGTCATGAAAGAGTTGTGCTCTTTCGGTTCTTACGCTGACTTGCGGTAGTCCAGCTAGTCCCTCTACAGACTCAAAACAGGGCTAATGTCTTTCTCAAATCAGAAGTAAAAGGCAGTGACGACTATGCAAAACCTCAAGAAGTCAGGAAAGCTGAATTCTAGCTATAAAAAGTGGAAAACACCTAGAAGACTCTACCCCATCTAGCCTTTTGAAGCTGTGGCCCACAGATGCCCGGTGGCACTGGAATGCTTTCCAGGAGTCCACGTAGAGACGAAAACAAGCCTACTGTCAGCAAGGGAGACAGGTCTGCCTGTACTTTAGTAGTCCACTGAGAGACTGGAAACCCCCATCCAGTCCTCCACATTAAGCAGAAGGGATTTGCTCCCCTCCAGCATATTCCTGTAGTGGAGAGCATACTGCCCCAAAGCCATGCTAGGGACCAGAGGTCACTTGGTCCCAGCACATATTCACGTCTCAGGGTTCCTCATGCACAAAGCCTCCCTGCTCCATCATCTCTCTCTTCCCCAGAAGCGGCTGTACCTGTTTTTGGCAGTGATATAAGACATGATGTTTTGGTTGAAGAACTTCAGGATCAGCGGGATGCAGTTGGCAAACACCAAATGTTGGGACACGTACTCAAACTGAGGAAGAGAAGTGAAATGGGTCAACGTTAGCTGGAACAAGTGAGAGCATCACCTGAGAATGGAAACCCATTTCCAGCCAAAAGCAAAGCAATCCTGATGGTTTGCTCTAGACACCTCGCAGACCATCTTCCCCTTGCAGAAGTCTGCTGTAGAAGGCTTGCATCATATACAGCAACTCCCACCAGCTGGAAAACTCTACTTGCCATAGAGTGGACCCACAAACTTTATGGCAGTAGTTTAGGAATAGCTGCACCTAATGACTGCAGTATAGCTTTTCAGGATAAAAATCTGTGGCAAAACAGTATATGGGGAAGAGGGAAGGAAGAGATGTAGCTATTATATGAGAAAATACAAAATCCTTATTGCTGTCACACGCTAACCCCAGTCCCCTTACCTTCACACATGCTTTTAATTTCTCTCCCCTCTAAACATTAAATGGTCTGGGTATGTACAGCTGCATAATACAACAAATCTCTACTGTCCTCTAAAGAGACAGACACAAATAGCAGCAATATCCTGTCCTGTCCTATCCCATGCTATCCATGCCTCTCACTAACCTGCAATCAACATTCCAAATTTGAGAGCAAAGAAACAGTTTGTTCCTACACGTCTTGTGTCAGCCTGGTACAAGCTGTCGACACTCAGTACGCCACTGACGACACACTGCCACCGTTATTTGCGAGTGAGTAACTGGCAGTCCCTGCTAGCCAGGATCCGAGATGCTCTCACTGCTTTGAAATGCAGCTGCCAGTGACTAGTATGTTATATAGGATCTGACCAAAGATAATGCTGAACTGCAATAATCTGATGGCATTTCTCCGTTGGCATAAGAAACGCCAAATCTCAAAACAGAACCAAGACAAGAAACCCCCACGATCTGTGTTGGTGCGCAGGTCCGTGCGATTGCTGCCGCACCGACGCGGCAGCCAGCGAGCACAGGGTGACCCCAGCAGAGCCTGGACCAGCCACACTCTCCGTTACCCTCCGCGGCTTTCTGGAAACATCGTCTCAGCCCCTGCAGTGGTTTTTTGGGGTGCTCCCTGAGACCAGCTTTGGCACTGAAAGAAATTATGATGGCTTACCCAAAATCAGACACAAAAGCAGAATCAGGGGGGGAAACCCCACAGCTTTCTCCAGACTTAGCACCAGACTGCAAGGGTCCTCCTGCCACGGAGGAAGAAGTGAGAGGAGCCGTTTTGGGGGTGAAGTGAGAAAATTTAGTGAAGGGACGTGGGGGGATCCAGAACAAATGTAGGATTGTAAAAACGTGGGGGTTTGTTTATCCAATCCAATATATGGATTTATATTTATCCTCAGATAAATATTAGTGGCTTCATAACACAGATGGATTTGTACCACGCTGAAATCTTTAAAAAGAAAAAAAAATTACAAAACACTAATTGTTTGTCTTGCAGAATGAGTGGAGAACTGGGCCCAGGCCACAGCTCAAATCAGTCCTCGGTCTTTTTTTAATCAAGGAAAGCCCTCATGCGGGTGCAGTTCGATTGGTGCCATGTAGATGAAACAAAAATCAGATTGCATCTAGGACCCAGACCTCCAGGCCCTGTTGAAACTGGAGCCCCAAGAACTTGATCCTGCTGAGGGACAGAGGACCAGATTAGTTGACCTCCTGAGGTCCTACCCAGCACTATTTCTGGTCACTGGAGATGAGACAGAGCAAAAGAGGGTCTTGTCTAACCCCCATCCCCTTCCCCCTTCTGCCAGGGAGGCTCGTGCTCGTGATATCTCCTAAATTTTAACCTGATCAGCCACAGCGTGAATTTTTTCCAGAAGTCTGAAAACTCCTTCCACGTGAATGGAAACAATCCTGTCAAAACACAGTCAGAGATATATTGCAGGCAGGTTATCCCTGCCTGAGTAACCCTATACAAATTCTGGCCCGGGGCTAGGGTTCCCCGCTACAGACAAGCAATCTGCAGCTCCTCGTGGAAACCCTTCCTGGTGAGGTCTTTTAGGAGAGGGTTTATCAGGACACACCGGCTTGGCAACCCTTCTCTACGCTCACCTGGTAGATGTGGTTCAGCTTGAAGTGCTTGAGGAGCAGCAACAGCAAAGCTGAGATGCTCTTCACAATGATCTCTTTGTGTCTGTTCACATCAATCCCCAGTTTCATGCTCTGAAGAACAGTGATGCTGGGTTGGAGGGAAAGAAGGTAACAGCACAGTGGGTATGGGAGCAAGGAGGACTAAGGGACTGTTGACTTCATATTCATCTGGACAGGCTCTACAGAAACAGGGACCATCGCTTCCCCCTGGGACTCCTATTTCCATCCTCTCCTGCCTGGTGACATCAAGTGCGTTCAAAAATGGAAAAAAAAGCTGATTGCCCTCCACCAGCAATCCTGGGGGAGCGGTATGAAGGACACCTGCCATATGCTCACATATCTTTATGATTTGTGTCAATTAGCATGATTTTATGATTTGTGTCACTTAGCTAGCAGAGCACAGCGGCTGCCGACTGTGCTTGAATTGTTACACTCCTAAAAAACCAGCATCAATTCCTTGGCTTTCACCTCTCTGCCCTGGTGGCAACAGTAGCTTGCACCTATCCAACGAGACGTCCCCAAATCTGGAGCCCCCCGAACTCATTGGCAAACCCCAGCTCTCCTGCTCAGTCCAAGACTTCGTGGCAAAACTGGGATGGCTGGTGGCCACATCCTCAAGGACTTACGGCATCTCTTCAGGCAACACGTCTGCCAGGATGTTGATGGAGTCGGTCTTGGCTTTAGAGGTGGGCGCTGCAGCAAGGAGGATCTTCAACAAAGCTATCTGCAGAAGAGGGCAGGCGTGGGGGGATGCTCCCAGGAAGGAGCATTCCTTTCTTCTCCTTCACTTGCTGAAACTGGGCAACTTCAAGCCAACTCCATAGGGTTTCACCAGCCCAAGGTCCACTCACTGTGATGGACCAACTATGCCAAGGCTCACCCTCTCCTTTTATACCCTGGACAGACAGACCGAGTGTGGGGAGCATGGCAGCTCTGTTTTAGCCTTAAGGCATCATGAGCACCTGATCTCTAGTAATATGGATAAAATAATGCAAGGGACACCTGGAGCTTAATGCATTTAAATCTGTGTTCATCTCTCCCTACAGACAGAGGGCACGTGACCCAGTTAGGATCTTAGAATCACAGAATCACAAAATGGTTTGGGTTTGAAGGGACCTTAAAGATCATCTAGTTCCAATCCCCCCTGCCATGGACAGGGACACCTTCCACTAGACCAGGTTGCTCAAAGCTTCATCCAACCTGGCAACATAGCTGAATTTCAGGACACACATTGTATTCCTCTGGGAATCTCTTGGGGCCATGGGAAGGCCACAAGGGATGTCCCTGTAAGGAAGGTCATAACTTACAGACTCTCCACAGTTTGAATAGCTGTTGAGAGCACAGCCAGGTTGGAAGAGACCTGAAGGTGTTAACACCTTGTTTGCTGAGTGACGTAAAGCACGATGATGGTTTAGTTCGGTTCCTGGCCCAGCAAGCCATCACACTCGCAGATCAGCATGATATTGTAACACAAAGTTAATCTCAGCAAGAAGGACAAAAGCTCAAGGGACAGTGAAGTCCATAGGTTGCTTCTGAGGCCAGAAGTGAAGATGCCTGCATCAGTGTGTGACAACTTGCTGGTAAATACTACAGCTCACACAGCTCAAGAGATGACACAGGGCCATCCCTGACTGGTTCCCCTCAGTGTCTGGCAGGCAGGAGCCAGTTTTGTGCTCCCACCAACGTGGAGGACTTTGTTCCTTGTTCCCAATCTTCCACACACATCCTATTTTCCAACCACTGACCTGTCTCCAACCATTTGACTGTGTCCCTGGGTATCTATACCCCTTGATCCTCTGAATCCCTCCTCTTGGACTGTACTTTCCACCCAGCTCTGCTCTGGATTCCCACCAAAATCTCACCATTCAAGTCCTGAACACACGCCAGCAGCCCCGTGCTGAGCTCTGCAGCTCACAGATTGGCACCCTTCCCCACTCAAAAGCTCTTCTTTACTTTTAAGAAACACAGGCTTACCATATACTGGGGGAGATTGTACAACATTGCTCGATACAAGATCTCACAAGGGGTTTCTTGGACTTCCTCTTCTCCCTGGCACAGAGAAACATTAGAAACAAGGGAAAATTAAGTATTTCCAGTCCACACACTTGAGATATATCAGTCACCTCCATAAAACCCAGCTTGGGGACTCAATGATGGACCCAGCTGCATGCTGACTGCAGGAAGCTCCAGGCCTTTCTCCACTGCTACATACAATCAAGATAGGGACTTCTAGAAAAAAGAGCACCCCAGGAATGTCCTAAGGATCACAGAGAACATATGGATTTCTATGACACCTTGGAAATCTTCCACACGCCTATCTAGTGATGAGGTGCAGCAACTTCTTACCAGAGACATGGGGCACTTCTCCAGCTCCTCCTCGTTCTTTATCTGGACGTCTGAGATGGAAACGTACTTGTGCTGGCAAAATACACAGACAGAGGCAGAGCGATATCACAACTGAAGGATGAAACACAGTCAGCGATGGTGACGACAGTTGCTGATTTCAGCAATATCCGAGTTAGGTGTATAGGTCACAGCAGATACATGGAGAACTCATCTTTGTGTGGGACATCCCTCTGTCCCTGAAGCCCCTCACACATCATGCCTCTGATTACTTCCACCTACTCCTTCTAGGATCTCTCTGTAAGTAAATGGAGAGGGACAATCACCTCCAAAAGGCAATCCAGACCTTAGATAGGGTCATTTGGGCTCTGGAGGTGTCTCACTCCACGTGGAGCACTGCAGGAGCCAAGGCTAGCCATGCTTCCCCCTGGGAACAGCACAGGTCTGGGCATGTATGTCCAAACCTATCTCTGAAAGTCTGTCACCTTCGAAGCAAATGCTCACCAGGACGCAGTAATGCTCTACCTCGGATAAAGGGAAAGTCCAAGTGCTGGACAATCTACTTGGAATGCAGTGAGGACTCGGTTTTCCATTTTTTGCCCCAATTCCTGCAAGAAGCTCCAGAAACTTTTCCTCTGACAACTAACAAGAAGGGATCTTCTTACTCCCTCCAGTAACTGTGTTTCAGCCAGAGGTTAGATGTGAGGATCCCACACCACATGTGGCGGATATCCAGCCCCTCTCAGCTGTTCAGATCTTGACTGGATGTATCAGATTGACTTCCAAAGGCAGCAAGAGCAAGAGCTCAGACCGAAGGCATTGCTGTACATCAGCTAAAGAGGAGCAGAAGACTAAATTCACATGAAACATTTACTGCGGGCTGAGAGCATACATCTGAGGAACTCGAAACTCGTTATAAGTTCTGTATCACAAAGTTTATGTGTATGAGACTTGATGCCCTGCAATCTCCCTATGGCCCTGGTGACCTTGGCCAAAGATTTCCCCACTTCCATGAGATCCCCACAGGTCCGATCCCACCTCAGAGCATCTGCTGAGTACCAGGGAGCAGAAATAGCAAAGGATGAGTTTAGACAAGCTGACTGTTGCTCAGTGAGGCTTTCTGGGCTGCTTCATCCAAGTGCTGCATGTGGATCTACGATCTTACCTGCTTCAGTGTCTTCACGCTTTCATGGATGGGCCGTGGTAGCCCTATCAGGGTTTCGGTGTCTCTGTGGGGGATGAAAGAAGGTAAGTACGAGGCTGGGAAGAAGATCTGGGTTTAACACTTCCACATCATACAAGGTAAAAGAGGGAGCCTGTAGTCCACTGAATCTATGGAATGTGTCCCAGGTGGGTCAGGAATCGGGAGGGGTGTTGGCATGGGCTGCCCACCCTCCCACCTCCTCCCCAGCAAAGCCTGCACAAGAGAGGGGCAACATCAGGGTGAAGAACTGGGGTGAAATCAGGTCTCTGCATGGAGCCAGCTTGAGCCCAGCACTGCACCTAAAAACGAATGTACCCTGCTGGGCCCATGCCAGGATGACTCTGCACCTGCAGCTTGATTTATTCACAAACTGGGTAATTTGCTGTGGATACCAGATTGTCCCAACTCCCTCCTGCATCAAACCAGTCTCTGGCTTGGGCCAGGGGTCTCTTATTCTGGGCTAGGTCTGATTTTTATTAGAAAGAGGTCCTTGGAGACCAGCAACTCCAAGAACATGTTTTTATAACACCAAGTGCACTGCTGCAGCTCCAGCAAAATCCAGCATTGGGCCGCATTGTCCTGAGCATGCCTTCGGCTGGCTCAGTTGAGAAAAACCTAAGCTCTGTGGATACCTCCCACCAGCTGAACTGCACTGATGGAAGCTATGAGACAGACTCACTGTCCCAGCGTGAATCCGATGAATTTGTTCCTGCTTGCTTCCAGGAAATGCTCGATGTCTTTCTGTCTGATGGAGCAGGAGAGAAACAAAAACAAGGAGAAGGTTGGAAAATAGACATATACCAGATCACAGCCTACATTGCTCAGAAAGGCCAGCAGTGTGAGACCAGCAAGAACCTTTGAGCTTTCTAGGATTGATTTCTAGAGGTCTTAATAGCAGTGGACTAGAGCCACTATTGCTCTCGTTGGTTGGGAGCAACGTGAACCAAAACCATTTGTATTTGCTGTGCAACTCCATGGGATTGTGCAAATGGAGAGGAGTTCTCTACGACCAGCACCTTTTTATCCACCTTCTGTGCTCCTAGCACATGCATCTTCAAGTGGCATCTGCTCGCTTTGAGTGAACAAATGTTGTCTCCGCAGTCTGGCAGAGCACATGCTGCTCCAAGAGAGCAAGCTGATATCTTGTCCACCTTGGGCATCTTTCATGAGAACTGGTCAGGGTCTCAGCACTACAAGTAGGACATGAACCGTGAGCCAAGGCTCTTACAGGCAGAAAGAAACCCAGCTGGATATCCAGACACCAGCCAAGAAAAACAACGGTCACTTGATTTTGAAGCGGAGAGCATTAAGTTACGTGGAGTAACATGGCACTGCGTGTGTGGAGACCCACGTGGGAAACCGATTCTTGTCGTGTCCCTGCAAGGAGTGCTCTGCATAGACACACTTAACCCTGTCACTGCTCCCACATCAAAAAGACGTATTTGCTCCTGTGATTTAAAGATACTGAATTAAATCCAGGCTTCAGATCAACAGCGAAAAAACTTGCATAAATTAGAGGGAAGGGGACAGAGGATTTCACTCTCTTTTCCTAATCCTTCCCCTGTATCACATGTAGCAGAACTGGTCTTAGGAAGGGAAGGCACCAACTTCTTTATCCTCAGATGTTTTTCTCCAATTTCTTATCTTAAAGCAAGGCCATTCAAGAAGGCTTCATCTGGCAACACAAGAGTCCCAGTCAACAAGCAAGAAGCAATGTCATTAACCAGTTCCCAAGACAATTAGCCTAAGACCTTGCCCTACCAAGATCCATTGGTGCCGCTTTGGAAAGCTGACCCTGCTCCCGCAGCACTCCACCACAAGCCTCCTTCCCAGTACAACCTGGGATGTCCAAAATGGGATCGCCACTTATTGGCCAAGCGTGGCCATGCTTGGTTTGTAAAGCCTGGGGAAGAGCTCAGCTAAACCCAGCCCAGAAAGGACCAACCGAGACAAAAAAAAGAAGGGGATTCACTTCAGTTCAACTTGTCAGAGGCCAACAAACTCGCCACAGACTGATGTTCAGCCTGCAATGAGCTCCAGGACAGGTAGGGCTGGGAAGGACGGCAATGAAACCAGATGGATTTACCTGACTTTGGGGGCCCAGGGGAGCCCTTTGGGGAATGACACCCTTTCGATAGGTGGGCGCTGAGCAGGCATCGTGGGGATAATCGCGTCCCGCTCCATCAGGTCCAGTTCCCCCTCGATCCCGCTGTCCACATCATCGTTCTCCTCGTCGTCAATTCCTGCTTCATCATTCTTGAAGGGGTCTCTCTCGTTGTAGATATCCAAACTGTCTTGCTTTACCAGAGGCTGCAGCAGAAGGGGAAGGAGAAATTCAAGTCACTCCATGCACTTCATTTCCCTCCCAGCTGCTGGCACCAGGCCTCTCCATCCTGGAAGGATCACGCTCCCAGATGTTCCTCAGGTGAGGCTTTGCTTCCTAGCTGTTACCACCAGAGCCTGGACAAGGAACAGCCCCCTGTGTACCTCTAACCTTGCTGTTCTTGGAGATGTGACCCCCTTTTCCACCTTAACTTTTGGAGCTACCATCTGACATCTCTGCCCTAGCAAAAGAGGTGTTTTCATCCTCAGACCATAACACAGCAACTCCAAGAGCAGAGCTAAAAAAAGATGAGCTTGCTGTGAGCAGTTTACTCCTCAGTGCTTATCAGCCCTTTGCCATAGGGTCAGGATGTCCTCTCGCTTCCTCCGGATCAAGTGCATCGCAGGGCTGATCTGCCGCAACTCAAATTGGTGGATGGAAAACTGGACATGGGCCAGCAATGTGCACTCACAGCCCAGAACACTAACTGTATCCTGGGCTGCATAACAAGAAGCGTGACCAGCAGGTCAAGGGAGGGGATTCTCCCCGTCTGCTCCGCTCTGGTGAGACCCCCCCTGCAGTACTGCGTCCAGCTCTGGGGTCCTCGGAACAGGAGAGACATGGACCTGTTGGACTGAGTCCAGAGGAGGGCTGGAGTGATCAGAGGGATGAACACCTCTCCTGTGAAGACAGGCTGAGAGAGTTGGGGTTGCTCTGCCTGGAGAAGAGAAGGCTCCGGGAAGACCTTCTAGCAGCCTTCCAGTACCTAAAGGGGGCTTATAAGAAAGATGGGGACAAACTTTTTAGCAGGGGCTGTAGCGATAGGACAAGGGGTAATGGTTTTAAACTAAAAGAGGGGAGATTCAGACTAGATGCAAGGAAGAAATTTTTTTACAATGAGGGTGGTGAAACACTGGCCCAGGTTGCCCAGAGAGGTGGTCGATGCCCCATCCCTGGAATCATTCAAGGTCAGGTCAGACAGGGCTCTGAGCAACCTGATCTAGTTGAAGTTGTCCCTGCTCATGGCAGGGGGGGTTGGACTAGATGACCTTTAAAGGTCCCTTCCAACCCAAACTGTTCTGTGATTCTGTGAAACTGGAACACACAGGAACACTTGTGGGGGGGGAGGGGGAAGGAAACACGCTCCCAAGCACAGGCTGGCATCCTTGAACGGATGATGGTCCCCACTGGAAAAGCATCCTGGGCTGTGTGCGCGGAGGATGAACCTGCTCTTACCCTCCGGCTGCGGTGACCGCGCTTCTGCTGCTGCTGCTCCGTGAGCTCAATGCAGTAGGTGGGAGGTGAAGCGGCGCGCATGCTGCGCATCACCTGGATGCTGTCCTCTGGCAAGGGCGGCAGCCCCAGCTCCTCCCGCTTCCTCACCTTCATCGCCTGCAGGGCTTCAAATCCACCCAGCGTGAACTAGGAACCAACAAGAGAGGTGAGAGAGCGGGGAGCGGACATCCCACCTGGACTGCATGGCTCTTCTGGGTTTCCAGAGGAGCAGTAGTTTGAGGCCATCAAACTGGAGAGCTGAGGATGAAGAAGCCACGTCACTGGTTCATTCTCGAGAATTCTCCCCCAGCCCATGTCCTCTGCATGGCTCAGCCCACCCTCGTCCCAGAAGAAACTGTTTGCCTTGTGTCAGCCTCTTGTGCCATCCTAAATAACCTTGTTATGGTTGGATTGAATAGTGGGGAACATCCAGGCTGCATTAGCACTATTCCCAAAATGACCAGTTTCTGGAAAAAGGAAGGGTTTGCACCCACCAGAAGCACCTTCCAGAGCAGGAGCAGGACCTTCTTCATGGGGAAGTGAGGAGCATGACCACTGCAGAACTTGGTCACCATCGTGAAGAGCAGAAGAGCAAAGGGCTCTTCAGTGTGCACGGGGAAACCTGGTGGAGAGAGGGACCAGAAGCAGGTTCAGAGCAGATCCCCCATCCCTGAGGCTTTACCGCCGGTCCAGCACGACGAAGGGACCTCCTTAGGGCACAATGAACTTTGTGGCTCAACTCAGCTCCATCCTGAAGGTCTCCCGGCAGCTTTTCCACTCGGGGGGATCTGTCTCCTGCTCCACACGGATGTTCTCCACCATCAGGTACATGACACTGAGCAGCACCCTGCCGGGACAGCAGGTCAGGCAGGTGATGCTGCCAGTGAGAGGACACTTTGTCCCCCCCCACAGCCTCCGCCCGATGTGCTAGCGGGGGGCAGAGAGGAGGTACCTGAGCTCCGTGCTGTCGGCCAGCGAGATGGCCGGCTTCCTCAGGGCGCTGCTGCAGGCCTGGCTGTTGCTGCGGGGAAGGGGACGAGCTCAGTGCCAGCCACCGGGCACGGGCTGCTCCTCACCCTGACCCCCAGCCCATGTCTGCAGCGGTGGAAACACCACGCCGGGGGACGTGCCGTGGCTGCGGCACCTCCCCTGGTCCTCAGTGAGGAGGAGGAGGAAGGAGAAAGAAGAAGAGGGTGAGAAGGATGGGGAGAAAGAAGATGAAGAGGAGGGCAAGGAGGATGGAAGAGGGTGAGGAGGATGAAGAAGAGGGCAAGGAGGATGGGGAGAAAGAAGATAAAGAAGAGGAGGGCAAGGAGGGCGAGGAGAAAGAATAAGATGAAGAAGAGGACAAGGAGGGTGAGGGCAGTGCGGGTCCTCTCACTCAATCTCCATGTTGAGGAGCTCCAGGAAGGCAGTGAAGGTTCCCAGCCGGTACAGGAGGAAGCTGTTGTGCCGAGACCAGTGCAGAACATCCCCTTCATTATCACAGTCTCCGAAGACACCTGGAGAGGACCAAAGGGAGGCACTGGTTAGGGGGGAGTTGCCTTTGGACCCCTGGAGCACACGGGACCACCCCGGGAAGCAGCTTCACTGCACCGACCTGGCACAACCCCAAGAGAAGGCTTCTCCCAAGCCCCCATGCTGAAGCCAGGCAGCGGATACATGGCCACATCCAGACACGGGGGATGTGGTCCTTACCCTGTGCCAGGTAGAGGATGGCCCGTGCTACTTTGAGCCGCTTGTCCCTGTTGACCACCTCCAGCCCATCCAGCAGGCGCATGACATAGGCCTTCTGCTGAGCCCCATCCAGCTCCAGCCACCTCCTGCCCTGCACTGGAAAGAGGACACGACAACCAGCCAGGTGCCTCCCCGGGGGTCCCGCTCTCACCCAGGGGGGCTACCCCGAGCCCTGGGGTGCTGAGCCCAGAGCTGGTACCTTGAGCGTGAAAATCCTCCTCGAAGCATCTCCTGTTGGTGCTGAGCTCGGGCTCCTCGGTGTAGCTGTACAGTTCTGATGGAGAAAGGGGTCAGCAGGGACCCGGAGGGGGTTCACCCTCCTCCTCATCACCAAGTTCCTCATGGGGCTCTGAAACATCCCTACGCACCCGAGGAGACACGGGGCAGAGACCCAAACTTAGCCCTGAGCTCTTCTGCAGCTCCAAGGGGCATCTTGGAGCCACCCAGTGCTACCAAACTCATCATTTTCATCCTCGTGTCCAGGCTGGGCTGTTCCCACGGTCCTGCTCACAGCGACAGTGCTCGAGCTGCATCTGTTATTTCATAGGGGCTATTTGGGAGGGTAATTTTCTGTCCCAGTTATGGTGTTTGCAAAGGGAGAGACTGCAGGAGCACCCAGGCAAGACCTGCACTGATTTCACACCCAGCAGCTCAGATATTTTGGGAGCTGCAAATAGGGGCTGGACTTGGAGGGAGATGATGTTGTGCCTGTTCCTATATAATTCCTACCTGTTCCTGTATAATTCCTATAGGTCCTATGGTGCTGAGCAGCACCATGGGGGACTGAAACGGTCCTGCAAGGGAGGAGTAAGGGTCCCTCGAAGAAAAAATGTGCTTTAGCCGGGCCAGCTCGCACAGCTGAGACACACACAGCTAAAAATAGCCTCTTAGCTGAGGGTTACGGGGCAGAAGCAGCTGGAGTAGCTGCAGGGCAGGAAGATACAGGATGAGGACTCGACCCGTTGTGGCACCCACGATAAAGGGTGACACTTCCCAGCCTGGGCTGTGCCACCGGGCACGCCACCCATCCCCTGCACGCCCGTCATCGTGTCCCGGGTAATTCGGAGCATGGGGTAATCCCCGTGCCCCCACACCTCGCTTTTGCTCATCCCCAGGGAGCGAGTGGTTCTCTATTAATAAATCCCTCTTGCTCTATTACAGCAAGGATGATACCACTCGATATCCATCCCGATTCCCGCTCGCCGACTCCCCAAGGGATTTTTTTTTTTTTTTCCCTCCCCGGCAGGCACCTATTAATAGCATCCCAGCACCCAAACGCCATTTCACCTGCTAACTCGGCGCTGTGGGTGTCGGCATCCCTGTATTCGAACTCCAGGTTGGGGCAATCCACTGAGCCCTGTGGAGAGCGGTTTGGGATTAGCAGGGGGAGCTGGCGCATCCCCATGGATATTTCGGGAGGCGGGATGGCTGCCAGCACTCTCAGCCTTTGCATTAAAGCTCCTCCAGCCACTGGAGCAGTGACTTGTGCACGGATGATCTTGACACTGGTCTCCAGGGCTCAAGCGGGACATCCACGCAAGGCTACTTAAAATATGGTGCAAATTTGGAAGGCGAATGTAAAAAATAGCATTTCTCAAGTCCCAGGGAAAGCAGAGGCAGGACCCGAAGTGCCAGTGAATATTCGGTGCATTTCAGAGCCCCAAATAGGCTTAAAAACAAAGTCTGGGGGCTGGTTTGAAGCAAAGGTGCCTGGGAGGATGCAAACCCCCTGCGCTTAGTCCTTAGCATCCCAGATCCGACAGCTTTCGGGGCCGGGCTTTGCCCTTTCAAAGCCGGTAGGATTGTGGATCTCTCCCCTCCTCCCCTGCGGATGGGGAACTGGAGCATGAAACTTCGCCGGAGGATTACGGCAGGGCAGGGAGCGGGCGGCCGCAGCCAGACGAGACCCAACGCTGGCATTGTGCCGCCGTGCCCCGGGAAGGTAACACATGAATGGCTAATCAACTAAATTAACATAATTTCTCATTCTGAGTCCCAGCATCCCTTCTCGGCAGCCAGGCTGGAACCGATGCTCATCGTCACGATTAATATTGATGACCCCAGAGGACGCACAGCTCCGAGCTGAGCCCAACTTGCTCAGAAAACGTTGGTTTCTCACCCAATTTTTGCAGCCAAGCCGGCGGGGCGGTTCGAGGAGCTAAAGCCGAGGAGGAATTTGACGAAGCGCGTGCAGCGCTAATCCGCTTGGAGAGGCCGAGCAAGAGGAGAAAAGCAAACCCCAAATTCACGGGCAGGTCTCGGGGGCCACCACTTGGGCACTGTCCCCCAGGGAGAAGGGACCCTTTTTTGGGTCAGCTGTCCCCAAGGAGCCCCTCGACCCGCAGCTCCTTGGTGGGGAAGCAAGGTTTTTCCCATCCTCTGCTCACGAGGGTTTGTCCCATGGTGGCTTTACCGTGGCTGGGGACATCAGTCGTGGGTCGGATCCTGGTGACCTCAGCCCGGTCCTGCTTCCCCCACCTGCCCGGTCCTGGCACCCACGAAAAGCCGGACGGGTGCAGCCGGGGAAGAGCAGTGGCGGTGATGGAGCCCCCGGGGGGGGATTAGTGGCTGGGTTATTTGGGCAGGAGGGGTGAAGGGTGATGGAGGGGACTGCGGCCCCTGGACGCGGTGGGAGGGTAAGTGGGTGCTTGGAAGGTGTGGGGGAGCCCAGGGCCAAGCTGGGACCCCAAACCCCTGCTGCCAGCTCTGGGGGTCGGGGGGTCAGTTTCCCTGGGGATCCCCACTCCAGACTGGGCAGCAGGACCCCACAACGCCCCCCTCCAGGGTGGAGGTGGCGGGGGCGGGGGGGGGTAAACCCCCAGGACCGGGACATGCCCCAGCTCTGGATCGGGCTCCTTCCAACGGCGGCCTGGCAGGAACCCCGACCCCCGGGGCAGGGACACCCCTCCCCATCTGGGGTGTCGTGTGTCCCCCCCCCGCCTCCAAAAGCGGCGTCCAGAAGGAACCCCGGGGCGAGGAGGTGTGTGACACTACCGCCTCCCCCCCTCCCACCGCCCCGGTCTTACCTCGGACTCCTTCCGCTGGCTCCTGAAGAGCTCCCGGTTCTTGGGCTGGGGTTGGGGTTGGGGCTGGGGCTGGGGCTGGGCCTGCCGAGCCCTGCCTGGTCCCGGTCCCGGTCCCGGTCCCGGTCCCGGTGCCGGCGCCGCTCCGCCCGCCGCCTCCATCCGCTGCGGCCCCTCTGCAGCGCCGCCGAACACGTGGGGGCCGGGCCCCGCGCCACGCCCCTCGCCACGCCCCCTCAACGCGCCCATTGGTCCACCGCTCCTCGGGGCGGGGCCGGAGGATACATTGGGCGGGGGGAGGGCGGAGCCAGAGGGGCCTTTTTGGGGGGGGGCGGACGACACGGGGGGGTGTTGGGGTAACCCAGGGGGACTTGGAGGGATGCAGGGTACCCTCGGGATGGGGGGGGGGTGTGCTGGGAACAGGGGGTGCTGGGGGGGGCACACACGGGACATGGGGTGTGCCTGGAGGTGACAGGTTTTGGGGGGGAGGGGGGGCTATGGGGTGCGGCAGGGGTGATGAGGGGGTGCTGGGTGCAAGAGATGCTGGGGGCGGCTATGGGGGGTGCTGGGAGGGGGGCTTTGGGGTGTCCCTGGGGGTGCTGGTAAGAGGGGGGGGCCCTGGTAAGCGGGGGGGGTGCTGGGGGTGCTGGGGGGGGCTATGGGGTGCGCCAGGGATGATGAAGGGGTGCTGGGAGCAAGAGATGCTGGGGGGGGCTATGGGGTGTTGCTGGGGGTGCTGGTAACAGGGGGGGCCCTGGGGGTGCTGGTAAGAGGGGGGGGCTGGGGGTGCCACAGAGGGTACAGAGTGTCCCCAGGGGTGATGGGTTGGGGGAGCAGGGGGGTGCTGGGTGCAGTACGAGGTGCCCGTGGGGCTAATGGGGGGTGCGGGGGGGGGGGGGCTGGGTCCTGCTGGCACCTGGGGGCCAAGGGTCGGCGTTCCCCAGGCATCCCCCCAGCATCACCCGTTGAGTCGGGTTAGCCAAACCCCCTGTTACCACGATTTTGGTTAAAAGCAGCTCCTGGGGGCCTGGAAACCAGGAGTGGGAGAGATGGGGGGGACTCTCCTCCCTCTCTCTCCACCCAATATGGGGGGGGGGGGTTGCTTTTGGGGGTGACTATTCAGACGTGTGGCCAGGGAGGTGCTGGACACCCCGTCTTGGTGCTGCCTGTGGTCCCCAGCCGCCGGAAAACCAAAGTCTTTCGGTCGGTATTTCTCTGCACCAGCCCCGCAGCGTTTGCAGCTCTGCAGCAGGGAGGTGACAGATCGGGAGCAGAAGAGATAACGGGATTTTATTTTTTTTTCCGGCACCGCTCATCCCCCTTTCCTCAAGGACACATCGGCAGCAAGAGCCAAAACAGCCGCCCCGGAGCCCAAACAGCCCCGGCTGCCCCAAGGACGCGTGGCCGCCGAAGCAGATTTTCCAGCCGGGTTTTATACGGCAGCGGCGGGAGCTCGGGGTTACGGCACAGCACCGGGTTTGGGGACAACCTCCCCATCCCCAGCCCAGGGCATCACCATCCCTCACCCCCTCGTTGTACCCCCAGCCCCAAAAATTCCCCATCTGCTCCTGCAAGTCCTGAAAGACACTCCGGAGAAGCTGAGTTTTCCAATGTTTTATTTGTGTTTTGAGATTACAGAGTCTTTATTGCTGATCTAATACAATCACTCAGACATTAATATTTAAAACATCCTTTTGAAAATGTTACATTTGCAAAGTTTTCATTTCCTCACTGCAGGCTGATGACAGGTTTTGTCTTATTATTTCTAAAGTTCAGAACAGAATTAATTTCCTTATACAATTTTGCTGGTGTTACCTAAATCTCCTTTTTCCTAATTCTTTAAAAATGTGTTACATTAAAAAAAACCCAACAAACAAACAACCCATTACACATTTAATTTAGAGATGATCACAGAATATGATTCCAGATTGATTAGGAAAAAGCCAAGCAAGCAAAAAAGCTTACAGAGGAAGCAGAACGACATGGAGAAGAGCCTTAAAAATTGAGGTGGGAAAAGCCAGTTGGGATTTTATTATTAATTTTTTCTTTTTCTCCTATCTACCTGGAAGATAAAACGGGCTTAAAAATCGGCACGAAGGAATTCACGGATGAGGACAGCACCACCGTATGCTGTGCAAGCGACAGACACGGGGGAGGTAAGCGACTGCGTGAGCTGTACCGAAGGGTCACGCGAATGGAGAGGGATTTTCCTGGGGCAGAAGTGGCTGCGGTTGGGATGCCTGTTTTCCAAAAGCTGCCTTGCTCAACATGACCCCGCAACCATGTTTCACCTCGACTGAGAGCAGGATTTCACGCTGCACCTCTGCAGAGAACAACAGAAACTCTGGGGTTTTGCTGTTGATGGAGACCAAGGTACTCTGGCGCGGGGAAAGACCCAAATGTGACATTTCAAGTAGCTCAGGGGACTCTTCCCAAAAATCCCAGGATGTGGATAAAATTCATGAGTGAGTAGAGATTATTTTGAGTTTGTGGTTAGTGATCAGTCTTATCAGTCTTCTCAAAGCTCTAAGGTATTCGCAAGGTCTTCTCAAAGTCTCCTCAAAGCCTTCTCAAAGCCCTAACTTCTCCTCAAAGGCCTAACATCTCCTCAAGGTCTTCTCACCGTCTTCCTTCCAGGCTTTGAGAAATTTCAAAGAGAAATTTGGAATATGCAAGCATACGAGAACGTTTGCTCCAAAGACGAGCAGCTTGTGGTCAAGCTGACTTCAGACCTCAGCATCAAGAGCCACGAGAAGGACTTGGCCATCAAGACCGTAATTCCACAGTTTTTCCTTTCTTGTGCGTGAATGACCTGCCACAAAAGAGTTTTTCCTGACGGCAAAGAGGTCCGTGAGGACAAAACAAGAATCTGTAGCTGATGAGGAACTCGGGATACCAAAGCAGCAACCGCAGGATAAAGGCTTTGTGCTCACGGGGTTGGGCAATTTTATTTTAGAAGGACCATGTTCTCCATGTGAACCATAACAGTGACTCTTATGAGACACAGAGACTTCGAAAGTCACCTGGGTAAGTGTGCCGTGCTGTCCCCAGCGTACAGGTGGGACATCCTGGTCTAAAAAAGAGTAATGGCAAATTTGTTCTCCATTGGCTCTGATGCATCAAGATTTGAGGTGATCAAAGGGTTTTAGTGATGCTGAACTCTTCCCTGCACACAAAATCAGGGTGGGGATTACTCTGGTGTACGTCTCATACACTCAAAGGGGATTTCCAGATTTTATCGTACAAATATTACTAGAAAATAAAACTCCAAAGATTTCCATTGAGGACTGAAATTCAGCTGGAGAAAGACCTCGCATGGACACGGGTCCTCCCAGCCAGGATGGCCGACGAGCTCTGCTTTGGGTTTGGAAGAGCTCCTCGACATGTGAGCAGCATTTGTCAGCGAGGTTGCAAGGCTCTTCCACCAGCACGGGCACACGAGGCTGCCCTGTAGCCCCACCGGGAATACAACTTTGGTTGAACCGTAGGAGGTTGGCACTCGTAATGTAAGCAGCAGGAAAATACTGCGGAGCTGTGATGAAGGGAGCGATGGTGGGTCCTACCCCACCACCACGTCTGCCTCCGAGCGGGCACCACTCTGCCCTCCCGGCTCCTACCGCGCGCTAGGGGCTATCCCTGGCTGACCCTAACGACCGGACCCTTCGTTACAGCTTTCAGCAGTGCTAAGGCGAAGTTCACCGACTTTCTGGCAGAACCATCCCTCGGCCAGGTCGGCAGAATTACGAGAGGTTTCTCCAGTGATTGCTGGCGAGATTTTACCGCTTCGCTGCCAAGGTGGCACCTAGCTGGTCAGCAGCGCCTGGAGCAAATGAGGTTTTTAGCTGCGTTGTCAAATGGCATGAGAAATGCAAACCCAGTCGCCCTCCGGCTGGCTCTCACGGCTGCCAGGATCCCACTCCACTGGAAGAAGCACTGGGATGCGAAGGAAACCAAAAGCAACGTGTGACCTCGAAGTCAGATCCCACGGCTCCCGTCGTGCACATCGGATTAACGGTGACAACGGACTACTCCAAGTACATTGCAGCGATTCGATTCCACCAGCTTCCCCCTCACCTCCCTCATCCTCCCAGCCCCGAAAAAGAACAACCCAAAGAGAAAAATGAAACAAACGGAAAGAAATCCACCGTCTCCCAGTCCTGTGGCAGTACGAACACCAGTGGCAGAGGCCGCATGTACAGTATTCTAATTTAATAAATAAATAACCTAAACACACTGTCTACTATGTGAGCAAGCTCAGCTCTAACTTAGGAAGCTTGCGCTGTTTCATCCTGTACAGTAGTTGAGAAAAGACTTGGGTTCTTGTTCCTCGCGATTCTCCGGGATACAGCGGCAGGAACTTAGTATCTGGGGAAAAGAAGAGAAAATGAGGTTTTGGTGAGGAGCTGGGCAAGAGATGCGAAGCTCCCCCAGCATCAAGACGGTGTATTTTGGGAGGGGTAGATAACAAGAAAAGAAATTATTTAGAAAGGGACTCGGTCCTCATCTCCTCCCCCACAAATACCACATTATATTTAGCCGCCTGCCCTCGCTGCTTGAACACCATCTCTCGCTTCGAGTACAGGAAGGGGAAAATTCAACGGCACCCGACTGATTCAGGGACCGAGTCCCACCGCTCTGCAGCAACATCTGCTCAGAAACCGCGGAGGATGCGCTAAAGGTACAAGAGCAAATGCCTTAAACACCGAAGCCTGGCTCAGATTGGCTGAATTTATCAGGAAGGCTGCTGTTAGGCTGGGAACTAAAAGCAGACTAATTCATATTGCAAACAAAGCTACATGTAGGGAGAGAGAAGTGCTTGTTTTAACAAAGCAAGCTGTTGAGCTGCACGGGGATGAAGTCAAATTGCCTGTTATATCCAGAAAAAGAGGCTATGTGCACCTGGAGATCTCCTCCCGCCTCCCATCCTACGCCCCTACACATCAAAGTAGGGAACTTTGGAAAACTTGACTCTTTGCCTTTTGTATCGGGAGGCTTTATTTCCTGCAGGACATCAAGCCGAAGCTGTCCGAGTACATCTCAGCCCCATGGCACACGTGGGGTGTTTGAGTCGGTGTGGCTCTCCCTCGATGCAGGGAATTTGCCGTGACCCTCTACTTATCCCAACGTCTCCATGTGTGGGACAAACCACGCTCCCCGCAAGGTCAGGACTACAACCAGACACTGAAACTAGGCAAAGAAAACTGAACTGGAGGAAATCCCTCCATAGGAGGGCACAGCCATGCAGCAGCACCATAAGTTTGCATGTAACACAGGGCAGGGAAAAAAAAGCTCAGGCTCTGGCAAAACGCACTAAACCCCCAAACTGGAGCTTTTTGGTGCAGCGTTGCTCTCGTATGAGTGCTGAAGACCTGCACACCAGGAAAATGCCTTTTCCTGCAAGAAAAGGATCTGGGCTTCAACCTCCCGACAAGCTGATCTGTGTTTGTGCAAATCCATTTCATTTTCACGGTAAAAAAATGTGTTACAGCATTGGCTACAAACACAAGCCTGGAAAGGGAAGTGATCCAGGGACTCACATTGAGAATTATTATTATTTTGGGGGGATCAGCCTGGCCGGCACTGGGGGAGGAGAGCCATCGAGCCAAGCCTGTCCAAGCAGCCCCCGGCGCGAGGGGCAAACACTGCTCTGTGCCATCTCATCCTTCGTCAAACTTTAAAAATAAAGCTGTCATCTGAGTTGGCTGGATGGCATCACTGCCATTTGCCACGTCTGGGTGACAGCTGCTGCCAGACACAAAGGGCTCGTGTCCTGCCAAGCGCTCTGCGTCACAGCTCCAACCGCGCCATCCCCTTCCCAACCGGACCACTTTCTACGAGGCGATGGGAATTATCAGAAAGCCCATGGTATCTTCTCAGGGGACTGGTGGGATTAAACGCTGTCCCCTCTGCCCCTCCCTACGTGTACCCCACATGTACCCCACACTCATGGCAGAATAAAGAGAGAGGTTGTGGAGCAGTACCTGTAGTAGTTTGGTTTGAAAGGTCCGTTCTTATTCAGCCCCAGGTATTTTGCTTGTTCATCAGTTAGTTCTGTCAGGTGGGCATCGAACGTTGGGAGGTGAAGGCTTGCCACGTACTCGTCTGAAACAATTTCAAGCCTCGTTAGTAGGGGAAAGGGAAGGCAAGCAGTCCCCTCCCACTGTACACCAGTTCCCTAAAGCCCCAGCTGGGAAAGGCATTGCTCCTCACACATTTGCTGCTAAATTGCAGGACTGCTTTTCACCCTGAATGAGGAAAACCAAGGCTCTCACCTGTTTTGAGTTAGAAGGGAAAAACCTTTCTCTGAAATACCCTTCTAGCAGGACTCCTGGGTCTGCTGCTGTGTTACACCGTACCCTTGGGCAAGCTTGGGTGCTCTACTGATGCAGGAGCCACTGGACGTTTCTGGTAGGTGATGCCGAATGCCCAAGCTAGGGACAAGCTGTCCCTGGTCTCAAAAAATACAATTAAGGCAAAAAAGTCCAGTTTTGCAGCAAAAGCATGGTCAGTGTAGCTTGTGTCCTCATGAGGGGGTTCTGCTGGCAGAGCTGTGGGTCAGGGACTATGTGTCTTTGCAGCCAACGAAGGCGGCTCTGCTGGCAGAAGCTCTACACGAAAATCCCCTGCATCACTGCGGATGGACTCCTGCAGTCGGCTGAGTGTGTCAGCCTGTTTTCCCCAGGTGGGACAGAGAAACAACGCGTCCAATTTAGCGAAGAGCCCAGACCTGGTGGGAAGAACTTGCTAGAGGACCCTGAGCTTGGCAGGGAGGCAAACAAGAGACCCCAGGAGGCTGTGCTGCCCTGCCGTCCTCAGCCCAGCCTAGCAAAACCTCCCATCTGTTCAATCTCAAAACCAAAAAAGAGAAGGCAATGAGTACATCTTTACCCATTTTCTTAGGCAGCAAGTACACATCTTGCTTGTAGCGGCCTTCGGGAGCGTTGTACAGCTCTATCAAAGCCAAAGCCTGGATGGAGAAGTAAGGTAAGTACACTTAGGTAAGTAACTGCTGCCCGCTATGGAGCGAGACGCTGCTTTCGGCTCAGCCCAAACCCTACTCGCCTGCGTGGTGGCAGTGATGGACAAGACGAAGGTGGGGACAGTGGAGCAGCTCAGGTTCAGCAGGCG
The DNA here is from genome assembly GCF_947461875.1 of Haliaeetus albicilla. Taxonomy (NCBI): domain Eukaryota; kingdom Metazoa; phylum Chordata; class Aves; order Accipitriformes; family Accipitridae; genus Haliaeetus; species Haliaeetus albicilla. The sequence continues at coordinate 1,435,489 of NC_091496.1, read as the reverse complement.
GCCCTGGGAAGCAAAAACTGGTTGTTACCTCAACACAGCACCAAAACCACTTTACAGCCCTACAGAACGTACAGGAATCACCAGTGAAATGCGTCCCTTCTGGGAGGGAACAATATTTATCACATGCACTTGAATCCCAAGATGTTGGTTGCCCTTATAACTCAGTAAAACTATTTAGAAGTGAAAATCTGATAAAATACCCTGTGGAAGATACCCTGGAGTGGGATAAAGGAAAACGCAGGAGCTTTTCTGCGTTCCAGTAAGTCATGGGCCAAATTAGGATTACACCAAGCCTTTCAACCAGAGGGACTATTGAGCTGCTGAAGCCCGAGGAGGTGATTTTTGGACATTCTTTGGCTCCACGGCTGATTCAGCTCTTGTTTTCTTCCCCTGCAAGCAGAGAACAGGTTGCAATTCCTGTTCTTTTGCCTGCAACTCACCTCCGCCAGAAGGACTATTCTCTTCCCATCTGGCCAGATGACATGGTCCACCTGGGACCTCACCCTCTCCCAGGTCAGCTCAGGTGTACGCAGGCTTGCCTGAAACACAGTGTTAAAATAGTTAAAGCACTGGCAAAAGATCAAAACCCAAAAGCTACATAATAGGAATGAAAAGAGGAAGCAACTCGCTGACGTTGTCCTGGGCTTATAGTTTCCTTTGGGTCCGGTCACAGTCTCAGACCAATGAAACCTTTATGAATCATAACCTGGAACTATTTTTGTGATTACAATACATCAAAGCTCCAGCAACGACTATTGTTGAAGCTCTTCTGGCTGAAGAGGATTCATGGTCACCAACCGAACTCTGCATGGCTGTGGTCACTTCTTTCCAGCACAGAAAATGGCTTTAAACCCATCAGTTTGGCCGAGCAATTCTCCACTGACCTTCAGACAAGACTCTCCTGTTTTTCTACTCATTTCTAAGCACAGATGAGCAGATTTCAGTGCCGTTCGGTAAAGCGCGGTGGGGTTGAGCATGCTGTGTTGCACCAAGCTGAACTCTTGGCTGGGTCTTAATGGTATAGTAGTAACACGAAAGCAGAGGGACTGGGCTGGAGAGGGTGATTCACTGACTCTCTAGGGGAAGGAATGAGGCTGGTGGACACCAGACACTACGCTGGACGCTGGAGCAGTTTGTCTGGCTTGCTGGCATCCTTTGGGATCACAGGAATGACGATGACATACCTGAGAATGTCTGCTGGGACACGGGGAGCAATGGATTATTTTATCTCCTCCCAGAGATAAAAGCAGCACGGGTCACACATAGCTGCTGAAGGGTCCCAAAAACACCGTCACCCCACCCCGTGCACATCCCTGCGCTCACCACGTCGATCTCGGTGTTGGAGTGCCCCATATTGCAGACGATGCAGCTGTTCTTCATCCGATCCAGGTGTTCCCTGGTCACTACGTTCTTGTTGCCTGCCAGACAGAAAAATCCGTAATAAATCCCCATGTTCACTTTCCCCATCTTTTTGCCTTTTCCTTTGGAAAAAGATGGACCCAATTATGGGGTGCGCATCCCTGATGACCTGTCCTCCTGCCTTGGGGACTGCGTACCTGTGCAGGTGATGACGATGTCAACTTGTCTGATGACTTCATTGAGTTTCACGAGCCGGAATCCATCCATGCTAAGAGGAGAAGAGGGGGAAAAGTAGTCTGAGAAGCAGCAAAACCATGCCAAAAATAGAAAAAAAAAACATCAAGTGATTCTCAGATACTCATTTTAACTTTCTAATGCCAGAGTGGGACACAGCAACGCAGCATGCAAAGGGCCACATACCCCAAGTCATTAGGAGGGTTTCTGGAGTCAACCTGGAGGATTTGGGACTGTTGTGGGGAGAAGTGAAAAGAGATTTTGGGGGTTTCACATTTTCTGTCAGGGCCTCCACATCTGCAAATCTCAATTTTCAACGGAGACGGCTTTTTGAAAGCTGCTACTCCTGCAAAGTACAGCCAGAAGATGTAGATACGCCCTCCTGCTGCAGAAACCTTTCTGATACGGATTTAGATCATCTTAAAAACAACCCAAATCACCCAAACCCCACATATGTCTGCCATTAACTTTGCAATCCATATTTAGGCACCTACGCGATCTTTAGAAGTGCTGAGCACTCAGCAAGTCTTTCCTGACTTCACCAAGCAAGGTGTATTCAGTGCATAGGATAACAAGGGCAGGATTTTTTTTAGGATTTGTTGACAGTCCTCCCGAGAACTTATTTCCATGACTCTCACAAGCTGCAAAATCGTAGTTACTATAAAAAAAAAATAATTTTTTTCTGCTGTATGTCCCATTTACTGTTTTTTTCCCCCATTGCAAACTCCTTACAAGAGGGGCCGTATGGTGTTGCCTCGTGCAGAGTCAGGGAAGGGGTTGTTGCAAACGACCAAATTCACAATTAAGGATGCAGGTGCTGGATGTGCCACTTGTGAAGGTTGCAAAGCAAACCAGAAGTTGATCAGCTCTGCTAATTAAGCAGGGCTCATTAGTTTCCTCACCGCAATAGCCCTTTGAAAGCTTTCTGTTAGGAAGAGGCTGCGGGTTTAATAAGGCTCCTGGTGTTTTTGGGACTCTGCTTTCATAGTCATGTCCCATCTCGCACCTTGGGCTGCAGAAGCAGCATCTCTGCACCAAAACAACCTTTACCTGGAGGAAACGAGGTCAGGTATAATTGCAACGTGCCCGCGCGAGGGGAGAGCCGTGTGCTTTCAGCCCTGCAGCAGGGTACCGGCATTAGCGAGGAGAGGTTTGTGAGGGGCACATGATCACAAAAACCAAAATATCCCTCGGGTGAGGTGTGTGCACAGCACAGTAAAGCCCGAGTTCGCACTCCAAAGGTCACAGCTCACTCCCAACATCCTTTCAAGCCATACCATTAAACTCTTGGCCACTGTGGTTATGATTATGCAAGCTGGCACGTGGGATACAGATAAACTGGGTAATGCTTTAGTGCAGGAACCCTTTCCTGGCCGTAGGAGAGAGCTGTGGGTCCCTCCGAGGGTGCGGAGAAGCCACGAACCCCTCACCAGCATCCCTCTTGAGAGGGACCACAGCTGACTGGTTTCTGGCCGAGGTTTTCCTGGGAAAACAAAAAAAGCCTGAAGAAGAAGCCGGGCTCGGTGCGACTGCTTACCAGGCCTGGAGGGCACAGATCGGATCGATCTCTGTCACGTACACTATGGAGCCCATGGCCTTCAAAGCAGCACAGCAGCCCTTTCCAACCTGGGGAGGGAGAAGAGCACAGAGGAAGAGTGAGATGCCGAGAGCTCAGGAGGTGCCGAGCGTCAGTACGGCCATGGGAAGCGTATAGGGAATGTACAACTCTGGGTGTCTCTTCTGCAGCCCCAAGAGCCCTTTGCGGCCCTCTTAGCAATGCTGGTTGCACATACTTAATTTCTGGGTGCAGGAAATTCCTGGACTGGGAATAATCTAGGACCTGAGTCAGGGACAGCTTAGCTAGGAGAAGCACTAAAAAATATAAAAGTGCCGCTGATTTTCGTCCCAGGGAGTTCTTTTTCCCCCAAAACATCCTGGTATCTAGAAAGCACCATGATAACGAGAGATTACACTTATCTCAGGGAACGTTTAAGAGTCTCTTGTAACCTTTACTCTATTTAGGAAGCTTAACGGTTTAATCTCCGAGGGTTAATGAGCTTTAACCTTTACACAGCACATACAGTGCAGCTCGCAGGGGAATTCAGGGAAACGGTTAAATGACCAAGTGTTCCCCAAAAATGCAATTACACACGAGCAAATTGTCCCATTTCAGCTCTTTGGGAAAAAAAAAAAAAAAAAAAAAAAAGAGTCCCAGTAGGGCACCTACAGCACAGCCCACCATAACTTGTGTTCATTGGTCCCAATAAGAACTGCCAAAGGGTGAGTATCCCAGTCTTGCCTCAAGAGAGGATTCCTCTGTTTGGGGGTGAAAGCACAGGGGAAAGTCAAAATTAACTCATTTTTCTTGACCACGCTTCAACATGCAATGTTGCAGCTGCACAGTACATCTGCAGAACCCTGCCTCTGAATATTTTAATATTATATCAAATAGAATATAATATATAAATATAAAAGATAATATTAATGGATGAAATATTAATATCTGGATATGTCAATATTCAGGTATTAAAGATATTCAGAATACTTAATACTCATGTCTTTTAAGATTCAGGTTTGGTATCTGTGTAATACTATAGAAATATACTGGAAATCAAGAAAATCTTCAGTTTTGGCGAACCCGTCAGGTTTGAAGATACCTGCAGATGCAGAGAAAAGCCACAAGGGCAGAAAAGCCCCATCGGATAAAGCCATGCAAAGGATGTGATGATTTTACATGCAGCACCTGCATGTAAAATATGAACCCCTTACCTCCCCGTAGCCACAAACTACTACTTGCTTTCCTCCAAACATCATGTCTGTTGTCCTTTTAAGGCTAAGGAAAAAGAAAAAAAACCAATTAAAGACCAGCAGTAAGATCTATTCCACTTACGACGCTGTGAAGGACAGTGGTCTTTCTCCGTTTGCCCCTCCTAAACACCATGGTTGTACCTGTATCCCTAAGGACACGCAGCAATTCTGGGTGCAGAGAGGACCCAAAGGGCACTTAAAAACTGATTTTTTCTTTTGGTAAGGGTGGGTGCTACCAGTGAAATGCAAAAAAGAGGAAGGATTTGGGGTTTGGATCCCTTTTTTGTGTTGGTTTTTTTTTGTTGGATCCCTTTGTTTTGGTATTCCAGAAATATTTAAAATCTTTTAAAAATATTTTTTTTCTTAATTTTTTTTTAAGTCAAAATGCCCCACAGAAATAACTACAGAAGAAGCAGGAAAGTGGTAATTTATTGCCAGAATCCCAGTGCTTTCCACAAATAAAGCTCTCCCTTCCACTCGGTTTCCTTCTGGTTTCTCCCTAAGAGTGTCCTACATTATAGGCTATTTTTAGCACATGAGTAAATAGGTTAGCAGTGCAGGGAAGGTGAAATTCCCTTACATTTCCAAAAGAATTTAGATAAAAAACACAGCAGATTTAATCGCACCTCTGCTCAGATTTCCCTTGGCCCAGTTTTAGATGCCTTGGCCAGACTTAACCCAAATCCCAACTCACCTACCCATGAGGTCCATCATCTATCACAACTGAAGACAACAAGATAAAGAAGATTTTAACGTTTCCTAGCCACCAACAACATCCACTACACATGGAACACGGAGCTAAAAGTTGTGTCCTCAACTAAAAATTTGGGGGCAACTCTTCACCAGGCAGCCGACCCCCATGACAGAGGCTGCCTTGTGTGCCTTGAATCCTGTGACCATAGAGCAGAGACATCGCTGTAATAAAGCAGGAAGGGCTACTTAATTAGGAGAATTACTTCATCAAGATGTTTTCCTAGAATCACAGAACGGTTTGGGTTGGAGGGGACCTTTAAAGGTCACCTAGTCCAACACCCCTGCAATAAGCAGGGACATCTTCAACTAGATCAGGTTGCTCAGAGCCCCGTCCAACCTGACCTGGAACGTTTCCAGGGATGGGGCATCAACCACCTCTCTGGGCAACCTGGGCCAGTGTCTCACCACCCTCATTTTTCCCATTATTGCCTCTAGCAAAGCCCAGTTAGCAACGCATTGCATCTCAGAGTACACTGCTCCACATCATAATTTCACAGATGGTACATATTTTGGAGACCAGCTGATAATTTTGATCGAAATTTTCCAGTTTTGACGGGCAGGAAGACCAAGAAACCACTGGCTGTTTGCAGTGTCAGGTTCTGGCTCATGTAATAAAACATCTTGGCAGGGAAGTGCCAGATACCATCACTGCTGGACTTGACAAGGAGCACAAAATTTAGTCTTTCAGAACAACATGCGATGGAAATCTGAGGAAGAAACTGCACATGCAGTAGATCATCCAGAGAAGCATATTCGGTGGTTTGCTAACTCATATGGCACTTGCACGCTTCTTAAAGATCGTCTTCATGCCCCTGTATTTGGACACACAGGTTTTACAAACATGAGTCTTCTTCACCTCTCCTGGTCAAGATGACCACTACCAGGAAGACCGCTTCAAAGCCGACGTGACACAGCACTCTACTCATATCCCACAAAGATTTGGGTGAAAGACCTTAAAAGCACAGTCCACCATTCCCCATGTAGGGAAGCCTACATTGGGTCTCTAAGAACCTCTGGTCCTACCAGATTGAAGGCAACGGTAGCACAGCTGAACACCAATAGCACTGCCAGATGGACTTTTAATAAACAGGAGACATTTCTACGTCTGCAAGGAACTGAGAATGGCAGATCTCAAGACTTGTTTAAACTTTAAGCCATACCAAATTATCAACATTAAAAAAGCCTTTTCTCTTGAAGCACGCAGTCTTCTCCATGGAGGGTTCCTCCTCCACACCACAGCTACCTGGGACAGAGCAGGCAATCTTTCCTCTGATATTCATCTCATCAGCATCAACGCCAGTCCGGAAAGTCACATTTGTCCTTGCTTCTGTGCAGACTTGTCTACTGGGACCACTACCAGATGAAATATGTCACAGTCCACTCATCCGAACCGTACAAATAAAACTTGTCCTAATCTCATTTGCCTGTGACAAAATTTGGCAGTGGGGGTGGTGGGGACACAGATACCCAATTCCATCAAAATAAAGAAAAAAAACAGAGAGGGAAAAAAAAAAAGATCACCAAGATTTACACACTCTCTAGATCACAACTTCAAGTATTTTGCACTGCATCTCAAGACCTACAGTCTCAGAAGATACATCATGTTCCCGGTGCCCACGTATCCGTCAGCAACTGATTCCCATCCGATCCTAAAAAGTACAGCACCATCAGGATGCTGCAGAGCTGCTCCCAGTCCCACGGTCTGCCTGCTGGGATTTTTGGGGGGAGGGAGCACAGAGGGAAGCAAACACTCTTCTGCTTGCTTGTATAGCATGTGGCTGTAAATCCTGCAGGACCGGGGTGGGGAGAGGTGGATAAAGCAGTCATCAGCCCTGTCACTCCCACCTTCCACACCTATTTATTTATGCTTAGCTGAAGGACAGGGTTTAATCCTCAGACTCAAGTCTACACTTTGGACACGCAACTGTTATGGGATAAAGTCTCGGTCTACCAGAACCTCTTCTGTTTTCTTTCTTTTGGTTTATTGTATATTCACAGAAGATAAAAAAAGGAAACTAGAAAGGCAAAAACTGTTGTGAGGAAGCTGCTGGTTGACTCAGACACACGCAACAGACACAGATGGGTTTTATCCTGATGCCACAAAGGTCAGAAGGACAGGAGGGAGTACTATAGCTATATGTGAGGACTTCTGAAGTCCTCACACGGGAGTACAAGAAGCTGCAGGGCTTGAAGGCAGCTCCAGTCATGCTCACCGAGGAGGGAAAAATGCATGCAAGTCACCTACACACATGGAAGGGCAACATCACCCTGAGAGCACAAAGCACAAAACCACAAAGTGCCCTTGAAAGGCACTGGGAAGTGTCTTGTATCGCTATGGCTAATAAAATACCTGATGTGTCTTCCAGACACTCTGGGAAAAGAGAAGATATGCTTTCTACAAAAAGAGGAGCAGAGGCAGAATTTAAGTGATGTGCCCCGTTCACACATGCAGCTGGGTTAAAAATATTGAAGCCAGACTTCCTAGAGGTGCTAACATCTTTGCTGCAAGATCATTCTGCTACAAACACAAGATTCAACGTTTGTTTTCTGCTGTGCATATGTTTGTAGAGCTTTACATACAATTGTACAAATAAGTCTTAGGGCCTTCTGACCCATAGAGACATAGCTGCTCTCTCAAAATGCCTTGCAGATTCCCATCTTTGATAAAAACAGGATGGAGCAGAGGTAATAAAGGGTCTTTGTTCTCCTCTGTCACATCAATTGATCTAAAATGATCTAAAGTGGCAGGTAGGACAGATCCATGGACCCAGTTCACTGTGGGGTCCAGTGCAACCCAAGCAAGGGACACAGCTCCGTTTGGGTGGCCATGTACATACCCGTCCAGGATGGACTCTCTGCAGCAATACAGGTTGTCAAACTTCTGCTTTGTGACCGAGTCGTTGACATTCATGGCTGGGACGCAGAGCTTCCCTGCTTTGGACAACTGATACAGCCTGTTACGAATACGGGAAGAAACAGGTGATCGGTGGAAAAATATTTCCCTACACTCTACTGTTGTGTGCTCTCGAGGTCTTGTTTTGCTGGAGTAAGCAGTACCCATCTGGAGGCTCAAAGAAAACCTCTTAATAGGAGCTCCTCATTTCTGGAGGAGAAACAGCACTCTTCCCTCCACAGATGTTTATATCTGTTTTCCTCCCCTACTGAAGAACTACCAGTTTGGCAAAAGGCATTTCATAAAAATGTCAAATAGCAGGTCAGAAGGTGCTCAAAACAACACGTGCCTTATAACTGTTGATATTACAACCGTCCTCTGATGTCCTCAAAAGGACAAAAACCCCAAATCCTGCTTCAGATAACATAAGATGAGAGCTCATGTAATTCCTCAAGCTCTTACAGCTCAAGACAAATAGCAATGGCCACAGAAGGCTGACACTCACAGCAGCGTGAAGCTGCTGTGATCAACACCTGCAGCAAAACATCCATCTGAACAGCAGTAGGAGCGTCATCACCGAGATGTGGTGCAAGAAACAACCAGGGTGGGGAAGACATCAAGCTGACCTCCTACTTCTGAGAGCAGACTCAACTCCTGGCAGCAGCAAAAACACTAAAAATGAATTTAAACGCTAAACTACAGCTATGAAAAGAATCTGAAAATCACCTCCCTGCTCCAGACCTCAGGAAGGAGAACATGCTCCCTTGGTAAGTCTCTACAGACCACCTCCAGGTTTCTCCCCAGTCTCTCTTTGTCATCTGGGGAGCCTCAGTCCCCACACTGTCTGTCCCCTGGAGGCAATGGGCACGCATTCCCCGCACGCATGCATCTATACCACCAACCTCAGAAAACAACCTCACTCCTGGCATGAGAACGTGGGGAACAGTTTTTAACATTGCTTTGGTTTTGCACATCTCGTTTGCCCATATTAGGAATGATTCCCAATACTAAAAATTTTATCGGGTCCTTTTCTTGACCCCACTGGCTGCAAACCTGAATCGGTCGCTTCCTTGTTTCAAATATTTCGTTTCCCTGTTTCAAGGGCTGCCTGCACCTCTGGCCAAACTCTCAGCGAGCTCCAAGAGCTGCAGCCAAGCCTTTCTCCCTGCAAAAATAAATAAAAAAGCAGAATCTGTTGTTCTTCTCCTCAGTCCCCTATTTTCTGTCACCTGTGATACAATTAACTCCACTGGAAAAGCACTTCTGATACCTCTCCTAATCCTAGGAGCCACTTCTCCCATCACAATTCTGCTTCTGCCGCAGACAGATGGATGTCACTCAGTCATACGGCTGCATCTTTGTGGTTCTCCCTTTCTGCACTCCCACCCCAACTAGAGACTCATTTCCTCTTCCCAAATCTCACTTCTTCCCGTACATTTAGTTTGGGACTACACTTTTGACTTTCTCCAAAGCCCACCCCTTCCTGTGCAACACCCTCAGCCCTTCCTTTTTTCACCTGCAAAATGAGGTGAGGTAACCATTGCCCCTATTTCACAGGAGGAAAAACAAGACCTCGTGCACTTTTTCCACCCACACAATGGTCAGTAGCTGCCTCTCCTCCTCATCTGAAATTCAGAGCAGTGGTTCCAAGTTGCTTTCACTATATGAGAGATTTAAAACAGTTCTTATGGAAAAGCTAAGCCCAAGCTGAAGGAAAACCACAGACTGTGTATTAGGAGGTTCAACATTCAGCCGAGTCTGTGGCATCTTACAGCTTGGGGATCTTTTGCTACAGGTGCCCTGAGGCAGAAGATGGTCTTTTTGTCCCAACATCTCCGTACTCACAGTCCAGCCTGTCTTGTTACCTGTGGACACCAGTCACGCTCTCCTCTACTATCCCCTTGATCTTCTTAAACATGTTGGGATATTTCTTGTAAATCCAGTGAGTGAGATCGCCTCCATCATCCAAGATCTGTAATAAAAATAACCACAAAGTCACTACTCTGAAGATCCACTAAGGCCTGCTGACCCCAAAAAGGTACAAGGGATAAATCACATGCTCAAATCATTCCTAATCAAGCCCATGTTTTGGCATTTCAGATACCACATTGTGACAGCTTAGTGAGACTACTCTGCTTGACTATTCAGAGCAGGAGTGCTGCTTCATCAATATTGTGCTGGAAAGGCAACAGGTCAGACAAACACGGCAGACCTTGATGTTTATAATGAGACCAGAGGAAATGTGGGAAACAGCTGTGGAAGCTCCGCTCTCCCCATCTCCCAGAAGCACAGATGGAAAAGACTTTGAACCATACAGAGTCATCAGGTTTTCTAATATAACTGCTAATGGAGGAGGATAGAGAAGGAGGAGGATGGAGAAGGAGGATGGTGCAGAGCCACTAATGCCAATTATAATGTAATTGCATCATAAAACACTACATATTAAAAATGCTGAACCTCTTTTAGACAACAACTTTGGGTCTCTGCCCATTTCATCTGGCCTTGAACCTCAGTCTCAGAAGCACAAACTCCTTCTTTATCAGATCATGAGTCTCCTGAGCCACCCATTTCCTCCTAATGACACATTTCAGGGCGGTGGAGAAAGCCAAAGACTTATAGCTTTAATAAAAACATTGAAGATGAGCAAGTAAAGGTGCCCTTTGAAAAAGTGCCTTGGAAAGGACAGACATGAAAACAATTTGGTCACAGAAATCTAAAAATTGCAGTGAAAAGAGATGTCTAAGAGCTTGTCTATTCTCTGCTGGTGAGAATATGCATAGGTGTTTTCCAGCACATGGAAACGCACCTGGTAATGGCTTTGGACACGAAAGTCGTAACACTGCTAAAAATCTAACACGTATGTCTAGATGCACCTTTGCATGGGTTGACGTTATTCAGGTATTTTTGTGATGTGCTATAGTGTCACCAGGATAATCAAAGACTTTAAGCCAAGGCTTATTTTTTACCTCTGTAAGTACAGAATCTCTGATAATTACAGAAAATCTCACTGCTGGTGATAGCCAGTGGAGTTTCCTAGAAGTCTTGTTTGTGTCCTACACGCTTTCCTCTTAATGAACGTGGCCCCAGTCCCAACCACTTTGGGTCATCCCCTGCTGCATCTCAACACACAGCCATACCCAAGGAGGGCGCTGAGCTCTAAATGCTTCAAAGACGGACACACTGGGGTGCCATAAAGAGGTGTCTGGGAAAGAAGAAAAGCTACAAGGAAAGAAAAAAATGAAACACGTGCATTTCCCCGAGTCCTCCCACCACTCAGGTGGCCTCAGGTGGCCCAAGCAGTGCCCAAGCACGGTGGGAAGTGTGACAACCCCCATTAGACTCAGACTCAAAAGAAAACAAGGAGCAGACTTCACCGAGCGGCAGGTGAAGTGCCAAGGACCTTTGCTAGCTGGGCTGGTTGAGAGCACATTGGCCCATGTTATTATTATCATCATCCTCCTCTTTGCCTGTTCCCTACACCAATGTCAGACCTCTGACTGCATCATCATGATCCTCCTCTTTGCCTGTTCCTTACACCAACACCAAAGACTTCGGACTGAATCACCGTCATCATTATACTCCTCTTTGCATGTTCCCTATCGTCATTATCATCATCTTTGCATATTCCCTACACCAACAAAGGCTTCTGACTGCATCATCTTCATCACCTTTGCATATTCCCTACATCAACGTCAAAGACTTCTGACTGGATCATCATCATCCTCCTTCTTCTTCTCTTTGCATGTTCCCTACACCAGTGTTCAAGAGTTCTGACTGCCAAGCCAGTCCTCATTAACCTACTGGTGTGGCATGCAGGTGTCCTAAAATGCAAATGTGAAACCTGGGCAGAAGCATCTCTGCTCGTTGGCCGGTGGTGGAGCTCGACAGAGACCTTCTGTCACATGCGTCTGCAGCTCTCCCACCAGCATCTGCAGCCACCCAGGAAAAATTAACACTCCCACTACGCTCCTGCGGCAGAAGCCCCATTGCGGGCACGAAGACAACGCTCCTGAGCTTTGTCACGACATGACGTGGTGGCTTCATGGAGCCGCCACACTGACATCCATGGGCACAGAGTTACTTGGAAATGCTATGTACTATAGCAACCTTTTTCTCTCCGAATTGTGGGATTTTCCACTGAAGGCGAATGCTGTGGGTAGCAGCTGCTCCTCCACGAATGTCTGGAAAGCACATAGTGTCCTGCCAGAGCACAGCACACATCTCCCACGCAGACCCGACTCTTGAGTCTCCAGGGAACCCCCAGATCCAGCTCCCGTTCACAGGCTGGGAAGCAGAGGCAGGTAAGGGTTAAATGGGCTGAGAAACTCTCCTGGGCCAGCCGAGGTAGGAATTCAGCAGCCTGGCTCCCAGGACGTCTTCATTTCATTAATCCCTGTTTAATAGGGCACATAATCCTCTTTCTAAGAGAGAATTCTGGGGGTTGGCAGTTTCCTCTTTCCTAGGAGGGCAGGAGATGAAAAAAACCCAAACCAAATCAATGGAGGAACTAGTTTTTGATGGAAGGTCACCTTTGTGTAGCAGCCCCGAACGGCCAACGGCAAAGCCCGTGGTATGTGCCCCATATTCCTGCAGTTTTCTCAGCTTTACACAGGTTATCTGCCTTCATTCCAATTCTTCCCAGGCAGATTTTTTTGGGAAAAAAAGACTTTATTTGATGTGCAAAGAATTTTTCGTACAGAAAACCAGCTGTTAAAGATGTGAGCCTCGCTCTGCCTCTCGGTGCTGCTGCTTGACACCCACCGAGAGGCATGATCTGCAAACCAACGCTGCCGGCTGCAGTTCATCAACCTCCCTCTTGATTTTGGCACTTTCATCTTGGAGCACAGCATGCTGGAGTCGTCGTGCCCATAAAAAACATCCTCCTATCACCCTGTGCCTGCAGGGACATTTGTCTCTTTGGAGATGGGATCACCCTCTGACCCAAGCACCGGGAGATACCTAGTCCTGCTCCTCCACAGCAGTACTCACTCTGAATTTTTATGATTTTTGACTGATTTGGTGCATCCATATCCCCTTGGTAGGTGTTCCTCTCTCAGTGCTTTTCTCTCCAAGTAACCAATTTCACACTGCTATCGGCACAGAAGGGCTGTGACTTCTCACTCCCTCAGTCCTTCCATTTCATGTTTTCTCCAGCAGAAAATCTCTGGCTCTTCCATGAAATAAATTGGTGTCTTAGTGTGCCATTTTACAACCTCTTTAAACCCATCTAAGACCCCGCTGCCACCAAATGTCCCACCCTGTTCCCCTTCCAACTCTGTTGGGACAACAGCCGATACCGTGGGGCTGATCCTGCCAAAACCAAGCTGATTAAAATTAACTAGGATTAGCTCAGCAACATGGTTGAAAATAACTAACTACAGAAAATGACTGGTGAAAACGCAAGGAGATGGCAGGCAGGCATGGTCGGGGGCGGCATCGAAATCCCCCGGCGGCAGCGTGGTCCTAGATCATTTTATGCTGCAAAGGAAACCAAACTCCCAGTGCTGCAGATTCAGTATTTTTCAGAAAAAAACTCTAAGCCATTCCTGTCCAGACAGAGCACTCCTCTGAAGGTCTGCTATTCCCATCAGAAAATCCAATCTCTTTTTTTGGAGACTCTCAGTATTTGTGGCTAACTGTTCCTGTGGAGTAGTGCCACACAGAAGCCCTAACACTGAATATTCAGATTTAGATTTATACAAAGGTCATGGGCTTCCAGGAGCAGCAGCTCAGGCTCAGTCCTACAACCTGGGGATGTATCGCCTTGATTCAGGATATCGGGGGAAACTCAGTCTCAACAGGAGAGAAAAAATATGGTGCATGCTCTAAAAAGTTGCCATCAGCACAGGGAACAGAGTAGGTCCATCTCGCTTCAGCCATGAGACTGGATGGACCAGAGAGGCAAATTTCACCTCGCTTCTTTGGCTAAGTTTGCCAGCTCCTCTCTCCTGAAATAATCACATGAAGAAGATCCTTTCCACCCCTGTTCTTCACCCAGTGTCCAGCGTCCTATTTCTTATCTCTAAAAACGTGGACTTTTGGGAACTGCTAGATCCAAGGTATTTGGTGCTCCCCAGCAATTATTTCTGTGCTCCAGAAGCAGGTCTGAAAATATACTGATGGCTGGAGACACATCGCAGAATCAAGAGGTCTGAAGAGATCCTGGGAAAGCATAATATGCACATTCTGGTACACTGACTTCTTCAATTACTGACATTTTTGATGGCAAATTATTCCTCAGGAAGAAGAAGAAAGCTGCTATCATGTCTAGACTCAGATTCGTAGCTTGGGGGTGGATTTTTTGACATTCACAATTCTTTTTAAAGGTGACAGCAAGGAAGTGAGCAGGTGCAGACTGGAAAGGACAAAAAACCTACCTCAAACAAGCTGATATTGGCAAACAAACAATACAGATACACGCCTATCTTCCACCTTTGATTACTTTTCATCTAATTTAGATCATAAGCTCCAGGGCTCAAAACCTGTCGGGAAGCATGATGAAAACAGCACATTTGACAGCTGCAAATTATTCCGCTCACCTAGTTCAGGGTTCTCTGTTTTCCCTAGAAACAAAGGCAGAATAAACCAGCAAAGTACAGGGTTGGGCTACCTGAGGTTTTGTGTTCATAGAGTAAGAGCAGGCTTAAAGTGCAGAAATCACCTAAAAATCTAATTTTTGTTCTGAAACAGACGCCTTGCCTAGATAAGAAAAATCACGTCAACCAAAGGTGTGAATTTAATCGAATATGGTAAAATGGATGCAACTCCTTTTCAGAACATACTGATCTTGAGTAATTTTTTACTGGCTAGATTAAATGAGTTTGGTTTAAACTGTAGCAAGCTACTCCCATAGCAACTAAGTACCTCATAAAGTTTGCACTAATGCAGCTATGCTTATTTAGAAAATAGTTAAACGAAACCTTGCTTGGTAGGCAAGATTCACATGCAGAAGTCACCTACCCATCTTGTCCCTGACTTCACACCTGTGAGACTGAGATAAGTTAATTTCCTGCATTGTGTAGTTATTGTAAAGCACTTCGAAGGTAAGTGCTATGTTAGCACCAAGCCTTAACTGCTAATTTAGGTCCAAATTCAGGAGAAAAACACAGACCAGCACTAAACCCCTCCTCCTTCTCTTTAGATGAGAGCTACCCATGCTTCACCATGCACCGAGCATTTTACAGTCAGCCCCATCTCACCATGTTGGGCTGCCATCCTTCGACGTTGACACAGCGATCGATGCACCACCAGAAGTCGTCTTCAGATTCTCCCTTCCAGGCAAAGACGGGGAACCCTGGCACAGAGAAGGAGACGGGTGCTAACACAGCCTTAGCAAACCACTTGGGGATCGGCTCTCCCTACGTCCACACGTGATGAACCAGGCTCCCAACACCACTGCGGTCTTGCTTGCAGTCTGATTTTTCAACATCTACCTTCTAGAAGAAGCTTCAGAGATACACATTGAAGACACATACTGAAGGCAGCAGATAGGAGTCAGCTTTAGCCTTCCTAATTTCTTCCTCTCCCCCAAGAAAAAGCTCTAGCCACCAGACGAGAGGGCAACACGCTCTCAACAATAACTTTTATTTGCAAAATCAAGCTTTTGCTGTGAGTTAGATGTTCTACCTTCCTGTTAGGCACGTTAGCCACAAATTTACTTGAATGTATCCTGACTCATGAGCAATTATCATTCAGCTTCAGCAAGCAAGACCAGGTAACAGGCAAGCCGGTGGGTTTGGCTTCTTTTGGGTCTCCCACCTCTCACAGTAAAATTTCTGGCCTTACCCAGGTTAAACAGGATTTAAATTAAGGCATGTCCCAGGTGAGAGTAACATGGACAGCTTCTGTTTTGTGAATTATGTCCACCAAAAATTCTCTCTTTCACCCCTTTTAGCCAAAGTTACAACTCAAATTTACAGAACTGAAATAAAATTTAGCTTTGTTTCTCTTAGCAAAATAACTTCCAGGTTCACATAGCCCATTCAGCTAATAATGCGCATCACCATCATTTGTACTACCTACTTTTATACTCCACAGAAAAATCATTCTAAGATTTTCAGACCAATGGAAGGGATTATCTTGTGCTGTTTACCTCCTACAGGTTTATTCTAAATTGAAGAGAATGAAGGGGAAAAACTGTAAGAGACGGTAAATGAGCTAAATACAACGGGGCAGTAACAAAGCTTTTTAAATACAGAAAGAACAAAGAGGGTGAAGTTCCTACCGCTCTCAGCAAGGGCAGCAGCCACTTCATTAAGAGTAGAGTAGATGTTGCATGCAGCCCATCGGCACTGCGCACCCAATGCACCAAGAGTTTCCATTAGGACCTGGATTTAAACAAAAAACATCAGAAAGAGCAATGCAAGGAGCTATATATAATGCTAAGAGCAACACACAACTGGGATTTTTATTTGCTATTTATGGGAAAGCTTCTGGGGGGTATCTGAAGTTGGTTTTAAGCAGCATCAGGGTCATTAGAGAGTTGTACAGAAAACAATTTTGCAATTATTTTTGTTTTTTTACAATTTTAAATGGATGAAGTAAATAAGAACTTCAGAGTATATTCTATATGCAGCATATATATGTGTGTGGGTGTATATATATATATATATATATATATGTATATATGCAGATTTCACTCAGCAAAGTCCCAAATCTAGTCAGGAGAAAGCACTCCTATCCCATGTTTGGAGGAAAAACCACAGCTCTTGACTTGCATAACTGCACTGATCACTGACCACCACTTCTTTCTGCTTATATGATACAGATAATTCAATTTCCTTAGTTATCACTACTCAAGCAATGCCTTACAGATACACGCATCACATCACCTTGAAGCACAGGCTCTGTTTATCTAGAAGTGTTCATAAAATCGACCATTCTCTTTTTACTTGGTGTACGGTGCTGGACTGAGAGACTACATCTCTATATTAACCACTTGGGGTACTTGGCATACAGTGCTGGACTGAGAGACCACATCTCTGTATTAACCACTTGGGGTCTATTTTAGAGGCTAAGCAGTGGAAAATCCCTGTCTAGAGTTTAATGATGGGGTCTTACAGCTGTCTGCGCTGTAATGTGTGTGCAGCCCACAATCTTGGCCCCAGCCAGTGGCTTCTCTCCCTGAGCTCTCTTCCTTAAAGCCATCAGCGCAGGCATTTCTGAAAGGCAAAATAAAAAAGAAGTCCGTCAGTACGATGGAAAGAGAGACAAGCACAGAAGAAACAGACAGCATCACTTCTTGCCCTGCTATCTGGTACTCCCATGAATTTGTACAGCTGTGGCAGCTTCAAAAAAAGCTAAATCCTTGAGAGCAAGCAACAAGTAAGTCATGGCATGGCTGAAAAAGACCCAATAACCCTTGTGAATTTTTTTCCCTACTATTTCGGATGTAGCATCATCACATTTTCAAATTTCTACCTGCAAATGCCCAGGTGAGGCTGGAGGAAAATCTGCTTCAGGCTGAGAAGGGCTTCGGACTTGCTGCTCTGATCAGCCTCTCCAATATCGCTCCTAAATACTGCATTGCCTTTACTACGGATTTTTGGAAACAATCATGCTAAAACAAAGTTGTTGAATTTATTTGATGGATTTCATCTTTTCTACTGATTTTAACAAAATGCATTTGACTATAGAGTAGTCCTTCAGTAGTTGATTGGTTGGAGCTACATGGCATAACCCTGTAACTCCTTTCCATCCCACAAAATCCCATAAAAGTCTTCCCATCTCTAACAAGAACGGTGTCAAGAAATCACCAATATACTGAAACTTGCAAGAAGAGGATTTGGGGGAAGGAAGAACCCCAAAAGACAGCCTAGGACAACGTGGAGCTTGAGGAACTTGCCCCATTTACCTTGTTCAGCAATTTCAATCTCTCGGCGCCCAAATTCTGCCTGCTTTATGTTTTTCACACAGAAATCGCTGCTGCCTTTGGAGTTCTTCTGCTGCTTGTCTCGAGGGGAGGTCTCATCATCAGAGCTGTCTGTGTAGGAGGCAGCTGGAGGAAGAAAAGGAGGTCAGAGACAGAACAAAATATTCCCTAAAGCCAAACCACCTGCAGTGGAAGGTGCAGATGATCTGCTGGATGTGTCTGTGTCCATGTGCACGTGCCGACTCCCTCCGTCCTCAGCTGGGATCTACTCTTCTCCTTACAGTGACAATTTCCCCACAGTCAGCTTTTACCTGCAACAACCTCTTCACTCTCATCTACCTCTACTTCAACACCACACCAGAGGTAATTAGCGTGAGCACTGCCTGTGTCCCGCGTGGGCTCATTTCCTCATGCTTTGCAGATCCTCTGTGGCCTTCTCCCATCTCTCTTCCCAAATGTTAAGCCTTTACAGCTCTAAGGTAGCCAACAAAAACACCTATTAATGTTTTGAGTACTTCTAAAACATTAAGAGTTGGAATTTAAGACAGTATAGATACAAGACCCTATTTCATTTTAAACAACGGCATGGTGAAGGCTGCTGGTTAATTACTGTTCAGTTCTGGTGGTATTCCCAGACCTTGGATTTGCTCAATTTCAACATTCCTCATAAGGGCAATGGCCACAAGTTGCTGCCTGGGAGGCTCACATGGGATGGTAGGAAAAAACATCTTCCTCAGTAGCATAATGCAACATTGGCACAGGTTGCCCGGAGAGCAGCTTGGTGTGGTCGGCAAACTTGCTGAGGGTGCGCTCAATCCCACTGTCCGTGTCACCAACAAAGATGTTAAACAGCGCCGGTCCAAATACTGACTCCTGAAGAACCCCCCTAGTCACTGCTCTCCACTTGGACATTGAGCCATCCTTGGAGGACTTCAGGAACTGGTTAGAGAGAGCCATGGCTCACCTGATCCTGTGCTGGCAATGTCCTGCTCTGAGTGGGCAGGGGGTTGAGATGACCTTGGTGGTTCCTTCCAACCAACATCTCTGTACATCTACAGACAGCTCAATCCAGCCCTTGGATCTTCCCCTTCTTTTCTATTATAAATAACAAATAATTGGACACGTATTTCATCTTTTGCCTTTCTGGATCTTCTTTAACCCCTCCTCCCTCTTGCTCTTTTGATAAGAGAAGAGGAAGAAAGATGGCACCACTTCTCTCCATAGTACGGAGCCTACAGGGGATAGCAAACAAACAGTCTCATAGAATCAGATTATGCTTCTTGTTTAAGATGATATATGGCTATCAGGCATGGATGTGCATGTGAACACAGAATTAATTACAGTTGCTGTCAATAACTGTCTTCCTTTCCTATCAGTGTCCTCCAAACTTTTGGTTAGACAACTAGTCTATGGCAGACACATGGTGATTTACTGCAGAGCCCTTCATGGAGTTAGAAATCCCTCTTCCCATTTATTTTGATTACTAAAATAACATGTAGAGTCCATTTTTGATTCAAGCTGCAATGAATTAGCTACCACTTCTGCTTCCAGTTTATCTGGATCAGCTGAAGAGACTCTTTGTGCCATGCTTTCCTCTGGAATATGCCCCCATGTGGGACACCAGACCCCTTTCATTTGCTAGGACTGGCATCAGCAGTCAAACCAACATGCAAGGTAAGGCTTGGAGATGAACTAGAAAGCATGACTCCTCTTTCCTTTCCAGAGGACCTTTCCAGGACCCAACAAAAAAGCCTCATCCACATGGTCATCCCCCATTCCTGTTGAAATTGCCCTGAAGTTTTATTCCAAGTCCTTACTCTCCAGATCACATGGTACTTCTAAAATGAATGTGGGACCTGGCATCACATTATTTGTTAAAGCAGAAGAGGACCACCTTTGTAGAACAGCACTACCCACAACAGCCTCAGTGGAGTTAGCCAATGTTATACATTGCTAGCAAATGATGTGCATATGTGTGAGGGCATCACATACGATGATGAGCTCTCTTTCTCCAACAACATGGGAAAAGAATTGGTTAAATCTTTACCTAGGAAACATTGCATAGTCAAACTCAACAGCTGCGGGCTTTGGGTGATGTGTTGCTGCATGCATGAGCTAGCTTCTCTCCCAGGTGCAGTCTCCAGGAGGGAATGATCTACACCAAACAGCCAAGGGAGTTGTTCTACCCAACAGTCAGTAGGGATTCCCAACCTTCTGCCCCAATTCTGTGCCAAAGGATTAGGCAGGAGGAAGGGTGAGCATTTCTTACACAGTGTCATAGGATGAATGGCATGGTTGAACCCATGGTCTTATCACTACCCAGCAGTGCTCCCAAAGAGCTGCAGCTTTCCAGAGGCATCCAGACCTCAGGTGAAGATTGATACTGAGAGCCCCTTCAGATAACTTAGAGTAAAGGCAAACAACCCCTCTACCCAGCATTTCAGTGGCTCTCTTAGCAATTTCATGCCAGAAAACCCAAACCAAGGAGTTAAACCCTTCCCCCCAAGCATGGCCATGGGTTTGTCTTTCCTGCAGCACCCAGCAAGCTGATTACTTTCTCTTCTGGCTCATGTGAAGTGCTTGAATGATCCCAAGGAAAAAAAGCTTAGCGTTGCTGCCGTCGGTGTGCCAGGCTCCCCGAGACCCGCTCGGGTCTTAATCCGCTTACGGAGGAGAATTATGCATTGCTGAAATTTCTCTGCAAAGACGCCATCCTCAGCGGGGTGTGAAAGGCAAGTCCGACCCTGCAAATAACATGCTGACAGCAATATATTTCTGAATTTGTGTTCACAATCCCACAGCAGCTCTTGAAGGACCAGGAGCCTGGCTTATAACAAAAGAGCACCTTATATAATACCAAGCTCTTGTATATCAAGAACTCCAGAAGGAAGGATTAATTAGTTAAAGGAGGATTATTTCCTTGAAGACAGCTAATCTGTGCAGAGGTTTCTTTAAAATCATAGATCTTGGTTCTGGGGGCTGAAAGTAATTTTTTTAAACAAAAAACCCCGCCTAGATGGTAGACAGATTTTCATATGCAGGTGGTTCTTTACTGTTCCGTACATATAATATATAGCAGTGCATATAGCACTATGGGAATTAAACTAACATTGTTAGTGTAGTGTAATAGCATACTAATACATAATAGTAAATTTTACCCTTGCTTTCCTGTAAAATGAAAAACAAGTACAGAAAGGAAAAGATTCCTAGCACCTGTAATCTACAAATATCCAATTAACTGATGGGATAGGCAGTTTCCTAAATATGATCTCAAATCACCCAAAAGTTGATTAATGAAAGCTTCATAACTGGGGTTGGCATTCCATACAGCTGTGTACCATTTTGATATAAATTGTATTATTTCAAAGAGAATGACACGAAAATAGCAGCAGGTCTCAGGCACTGTTATCCAGTGGAAAAATGTCAGGGGGAAAAGAAGACACCTGCAGTCCATGTCCTGACCCAGCAAAGACCAGGTCAGAGCCTAAATTCAGCAAAGTTTAGCTTTGCTAATATTTTAGATGAGGATCCACTCACATTTGTAGTATTGGCATCACTAAGGGCAAAAAAGGGGCAACCTGCCCCTGTTACAGCCCAACTAAAAAGACCAACCCTGTTTCTTTTCTGTACAACCTTTTGAAAGTTATGAAACAGCAGGAGGATGAAGTCAATCGCCTTTAATTAAAGATATTACTGTTCTAATCTCATTTCAGCGCCCACAAAACATGTATGTGGTACGTAATACACAATGCTGAGTGCTTTAGTATTCAAAGCGCTGGGCTGATATAAACCACGTGATCCCCCAAAATCTTTGTCCAAGCAGATAACAATTATCTGAGTTTTGCAGAAAGGGAAAGAACAGTTACTGAAATTTAAGTGATTTGCCCAGTGCACCGCCAAAACAGCCCCTCGACTCCAAAGCTGAGCTGTCAGGTCAGTGCCTTTCCCTGGTTTGCAATAGCAGATGCTGTTAAACACCACGGCGCGTCCCTGGGCATATAAACCACTCCCAAATGGCAGAGGAAACAATTAATTTCCCTGGCGAGAAAAATTACTTGTTTTAAATGAAGTGGAACAACTACAGAAAACTGCTGGCTTATGGCAAATACAGATAAGAGACTTTTAGTTCCAATTTAAAGAATCAGATCAGAACGGATCATTAGTATTTTCATCCTTCATACTTTACAGCAACCAAGTGATAAAGTTTTCATGTTCAGCAGTGTTTCTCATGGTTTATCATAGAATCATAGAATGGTTTGGGTTGGAAGGGACCTTTAAAGGTCATCTAGTCCAACCCCCCTGCAATAAGCAGGGACATCTTCAACTAGATCAGGTTGCTCAGAGCCCCGTCCAACCTGACCTTGGATGTTTCCAGGGATGGGGCATCGACCACCTCTCTGGGCAACCTGGGCCAATGTTTCACCACCCTCATTTTTCCCATTATTGCTTCTAGAAAAGCCCAGTTAGTGACGCATTGCATCTTGGAACACGCTGCTCCACATCGTAACTTCACAGATGGTACATATTTTGGAGACCAGCTGACGATTTTGATCGAACTTTTCCAGTTTTGATGGGCAGGAAGAGCAAGAAACCACTGGCTGTTTACAGAGATGCTGTTTCCACACCCAGGCCTCTCTTGCATCACTAAAATGGCACCGGCACCTCCCCATCATTTTGGGCAGAGATGCTGGGATGACTGCCTTCCCACCAAGCACGTCTCAAGGAAGAGTTGCTTGGGTTTCTCTCACTTCTACACTCACGCCCACCACCTCCAAACCTTGGGACCTCCACGTACCTCTTGTGTGCCCAAAGAGCAACGAAGTTGGTGAAGGGTCTACAGGTCAAGTCTTATCACAAGTGGCTGAGGGAATTGGGGTTGTTTAGCCTGGAGAAAAGGAGGCTGAGGGGAGACCTTATCGCTCCCTACAGCTACCTGACAGGAGGTTGTAGCCAGGTGGGGGTCGGTCTCTTCTCCCAGGTAACAAGTGACAGGATGAGAGGAAACGGCCTCAAGTTGTGCCAGGGGAGGTTTAGATTGGATATTAGGAAAAATTTCTTCACTGAAAGGGTTATCAAGCATTGGAACAGGCTGCCCAGGGAAGTGGTGGAGTCACCATCCCTGGAGGTATTTAAAAGACATATAGCTTAGGAACATGGTTTAGTGGTGGACTTGGTAGTGTTAGGTTAACAGTTGGACTCAAAGATCTTAAGGGTCTTTTCCAACCTGAATGATTCTATGATTCTTCCCCTCCATTATCATCTCTCTGCTCCTCATGCTGCTTCTTTTCTAGCCTTTTCCCATCCCAGGAGGGCTTAATGGGTTGTTCAGACTGTGCTACTGCTCAGCCTTAAAAGGAGAATGACGAAGATCCATGCCAAGAGGTACTAATGGGATTTATCTACCCATCCTGCAACCGTCGTGGGAGCAGAAGTCTTCTGTCTTGACTGTCAGTCTAGCAGCTTTCATTAGGAGGGAAATATAATACTTTCACAATCTAATTAATTGCAATTGCTGATGCTTTAGCAGGAGATGCTAAGTGCAAGTGGCAGAGGAGAATTCCCCAAAGTTGCTCCAAATTCTTTCAGCTGTGAATTGGAAGCAAACACAATGACATTAGCCAGCCTAATCAGCCTATTAGTCTTCAAAAATGACAGGCATAAAATATACCCTGCTGATTAGATATCAGATGGAGTTGTAAAACCTGTACAAATATATTAATCACAGACCTGTATTAGAGAAGTCTAATCGTTAATGCCAGCTTAAAACATGCTACCCAAGATGATAATGTTACAAATATAATCCAGGTGTCTTACAAAGTGCAAATGGAGCCGGGGCTGATGTCCCTCTGGAGAGGACATGGCAGGCATGTTCCTCAATTTATCCTAAAAGCCCTTTGTGTGGGAACGCAGCCACTGCAGGAGTGATGGGTCATGCAGGTTGTCCCCAACCTTGGGGAGCTCCTCCAAGCCTCTGGAGGAGGCTCTGGAGATTCCTCCAAGCATACAAGGCAGCATGAAAGAAGCAGCAACCCAACAGGCAGGAAAGGAGATAAAGGACAGTCGCTCGTTCCACAGGAACCAGGGTGAAGCCATTGGACTGTGCGTGGCTTTCACTGTTTGTGTGCCCAGGATCCGATCACGGCCTCCAGCAGTTGCATCTTCTGGAGGTGAGCAACTGCCTCTGCCAGGAGCAGAGAGGACTGAACAGCCATGACCTCTCCATCAGTTACCTTTGCTCTTCTAACCCTAGGTTGCTGAAAAATGTGAAAAGCTTGTAGGTTCTCATCTAGCGTGTTTTTCATGTAGCACACAGGCAACCATCTCTGTTATGGACAATGCACTACTGCTACACAGCAACTTCATATAAATCTGCTCAGTCATCTGATCTGACTGTGGTTCTGAGATACGTTACAGCCACAAGGAATGGGAGATAGGCAGGACTGATAATACTACCTCAATCTAGTGAGCTGTCACAGTGTGGTCTGATCCCAGCTCATCTCTGATACCCTTAGAATCAGGGAAATGAGTAGAGAAACACAAAAGAGGCTTTCCATCCCTACATCAGGAAGACTTCTGGCCCACCACCTAGGCTCAAGTACAAGTTCTGTGCACAGTGTCTCTTTGCAGCAGTCAGCTAGGAGCCGGATCCTGAGTTTGTGGAGGCTTTCTACACTTAACAGAGCTAAAATGTCTCTGTTTAAACCCCTCAGGCTTCTGCTGGCTCCTCAACCTTCCACTACTAATGCAGTCCCCCTTTAGTGGTGGCATCTAGCTCTTTGCTTGTGCTGGCAGAGAGGATCACTCCATGCTTCACTGCTCGCTCACATGGTGCTCTGCACACCTTCCCCAGACAGCTCAAGAAAAAAACATGAAACCAGGTTCATCATACGCAGCAGGTTTTATCCTGTTTGCTCCCAACAGGTTATGGCATGTACCATGACAGGACAGGCACAAGAACAGGGACGTTCTCTAAAGCTTCAACAGTCAAGACCTACTACTAGGACTTCAGATGGGCATCAACTTCAGCTGTAGCTGTCAGCTACATCCACTCTGGGAAGTAAAACAGGGGACTGGTCTCCAGTACAGGCGCTGGCCGGCGCGGCAGAATTCGGCTCACATCCATCCATGCGCGCAACTGGACAGCATGGAGAGCCTTGTGTGAGCTCACGGGCTCTGTCCTGCTTCCTTCAACAGCAGACATGCAGCTGGAAGCTGCAGGTGGGATATGGCCCAAAACATCCTCATACAAGCAAATGTGGGTGGACTACCTTCAGATTTGATTTTTAGCCACAGGCTTTCAGTTTGCAGAATGGGACTAGTCCATGGCCAGCAAACTCTGCAGCCAAAACCCAACCATAGCTCACAGCACGTCATCCACTCCAAAATACAATTCTTTCTTGTTATACCCAAGGTATCTAGCTGAGAGGGTCAGGGTAGGATGCACCTTGGAGCTTCTCATGGTCTCTGATGCTCCAAACTAGCAGATATCTACACAGATTCTCCTCAAGTACACTGTGACCTGCCAAGTATCCAAAAAATACATCCATGTCATGGACAGGGACTAAGTGACAGACTGTGGTGGAGCTTTACCGTGAATACTCCTTATTCCCCATGGCTCTGGCATAAAGCCAGACCCCTGCAAGGTCTGCAGCCAGACCTTGGCCACCAAACTGAATACCCATCTGCGAGCTCTTGACCGTACTCCACCATGAGTTTTGGTACACATGACCAGAAGGGCCTGATCATTTGCCTTCACAGTCATGAGGAACAGAGGAATAATACCTCCTCCAGTTTCAAGCTGCCTAC
Organism: Haliaeetus albicilla; assembly: GCF_947461875.1. Taxonomy (NCBI): domain Eukaryota; kingdom Metazoa; phylum Chordata; class Aves; order Accipitriformes; family Accipitridae; genus Haliaeetus; species Haliaeetus albicilla. The sequence goes on along the minus strand of NC_091496.1, from coordinate 1,409,765 downwards.
ATCTCCATTCTTCGTAGCCTTGTGTTGGAAACTGATTTCTTCTGCATCTTCTTCAAGGGGCCAGGACCAGGAGGGGATCAGATGCATTAAGACTCCTTGAGGGATGGGCAATTGGATCCAAATTCCTTTCTGTGACAGTCTCAGCTAGGACAGCAGCTGTAACATTTCAGGTAGCAAGCAGTATTCCCTTCAAAGTGCCAAGGATCCTGGATGGACCTATCCTGAACAATTTGAGAGCATCCCTGGTGACCTCTCCCTATTCCTGGAAAGCCACTATCCTCATAACCAACTCCTGAAGTGACATAAGGTTTCCAGCACAGTAATGGTACTTAATGACATATTCAGAGACAAAGAAAAGAGGACACTGGAAGGTGAGGTATGATACCAGTCCCATGTGGGTGTTACTGGACTAGGGTAAATTTAGCTAAAGGTGCCACTTGGGGGCATAATGTTTTATCGAATGGGCCAGTGACATTCCTATGTGCTGGGAAGTGCGGTGGCACTGAACTTCCTCAGCACACAGCGACTTATTTGCTGAATAATACTAGAGACTGTTTGCGAAGTGCAGGACAGCTTTGCCTTCTTCACTCAAAGTCAAGGTAGGTTTTAGCAGTCGTTCTCTCAAGCCTGCACTCTTTCCTCTAAGGAAAAAATGCCAATTTCCACCAGGATACTTGTTTTCAGGACTTTCTTGTGCTGCCTTTTTTGCATCAGCTTGAAATGTTAATGTTTGATTGCTGTATGTTTGATTTCTAAATGTTGAATGTGTTTGATGAACATGACACTCAATGAAATTAATCTGTTTTTCACAGGAATCTATCTTTGACTGAGTTTTAAGAAACCTTCATGGACTGCTCCAGAAATTAAGTTTTAGTTGTTTACATTGAAAATTATGCATGTTGAAAGAAAACAAAACAACTCAAGCACCTACACAAGTCAAAACAAAACTTTGCTATGCCTTGTTCTCAAAGGAACAAACCTGCTGCTGGGAGGACCAGAGCCTGAAGGTTTCTGGACAGTGCTGCACAACCACCAAGTATTAGTCCAGACAAATCAAGTTTCCAAAACCAATCTTTGTAAATATACCTCGGACTTCAGAAGAGCCCTGAAACTTAAAACCAAACAAAAAAACCCCAATAAACTCAACCTCCCTCCCCAGTGAGTTCCCCTAAGTACAGCTAGCAAGACTGTATAGCAAGTCCACAACTTGCTAAAAGTTTCATTTCACAGATTCCAGCGGGAAAAACACAGAAGACATATGCATGGCCTTCAGAGGTCACCATTGCTCTTCCAAAGATTCCAATTCTATGTGCAGCGGGTCAGTCCAAACCTGCAGTGGGATCCACATGGATTTATTCAAGAATGGGAAGGGAAGATGACATGCAAGCACGAACACAACGGAAACACTGTTTTGTGGAGCCTGGAAGGAAAAGGAAGGGGAAGAGAGGAGGAAAGCCAGCAGCAACTGCACACAAGGACTATAAAGAGAGATTAGAAGTGCTAAGCACATCAGAGTAACAATTTTCTATCCAACTATACACAAAGATGAGAAAAAAAAGTAACAACCCTCTTTCCATGCCTTCCCTCCACCACTACCAACTACACAGCAGATCTCGGAGATCCTTGAGCAAAACGCGGGACAAACCCTGCAGTCTGCAGAGATGCTGTAACTGCAGCTGATGGCACACACCTGAGCTGTAGCTATCTGTTGAGGACTGCGAGATGGAGCGGGAAAGCGAACGGCGGCCAATCTTCGTCGGGCGCTTGTTGAATTCTTGCTTTTGGTCAGCAAACTGGATCTGTTAAAAGAAATGAATAGTTAAGTCAGATGTAATAACCCAACAGTCTGATACAGAAGATTAATCCCAAGAACGCACAGCCTTGAGCAGACACCGACACCATCTCAGTTATGGGCTGAATCGCAATTCCTGTTATTTAATTGGGAACAGGGTACGCTAAATTGCCTACTTGGTTTACCTTCAGACCCCCCACCAGATGCAGCATTGACACACTTGTCTTTCAAATACCTTGAAGCTCCTCTTTTAACCACAGAAATTAGAAAGCTTCTGTCCCCATTATGCACAAACTTATTTTTCCAAAATGCTAATGATAAGGGTTATTTGTCGCAAGAGAAGCCCCATTAGGGCCACCCAACATTTGTAGAGCTGATGCGGACACTGACCTATGTTGCAATGCTTATTGTGGTGACCAGTATGAGATGCTCCCTATTTGCTGTACAAAATACAAAAGGCAAAAATAAAAACATTTCACATAACCAATACCGCTTCCAGCTGCACTCAATATTAAGAAACATTTGAGATTAGATACATCACTCAAGGCTGTTGTAACTGTTGGGAGCATGGACGCCTGGAGAACATAAGTATTTAAGAGCACTGTATTTAAGAGTACACAACTTTATACAACAAATCAAGAAATGAAAGATAAGGCATGTAAATGAAGCAATGTGCAGACTGGCAAAATGTAATTATTCAAGTTGGAGAGAAAGAACGAACTATCATTTACCAGCAACGCCTACAACAATACCACAGCAATGGATGTAACACTAATATTTTGTGGCATTTTGCATCTACCCTCTTTTTTGATGGAGCTCATCTCATTGCAAAAAATTGTTGTGCATGACAAATAGCAACCTGCTCAACCCAAGATGAAGAATCAAGCCCATTTCCATTTCAATCACCAAGGAATGAAGATTTCAGACTCCCCAGGAACATCTGTGAAGCCCCAAGACCACCAGTGGGTTTGAGAGTGGCCGAGCACAACCCGGCTCAGTCCTGCCCGTGTTACGGCTGCAGTAACTGCCAAGTTGAGAGATAAATATTTATTTTAAGTCAGCAAAGCTGATCTGCTCCATAGCATGCAGAGGACAGAAAGGATAAGTAAAGAAGTGTCACTTTTATGTAGGCACTTTTAAGGGGAAAATGACATTCAACATTGGTATTTATAGAAGAACCTCTTCCTCCAAGCTTGTTTTACTCCTGCCCTTGGTTGAAAAGAGCAGCAAGCAGGCCAAATAATCAGTATTTCCTTACTATAAACTCCCCAAATCCAGGTTTTCACATAAACCAAACATCTGTTCTTACAGATGATTATTAGTGATTTTACAGTAGAAACGCAACCTTTCCGTGCCCCACGCACGTGCACCTCAGGTTGGACTTGTCTTAACGCTTCCCTGCTCACATCAGCACCAGCCTTCAGCTAGTCACCCCAAAGGGCTCCACAAGCATCACACACATTTCAACAGACATAAAACTTCTCAGAGCCCGCTTGCCTTGCCCAAGGGACACGGCGCATCTCAAAACCACACCAGCAGCTCAACATCCCTTTTAATTCTCTCTATATGTGGCTACTGGGCCATATTTAAGCATTCAGGAGAACAGGCTTATAGTTTTAGGAAGTATTTTAATTCCCAGTGCTCATCACTTTGTAAGCCAACCATTGTCACTCCCACTGTGTTCACGATTTGTGCTAAATCTCAGGGAAAGTGGAAGCACAACTTCCAATTGCAAATTTCCTTGGACTTTGCTACGAGCATAAACTGACTCAATCTGGCAATGGGGTTAAATATTTACATCTCCAAAATACTGAAAGCCATTAATTGACTCTATTAACTAACCCCTTGGGGTATTTTGAGAAGTTAGTTTTGTTTAAAGAAGTCATCTAACCAGAAAGAATTTGATCCCATTCTGGCAACTCAAATTCAAGCTCAGTGGTTTAAGTAGCAGCACTTGACATTGCACTTGAGATGGGCTGGTAATGCTACAGAGCTGGTGCTCTGCTTTTTGAGCCAGTAAGTGAAGAATAAAGGTGACGGGGGTCTCAGGTGGCTAATTCAGAGTCCTCTGTGAACCCAAGTCTGAGCTGGCCCAGGGACAGCCAGCGCAAGCTGCTGGGGAGGAAGGAAAGGACCTGGGAGAGGATTTGCAGCAGCACCTGGGAGCTCTTTTTTTCTGCTAATCTTAAACCAAACAACAGAATGACACCAGATCGGGAAACACACAGGGGAGAAAAAAAAAAAAAAACCACGTCAAACTCATATTACAGTCAAGAGTTGTGTTGTGGATTAACACCTCTGATCCCGGCAGGACGGGGTCTTTGCGCACACACATCAGTTTTTATATTCCTTTTCTAAGAAGCTGTTGGCCTGAAATAACCTTTTTTCTTTTTTTTTCTTTTTTTTTTTTCTAAACAAATCCCTCGACAGCTGAGCAGCTTCATCAAAGCATCAGGTTTTGTGTGAAATGATGCTCTTGGCAAAGCAAGATAGGCTAGAAGTCTAACAAAGGGTGAATAATTCGTATTACAATTAACATTTTCCTTTCCCACATCATCTCTTCAAGGACATTCAATGCAACTATTTCAAGTGCCACGGTAATATTAATAATTGCATTCAGAGCTCTCCAAGTACTTCCACATCCATGACTGATAGGCAAGTACATGCCGAAAAGAAAAATAAGTCATGAACCAAATTAGGCAGAACTAGAACTAGACTTTATAATAAACCCTGCCCTCAACCCCTTTAAGGGTTTAAACCCTTTAAACATTGCCACAAGCTGGGTTTAGCTTTAGCTGAGCAAGGCACTGACTACCAAGAGGTGGAAGGAAGCACCAGAAGAGGAGAACGTCGGGAAGGGACCGGGTCAAAGCTGAGGTCTGCTTTTAGCTAGCATTGACACGCCACCAACGTCTTTTGGCTTTATCCTTCCAGCAATAGAGACAGCAGGCAAGAAAGGATGCTGGTATTTGATTTATTTAAGACATCTGTTGTATCCACCTTCATTCAGTGCTAAATTTTTGTATTGCACGGACATGTGAAGGGTACAAAGTGTCAGCAGGAATATACTCTTAAGCCAGTTTCCACAACACATCTTTATTTTTGAGCTGACATCACAGCAACGCACACTCGATCCAGCCAGAACGAGAAAGCCAGACCTTGCTTACCCAGACCAAAACTCTGGCTTTAATCCCTACCGAATGGTACAAGGCAACTGACGGCATGACACACCATGTTCCAGCCCCGCTGGAAAGATGGGGACATTCAAGATGGGAATGAGAACAGTGATTTGGTTCCAGGTTGAACTTATTCAGCTCACACTGAAACGCCTCTGAAGGTAACAGCCAACTTTGCACAGGCTAAAGCTCAAAGGAGAGGCTGTGAAGCCTTTGAGAGCCGTAGCTGATTGGATTTAGGAGTCCAACCTGCTCTGCAGCTACACAAGCACTGCTGCTTTCAACCTCCAGCAGGAAAAAACCAATTCAGGCTGAAAAACCTCACCTCCAGAGGTACAAGGGGTTAATGACTTCTAAATGCAGGTGCATGCTCATTACATTTCAAATGAGCTAAGTCTCACTTCCACCTGGGATCTCCACCATGAAGAGCTCTCTACGCTACTTCACTGAGCAAAAAAAGTCTTGTCATCCGAGGTTTTCCTGGGCAATCTAGCTGCTCACAAACCCATCGACTCCTCCATCTCAGTGGTCTGAAAAACAACCCCAGAACAATGTGTTCGGCTCAACACTTTATCATTTCAAACCTCCTGCTCCTGAGAGAAAATGAAGATAAATCCTCCGGAGATTGGGATTTTCTCTAAGCAAGGGGATCCAGTCAGCTCCAGAAATAAGTGATTGGGGGAACAGCACAGAAAGGAGAAAAAAAAAAAAGGGGGGTGGGTAGAGAGAAACAAATGTACTTCTAAATAGAAAAAATGTTATTACGGTACTAAAGGCTGCCCTCACCTGGGCTTTAATCCCTGAATCTCCGTTCACGTTGTACTTCTTCTTGTTCGGCATGACGGCATCACTGACAGCCCCTCTGCACCGTCTCCCGCCGGGGCAGGGGCTGCCCCCCCATTTATACCTCCCAGCCCCGCCGATCCCGATCCTGCCCGCTCTGGTTTCAGCTGCGGGGTGGAGGGAGAGGGAGGGAGGGCGGGAGGGAAGGGGAACCGCTCGGATTTTCAGACTCCCTTTTTTTTGGCAGGAAAGGACCCCAAGACTTAATGAGGCGTCCCGCCAAACAAGCCCTACTTCTGTTTTATGTTGAATTACAGCATTTGCCTGACCTCTAGACAGTTAGCGGCAGTTTTTAACGTGGCCTGGCTTGTGTGTGCATAACAATAGCTTATTTATATAACCAGGACATTTCCCTGCTCGCTATAATTAACTTGCTAATTAGGCTCTTTTTAACTTGGGTTCTCCCCCCCACTTTCTTTTTCCCCAATGTCAGATGATTACGTTAACAGAGCCTCATTAGAAGAAAATTAACTAATGAGCAACTAAAACAATGAAGGCATTTGTTAGATGGTAAAGTGGTTTTTAATTATGCCGGTCCCCGCTCCGTCCCCTGTGGTGGCAAGTGCAGAGAGTCCATCCTTGGAAGGGTCCAGACTCCGACACCCACCCCACTGTTCCCGCATCGTACCATGCCTCTTAGAGTCACAGAACGGTTTGGGTTGGAAGGGACCTTTAAAGGTCATCTAGTCCAACCCCCCTGCCATAAGCAGGGACAAATTCCACAAGATCAGGTTGCTCAGAGCCCCGTCCAACCTGACCTTGAATGTTTCCAGGGATGGAGCATCGACCACCTCTCTGGGCAACCTGTGCCAGTGTTTCACCACCCTCATCATACAAAATTTCCTCCTTATATCTAGTCTCTTCCCACCTTGCAGGTACCTACTGCAGCAGGAAAAAGGCTGCAGATAACCCCAGAGGGATGTTTGTGCAGCAGTAGGGTTTGGGAAGTGTGATGCTTTGCTACCAGTGACCGAGCAGACCTGATGCAAGGCAATTTTTTAAATTTTTATTTAGTGGTTGGAGCTGTTATCCAAAGAGTATTGTCCCTGACAATGAACCCAAGACATTTCTCATAGAGAACCTCAACATTTACTTCCAAAGAAGAGGAAGTTGGGAAGCGATGAGGCATCGCCAATTGACCTCAACACCAATTCTAACTAAATATGAAAAAAAGCTCTCCCCAGCTCCATGTATTATTATATACACCTGCTTTTGAAATAATTTAGCACTGATCTGATACAATATTCCTCTGATCTGATATAATATTGCTTCTCAATATTTGTCACTGTTGTCCAGTGGATGGTACAGCATGATGGGGAAAATGCTGCCAAGGAAACATTGCTTGCAAGTGTTCCTCCAAAGCGCTTCTCCAGACAAGGAAGTGCCATGGTGGCATTTTACATCTCCACAGCAGATTTCAAGGAATCCACTAAAAGAGTAAAAATTCCTGGGCTATATGGAAGCAACATCTGCTTTGTGAAGGGAAAAACCCAGAATTCCCAACTTTAATGTATCTGTAGAATAATGGAAAATGGAAATACGGAATATTTCCAATATGGAAATATGTCAGGAAATATGAGACTGGGATTAGCACCACTTGCCTCAACTGATACTACAGCCAAAGTTGTGTTTTCAAGGTAAGTTTTTAATTTTTAACATTATTGATGACCCTTTTCATGCAAATTCCTAAGGGAGGTGCACAAACTACTTTTCCACTAGGTTATCACATCAAGATACTTAGATACTTAAATCAAATAGCTTTTCGGGGGGGGACACACGACCTTTTTTTCATTGGAGACTGAGTCTGAGACACTAACATTAAGAACCTCTATTCTATAAAAATTCTAACAATAAAGTTCTTTCCTGCTACTCCAGTCCACAGCTCAGGTATCTTCTGCAACTTGGATGTCAGTTGTAATCTAGCTCAATCTTCAAATAAAACTAGGGAGAACTATGTTCAGTCCTAGTAAAATCCAAGTTATCACTATAATTTAATAAACCATGCATGATTAAAATCTGCTTTTTCATCATGGTTGGAGCCCAACCTTACTGCAGCCTCCCTCTGTATTAGTCTAGCCATGCCGCACGCTTGTAACATTTTCTACTCTTTTTAAAAATTGCTAAATGAAACCTTAAAATATTGTAACAGCTATAAAATCCCCAACCACTTGTGCAATGTGCAAGAGGAACCATCCTTGTAAATTCTTTGAACTTTTAAATTTTGCAAGCGCAGCGTTTTTGTAGTGCTAGCGTCTTAAATTTATTCTTAGCCATGAAGACTTATTTTTTTAAAGGAACAAAGGGAGAAAACAACAGGGTTTTGTGTGATTAAGTCGCACAAGCTCTCTGGCATTGCTAACAGCTTGCAAATCCACCTGCAAAAAACTTGGGAAACAAAGAGCAAGTTAGGGAGCTAATTAAAATCCATCTATTCGCGTATGAAACAGCAGGTCAAGTTTGTGGTCTTCAAGAGCTGCACTACTTGGTTATTCATGTGACAAACTGGAAAGCCTTTTCCCAGTGGAAAAACTTCTCATCCATCTTTGATGCCAAGTGATAAATGCAAGAGAAATAATTTTGCAGCTGTGGCTAGAACGGAGGGGACCGACATGACTATTCTGATGTTCCACCAGAGCCTGGGGCTTGCAGCTCCCAGACCAAACCTCCTCCTCCTGCCCTCTCATCGCTATTCATGAAGGAAAAGCTGGTTTCCTCCAGCACTCGACCTGCCAAGCCAGATACTTCATCTGCTCCACTTTCCCCTGTGAAACCAGAGACGTGTATGGAGACACCAGGTGCTGGCAGCTGAAAGGCAACTGAGAAGAGACCTGCTCCCCTTCCACAGTATCAGTGATGCCTTCCCCTTGCTGTGCTTGCCATGATGTGCAACCCTCAGCTTCAACAATTCAGGCAGCTTCTGTTCTCCTAATCCACCTCCTGAGCTCAGATCATATCGCTTCAAGAAAGGGACTGTCCAAACCCATTTATTCCATAGTTTCACATGCCTTAAATTAATATGTAATCCTGACAATGCTGCTCACTGAGCCAAAACTTTAACCAGAGCTCCAAGTGTTTAAGATTCCAGTTCTCCAGACAAAAGGTCACACGGAGACCGACTCCAGGATTAACACACACATTTAACCCTTTGGCATCTTCCTTCTGAAAAAACAGCTTGAGAATGTGCAGGTTAAGGCTGATTTTACCTACAGGACTTAGGAGAGAAAGGATGGGAATGAAGAGTCACCCACCTGGGCCAGAGTGGTTTCCAAGCATGTTAGAAATTCAAGCCATTGGTTCTTCAAGACCTCACACCAGTGGTGGATCCACCATGCTCTGCAAACTCTCAGCCCTGTGTATTTCTAACTCACGTTCACCATTGGGCTGAGGTTGTGTACAGTGCAAACATCAGACCACAGCCCCATACACCTCAGTTGATTATATTTCACTAGGACTGAGACCGATTTCGGTCCTCAGACCTCCAGGACAATTGCTAATGAGGACTGAATCATGGTCCACGTCTATTGAGCCATTGCTCTCACTCCAGTGGCTGAGACCCACTCTTAGGTTACCTCTTTTTTAAAAAATAATCCTCCATGGCCCACAGAAGTAAAGCTGCAGGTGGAAAACCTGGAAATAAAACTAAAAGAAGCTCTTCCAACATCTTAGTGCTTATTGACACAGAGCACAATGCCACGGTAGGAAACACCAGCACCTACATCCAATGCACACCAAGAATGAGAGCGGCCACCCCTGCTGCTGTAACTGCTGGGAGCAGGAAGGAGAAATCTTTAAAAAAAGAAAATAACAAACACCTAAACCAGGCAGGTCCAGTGGGGACAATGGGAAGGATAAGGAAGAGAGAAACCTTCTCCCCCAGCTGTAGAACAGATCCCTTGGTCCACCCCTGGCTCTACTGGTCACAGTCCCATGACAAGGCAGGCAAAAGAGGAAACGGTTATTTCCATATCGCTTCAACTTGCAATGAAGGGGTAACTTGTGGTTTATAATTTAAAAAAATGTAGGATCTCAGAAGTCAGAGATGGAAAACACCTACTGAGTCATCACGAGCCAGTGCATCATCTCTAGCAGTAAGTGCTTTTATACTCGGCCAGCATCCCACATGGTCTTACAGCTCCTTCATACACGTGATGCTACAACACAATCCAGGAGCACAACTTTTCCCTAGAAAAACCGTCAACCATTACAGCGAAAGCCTCTCCTGCTAATTCTCTAAAGATTACTATGAAAGACTTTGCAATTAGAGATTACCTAAACCATCACTCAATTATACAACCTGAAATCGCTGAAACCTTCACAAATATGACACAAAGTCAAAACAGCATTTCTGCCTCATGCACTCACTGGCTGCAGAATTTCAGAAAACTTTGAAAATTCAGAGTTTCCCCTTCTTTTGATCCCATCCTCGTAGGGATGAGAAATTTATGTCCCATAACTGCACACAGGAGTTTTTCCCTGACTACTGGGTGTACAAAGGTGTTCAGTGTCAGTATTAAATCCAGGTTGTGGATTATTTGAAAAATTGAGGGTTTTACCCAATAAAGGAAACACTGTGATCCCTGATTTGGCTCACAGCAGATTAAATGACTTCAGCTTGTGTTGTCGCTCAGGTCTGCAAAACCTCAAATCTCTCTCACAGTTCAGACACTGTTCTGCAAAACCAGAATCAACCTGCTGCAGATCTCCTCCCAGCCAGAGTTACAGACTATGGGAGAACTTGTATTTTAACCTGCTCTTCTGAGAAGCAATGCAGAAGGGATTATTGTTATTCACCAATACTACATTTTTTCAATATTTGGTTATTTGTTTAATAATAAGAGGTATACTGTAGTAAATGTAGGACCTTGGTAAGAACGTTAAGACATAAAAGACTGTTTGAAATAATAACCTTAAAGATAATGAGCGTTTTAAAGCTTAGGCTAATTATTTCTTGAAATGTGGCTGTTCACTCCCACGCTGTCCTGAGAAACAACATAAAATGCAAATCAGTCAAGTTAAAATCCTGATTAAAAACATTGCTAGAGGACATAACCCTAAGCCCTTTGTAGATGGAGTTTGATGCCACCGCAGCTATAAACCATCTATAAAATCATACATCCACACTGCAAAAGGAAACTGCACGGCCATTAGAAAAAAAGGTCTATTTAAATAAAGTTTCTGTCATGTGGTCCTGATCCCAGCGGCACCAAATTCATAAAGGAGAAAATTGCAGAGGGGGATAGATCCGTAGGGAGAGGTTTGTTGCTTGTTTTTAAGCAGAACTCCACACTTTTGCAATTAGTACACAAAAATCCACATTTGAAACAATAAACAAAGTTGTGTGTTATGCAAAGTTTATCACTGCTAACCCTTAAATGCAAAATTTCCTCACTGTTGATATAAATATGACATGACTTGGGTGAAAGCTGAAAGAATTGCAGTCTATAAAAAATGAGTAAGAAGCAGAACAATAAACTGTAATTTTACAAAAATAAAATCCATAATACTTAAGAAAGCGATAGCAGGAGTACATAAAGTTGATATTAAAGGGGGATAATGAAGTTTGAATCAAATCACCATGCACAGCCTCTATTTGTAGATAAAGATCAAAGCAGCAAGAATACCCTTACAGGAATACAAGAATACCAACTTTTTATTATAGTGATCTAAGTATTTTTAGAAGAACCACCAAGAGGGACGACTTCAAAAATAGAAATGGAAGATATGAGCAGAAACCTAGGAAGCTATAACAAATATTGATACAGAATTTCAGTGCTTCTGAAGTATCATGAACTTTTTTGGACGACAAGACACTGCACAGACCCTCAGGGGACAGGCAAAGCCAACCTCCAGACACGCAACCTTCTGTCTTCCAAGCACTGCCTGCTTTTTGGAGCCATGTCATTATATTTTCAGCTGCTTTGGGAATTCTTTCCACCAGAGAAGCAAAGCAGAGAAAAGTGTATTTTAATATTTGCTGGTATCTATTCTAACCTCTTTAACCACCCAAACAAAGCTGAGCAGCACATGATGCCCTGAAGGGTGTCTTAAGTTTTAGAGGTTTTATTCCAACAACAGAATCTAAATTGATGATAAAAATTATAGTAGTCGAAAAAACAGTATCTGCTGTGCTGATCCTGATGAAATTCAAAGTCTTCTGGAACACATTGCAGTTTCTCCCACTCCTCCTTCCTGCTGGTCCCAAATTGCTAAAAAAATTAGTTCTTAATATAACACATCTGCAAGATGGGGCGGCCCACAGGGGACCATTCCCTCCATCACTCGACCGTTTTCAATTAGGCAGCTCACACCGAAGAATGATGCTGCACTGGCAGGGGAGGATGTCTGACAGTTCTTGTTAATATCGGACTTTAACGACCCTCATTCCAGCTAAACGCCATCATATACTGACACCGAGCAGCGAGATCTGAAGCTCCCTCCAAAAATTACGCAGCAATCAGCTGGCTAGGCGGTGATTAAAAGAAGAAGCTAAATAACTCACCATCCACTCGGGCACGTGGAAAGCAGAGGCACTGGCATTGCTGTCCCTCTTCTCCATAGGTGAAACCCTCCACGCTCACATTTGTTTGGCAGAGGCGATGCAGAGGGATGCAGCGGGATGCAACAGCCCAGGAGCCAAGCCCCCCACTGTTCAGCTGCTCGCCGGGGTCTTCGGTGGACAGATCTCCCAGCTGAGGTCTTCGTTGTGAACCAGCCTCATTAGCCAAGCGTTCAGGGGTGAGACAGGCAGCTCAGTTCCTCATTTCTGTTCAAAATCCCACACTGGGTGAAGCACTCAGATCCAGCCCATTTTTGCAGCCGTGATTTCATGCCGACCCCAGCTCTGCTCGACGTTTGAGCTGAGAGCAAACGAGAGCAACCTCGACGTGGCACGGAGGAGATGTCCATCCATCACCTGCCTGTGCTCCTAGCCCTGCGTCACCAAGATGCCGAGACCCCGATTGACACAACAGCAAGGTCAAAGAGGCACACCTGTATTTAGAGCTATAGGTCTCCTCCAGTGAGGACTATACTTGGCACCATCAAAAGTTCATGCAACTTCAAACAAAACAACATACGGTCACCTCTAACGCTGAACAGCTTTCAGCTTCAAACTCAATATAGTTAGAAATGAACTTCATAATCTCGTGGCCGTGCACAGAACCAGATAAATATTTTTAAATGATTTGCATTTAGCCCAATCTGAGGGAAAAGCAGGTATGGAGCAGGCTGGTGGGGCTGCAGCTCCCTCTGCTGAGCATGCTCAGCCCTTGCTCTGCAGAAGAGGAGGACAGAAATGAGGATTTTGCAGACAGAGCGATTGCAAAGGGATCTCCTGCTCCTGCAAAGGCATGTTTCCACGGCCGGCAACTCCACAACGGTCCAGACCAGGATACAAGCAAAATTTTGCCACTTTGCACTGCTGAAGACTTGAGCTGAGGTTTCAACTTAACTGAAACCTCTCTGCTTCACTCAAAATAACAAAGGATTCCACCCTCAGGAATTAATGAGCCATCAGTGACCGTTCTCTGAGCTCACTTTGGTACTTTATCAGTACATTTCCACCCGCAAAGCGAACAGGGAGAAGTGAAGGTGGGGCTGACAGCATCTCGGTGGAGATGCTCACAGAAATCCCCCTTCTCTGCCAGGAAGGTCTGGCAGCTCATCAGCCTGCACAAACATTTCCTTGTTTTACTTTTCTTCACACAAAGCATTTTATTTAGGGCAACAGTTGACAAAAAACTCCCTTCATCAACTTCCTCTTCTTCTGGTAGCCGGGCAAGGTACTTGGCTTGTGAGCCGCAAGCTTGCGAGCCACCAGCCTGCACACCACCGATTAGACACGTCCTGTTGGGCTGCTGGCACACCTAGATGGACAGAAGTTCCCAGGTTCCCTTCCTTACTTTGCTCTCTCATCAGCTGAACAATTTAAATGCTGGAAATTTTGGAGTTTGCTGTTTCTGGCTAAGACAGGGTGCCAGGAGGCTATAGGTGAAAGCAAGTTGAAGAGGTGTAACTCAAATCTTCTGGGCAAACACCACGCATAACCCAAGTTGAGTAGATATATTTTGTCTGCGTCACCACCTAAGTCGATTAGCAGAAACCAGGAAAAAATTGTTATTTTTTGGGGTGATATTTTCACACTGTTGGCAAGCTCACCCTTCCAGATTGAAAGAAGCTTCTGTTCAGCGCTGCCTTCAGGCCATTATATTCCCATCTCCAAGCAACATTAAGCTTAACGTGAGCCAGAAAAAAGACCTCTTTATCTAGGCAGTCCCTTGAGCAGCAATTCAGCCAGCTGTGGAGGCTGGTAACGTCCCCTCCTGCAGCAGGAGAGATGGCAGTGCACAGCGGTCCCTCATCAGGCAGACATCTCAGATGTTCCCACCAGACCCAACACACCACCGGGCACCAGATGTATGGGTTTTGCACAGCATGTATATTCCCCTAAAGCCATCAAAGTGCTTCCCAGGGTATTAGCTGTCCCTGCCACTAGGCATCCCTGCCCCAGCACAAAACATCCCCCAGGCTGCTCTACTACCTTTGTGGCTTCAAAGCAAACCCCGTACCAGCATCCATGTAATAATTATGCTTTCCCTAACTTGTTTTTAAGGTTCACCATTGGATGCCGTCCACCTACTCTTACAGTGGAGGTCATTCCTTAAAACAGCTGCTGCCACCACCAGCCCCAGTGATCTTCAGAGCCTGCTTTGCAACACACAGTCATGGGCAGCCTTATCTCAGATGCTCCCTGCAGCGACAGGACAAGGGGTAATGGTTTTAAATTAAAAGAGGGTAGATTCAGACTAGGTATAAGGAAGAAATTTTTTTACAATGAGGGTGGTGAGACACTGGCACAGGTTGCCCAGAGAGGTGGTCGATGCCCCATCCCTGGAAACATCCAAGGTCAGGTTGGACGGGGCTCTGAGCAACCTGATCTAGTTGAAGATGTCCCTGCTCATTGCAGGGGGGGTTGGACTAGATGACCTTTAAAGGTCCCTTCCAACCCAAACTGTTCTGTGATTCTATAATAAACAGGGGCTCATATTGCTGTAAAATTAACCTCAAAACCATCTCATATATTGCTGGTGTCGTGAGTGAGCCCGCTTCAGTTTTGCTTTTAAATACAGGGGCTTGGGGTCATTTGAAAGACAGAACTAACCATCTATGTACAGAATTTGGCTTAAAAAGGACAGGCAACACAAAACCCTGCCAAAAACACTGCACTGGCACAGTAGGCTGCAAAAAACCCATGCAGCCTGGCTGCTGTAGACCCAAGGGACAAATAGTTTAGCCTATTTGAGCCACGTTTTTCCAAACTAACGTAAGAACCGATCAGCATTCGCAGTTTTAGGGTTCCCAGGTGAAAAACACAGCAGAAGCTCAGTCTTGTTGACTAGTCACGTAGGGCGTAAGCCCTGACATCTACTGACTTACTGACGCTACAGACCATGGTCATGTTCCCAGTTATTGCTCAAACACATCTTCTAGCCTTCAAAATACTTAAGAAATACTGATAATTAAGCCCCCCTTTCAACAAATTAGCAACAGCACTGATTGGTAAAGGAATTGTAGAGGCAGCTAATATTGAGAAGTTGTTGCATACGCCGACAAGTCTGGCATAGACGTTAGGTAAGTGGACAGCAAGGTGGATTGAAAGCTGGTTGAACTGGCCCAGAAGATCATGACTGGTGGCACAAAGCCTGGCTGGAGGCCAGTCACCAGCAGCGTGCCCTGGGGTCTCTACTGGGACCAGGACTGCTGCACATCTTCATTGATGAGCTAGGTGATGGAGCAGAGCACACCCTCACCAAGTCAGCAGGTGACAAGTGAAGGAGAAGCTGATCCACCTGGACAGCCTGGAAAACAGGTAGAGAGGACCCTTGTGAAGTTCAAGCAAGGGAAATGCCAACTCCTGCCTCTGGGAAGGAATAACCCCATGTGGTGGGTTGACCCTGGCTGGACGCCAGGTGCCCACCAAAGCCGCTCTGTCACTCCCCTCCTCAACCAGACAGGGGAGAGAAAATATAACGAAAGGCTTGTGGGTCAAGATAAGGACAGGGAGAGATTACTGACCAATTACTGCCACGGGCAAACCAGACTTGACTTGGGGAAAATTAATTTAATTTGTTACCAATCAAACCAGAGTAGGGTAATGAGAAATAAAACCAAATCTTAAAAACACCTTCCCCCCACCCCTCCCTCCTTTCCGGCTCAACTTCACTCCCAAATTCTCTCCACCTCCTCCTCCCCAGCGGCACAGGGGATGGGGAATGGGGGTTGGGGTCAGTCCATCACACGTTGTCTCTGCCGCTCCTTCCTCCTCAGGGGCAGGACTCCTCACTCTTCCCCTGCTCCAGTGTGGGGTCCCTACCACAGGAGACAGTCCTCCATGAACTTCTCCAGCATGGGTCCTTCCCACAGGCTGCAGTTCTTCACAAACTGCTCCAGCGTGGGTCCCTTCCCCGGGCTGCAGTCCTTCAGGCACAGACTGCTGTTCTTCACAAACTGCTCCAGCGTGGGTCCCTTCCCTGGGCTGCAGTCCTTCAGGCACAGACTGCTCCAGCGTGTGTCCCTCGGGGGGTCACAAGTCCTGCCAGCAAACCTGCTCCAGTGTGGGCTCCTCTCTCCACGGGGCCACAGGTCCTGCCAGGAGCCTGCTCCAGCATGGGCTTCCCACAGGGTCACAGCCTCCTTCGGGCATCCCCCTGCTCCAGTGTGGGGTCCTCCCCCGGCTGCAGGTGGAGATCTGCTCCCCCGTGGACCTCCCTGGGCTGCAGAGAGACAGCCTGCCTCACCGTGGTCTTCCCCACGGGCTGCAGGGGAATCTCTGCTCCAGCGCCTGGAGCATCTCCTCCCCTCCTTCTGCACTGACCTGGGGGTCTGCAGGGTTGTTTCTCTTACATGTTCTCACTCCTCTCTCCGGCTGCTGTTTCTGTCTGTCCCAACTTTTTTTCCCTTCCTAAAAATGTTATCACAGAGGCGTTACCACTGTCGCTGATTGGCTCGGCCTTGGCCGGCGGCGGGTCTGTCTTAGAGCCAGCTGGATTTGGCTCTCTCGAACACAGGGGAAGCTTCCAGCAGCTTCTTACAGAAGCCACCCCTGTAACCCCCCCCACTACCAAAACCTTGCCACACAAAGCCAATACACACAGGCTGCCTAGAGAGGTTGTGGAGGCTCCATCCTTGGAGATATCCAACACCTGACTGGATGTGGTCCTGACCAACCTACTCTAGGTGGCCCTGCTTGAGCATGGTGGGCTGGACTTGATAATCCCCTGAGATCCCTTCCAACCTCAACCATTCTGTGAAGCTTGATCCAACTCTGCTTACTAACAAATGTTCAGATATATTAAACACCCAGTTGTTGCATTTTTCATTGAAAATGCATGCAGTGCAAACCTTTAAAGTTTTGGACAATATTTTGGATCAGGAATGTCAACAACACATTCGTCTGCAAAGAACAAATGTTGTGTTTTATTGCTTCTCATGCTGGGCCATACGACCTTATTTTAGCAAAAGAAACCTAGAAAATGTGGGTAACGTATCCTTGCCTGCCACTATTTAAGATCTTTTTAAGTTTTAGATGAAATGAAGCTTTAGCTCAGAATGAGTAAGTAAGGATTTGTTTGCTCCTTCTCTAACATGATCCCTTCATGCGAGAGGTGAAGTAACAGTGAAAACACACTGAAACAAAATCTGTCTGATGCTACCCAACATTTAGCTGCCTGTGGATAGTGGTTTCTAACATCTGTGACTCAAATCAATGTTTATTATAAAAAAACAAAAAGATACCAGCACTGAGATGCTCAGAAAGCTGCACTGTGCTAAGCACCCAGCTCCAGGAAAAGTGCTAACAATTACAAAAAGCTTTTAAAAACCTATTTTAGCAGGGAGATGAAATGGTCACCAGGCCAAATGAAGCAAGGATGCTCTTTTGCTTACTAATACGTTTCGTAGCAGAGAAAAGAATCAGTTCAAACCTCAGTGAATATACAGCTTTCAGTTACTGAAAACAAAACAGGACTAAAGCCCTGACCGGTGAACAAGAATTAGCAATTACTGCTCGCATATGCAGAAATACATGGCTTGCTATTTCTGCTGAAAAGTTGGGTACAATTTAATGACTTGCTTGAGAGTTGTTGCAGCAGAAGCATGAAACAAGCCAGCCCTCAAAATCGTGCTGGGCTGTTAGAAGAACAAGATAACGAGAAATTAATGCAAGATGATAGGCTGCAAAAGCCCTGCGCAGACACGAGGGGGAGCGAGAGCCTGCAGAAAAAACCCCCAAAGTTTAAGCCTTGACCTTTGAAGAAAAATGGTAGAAAACTGAGTGGCTTTAAGGACCATCCAGCTTTATGTTCAGGCATTTGTAGAAACTTCTTCCAAACTGCAAGCGTGATCAGCTACTCGGGAAATCAGTGCAAATCGGCAAGAGATTAATAGCCTTTGCCTATGTAAAAGGTGAGATAAGAAAGAGTCCCTGTGCAGCATCCTGGTGTTCCTGAGCTGACACTAACACAAACCTGCACGTCCCCATCAATGGCTTTAGGCACAGCTCATCTGGGACATGCCTACAGGGAGGGCATGTCCCCTTCTCTTGCTATTCCAGCAAGGTATTTGCTGTCAGGTAGACTTAAACCCCATTAACTTCTTGTTCTGAGATTGTTCTCAAATTCTCTTAAATCCCAATCGCACCCTTTGCCTCATCGTAGCATAACCCAAACAACCAGGAGACACCAGTGCAGCAGCACCCAGCGAACATTAGGCTGCTTCTGCTCTCCCATTTCTCGTTTTCAAAGACATGTTTTCCCAAGTGAGTTATGAATTCTCCCATTTTAAAACTTTCTGCCAAGTCGACATCAGAATAGTCTTTAAAGGAGTTATGTAATTTCTGCAGAAATTTTTCAGTTTTATAGAGTATCAGTTTACCACAAATATTACTGCAGCCTAGACTGTTAAGACCATGGACTGAGCAGTTTGCAACCACTTTGAGAGGCATCAAGCTCTTCAAAGACACAAGCAGCAGTTTCTTGAACATTTGCTCAGTTGTCCTTACAGCTGTGCAGGTAGAGTGAACCAGGGAATGGCTCCAGCTCAGGACAACAACAGATAGAAAGATTCTTGTTATTTTTAAGGCAGACGGGTCACTGCCTGGCCCCGCAGGCAAGCGTACAAGATGCTGCATGATACAGGCAGCGTAAACCAGCACTGCCAGACTGTACCACCATACTGCTCTGCTCCCTTGCTTTTCCTGGTAGATACGATATTTCTGAAGCATATGGGCAAATAACCCTCTTTCCCAAAGGGGAAATGGGGAAAAAAAATAGGCAAAACTAGATTTGGAAGGCTCTTTCCTTTAGGTTTTTCTGTGACACCTATAAAATCTGCTCATGTCAGCTCTTCATCCTGCTCAAATATTACAAATGTTTACTGGGAACTCATTTTATTGCTAACTTACTCCACTGCGTCAGCTGTGTTTCACCCTTCACCTTCCAGGCAGCCCAATTTTTGCATATTTATAATGCTGTTAACTATCTGAACCACCAACTCAGCTTAGTTAAAGTGTTTGCAGAAACTAAAGGTTGGGCTTTACAGCAAGGACCATCTTCACAGGCAGGTGTAGCTCCTGCTATCATGTTTTAGTTATAATGGTATAGATATCGTGTATAAATTTAAGTGTAACCGTCTAGGTATCATGTTTATATCTAAAAAACGATGACATTAGCTTGCACATGGGCTTCAAGAGACACAAATTATTTAACAGCTAAAAATTTGTTAATAACTCTGTTAACATCACCTCCCTTCCTACACAGCTGTTCCTGAAATCTGCTTCTAAAGGTCTGAGCAAGTGCCTTGGCCGCTGCTGAACCGTGAGCAGCCTCCTCCCTCTTGCACCGAAGAGGATGACCATTGTGTCAGCGCTGCCACTGATGACAACCCCGGCAGCGTCTCACCGCGCTGCTATAATGAGGTCTATAATCAGCTTATACTACTACCTCTGCCATGTTCCCCACAGACCCCGCGCATGGTATCGCCTGCCTGGCCGCATTCAGGAGATGTCCACCCTGTTCACATCTAAGCCTCCTTTGAAGCCCTCTCTGCTGTGCTGCTCATCTGTTTGTCTACTTTGCTGCTTCTCCTCTGGTCACTGCTCCCTCACCCTCCAACTGTAAACTTCTCAAGTGAGTTCTTCATCACCATCAGTTTTTGGAAAGCACAAGAGCAGAATATTCTGCAATCCTGTGAAATTGTAGGGACTTGAAGTTCCAGCTCAGGCAGGAGCTTCAGGTCAATCCATGAAGAAAGCATTGAAGGTCCGTGCAACTAGGCGTATGAGTTTACTCAAGATTAAACATGGTTTCAAAGCACTCTTGAATAGGAAGATTGTCAGCTGCTTGGCACTAGAAGTCAAATGAGTGTGTTGAAGGTGCTGAGGCTAAATAACAAATGGTAAATTAATTTAAGCTCTCTGTTTTTCTATTTCTTTTTAAATAAGGAGTATCCAGAAGCATAGCTAATAGTGCTTGAATACAGATCTGCTTCAAAATCAGGCTGTTTACAGATCCTGCTTCTAGATTTTATCATCAGAGGAAATTTCTTTTTTAAAAAATTGATTTTCCCACAGGGCTTCAAATACTCCAGGGACGTGCAGACTTCTGCATCCAAGACCATGACCCAGTTCAACCAGAAGGCAAGGCAGCACCATATGAATTCCTGCCATTCTTGAATTACAGCATCACTCCCTGCTATAAATAATTCCAAAATAAAACCTCTCTGATACTACAAGTAAAAGACAAGCTGGCTGGAGCAGACAGAGACAACCACCTATCCCTGAGGAACAGCCTGACAAACAGCTACCAGCAGCATGGCCACGCCGGCCAGCCAGCTTGAATGTGTCCCCTTTACAGAGTACAGGAAACATAATAGATATTCCAGGAACAGCTTAAATAATGTATTTTTTTCATTAACAGAATTAAAATGTGTTCTAAGCACTCCCTGAAGAATAAAATATCTGCATTGTGTAAACCGGGTGGATCTTCAAGGAGAAAGAGGCATCTCCTTAGCACACCTTTGCCTGCAGGCAAATATTCACCAACTCCTATAAGCCTGATTGTGCAGAGGTCTCTCGATCAAACAAAAAGCAAGGGGTAAGGTCTTCAACAGCTGGAAAGTTTCTATGAACTAAAAATGGAGTCTGCCATTAAGAATTACAAGAAAGCAACTGTATGAGTTGGAGTTTGAAATAGAAAGGGCTGAACTTGGAGAGAAAGGCTCTTCCATAGGTTACACTGTGGAATACCAGCTTTTAAACGGCTTCTTTAACAGGCAAAGCGAAGCTCAAAGCAAGATTATGAGTCTCAACACATGCAAACACAGAGGCCATCCTACATCTACATTTCTCATCAAGACAGCCACGCTTCCTATTATAGCAAGATGAACCTGGGTCAGATCCAAGCCGACGACGGCATTTGTGCTCTCTCACACGAAAAGCACCAAATATGAGTCATATTTCTACTGGAAGACTCCCGGTATTACTTACAGCACAAAAAGCCAATAGGAGACTTTCCAGACTAGTGGTGGTCTTGAGAGAAGACAAAACTTTCAATGTGTTTCCAAGTTGGCAGCAACTCAAGGAACTGACCTTCCAGGAGGCAGAAGAGGTTGTCAAGAGGCCACAAGCAAAGAGGTGACAGATCTGTATGGTCCCATGTAACAGCACAGACCTGGTCGTTTTACAGGACACTCCTTCTTTTGCTTTCATTTTTAAAACATAAAATTCCTCCTTCCCAGGTATATCAGAAAACACAAGAAAGAGCAAAACACTTAATTTCCCCAGTTTTTGGCACTGAAAAGTTGAACATAAGTCTACCTCCTCAAAAAAATTAACTACACATTTTACATTTATTTTTCTTCCAGGGAGGCAAGTGCAAAAATCCTAATCCGCACAAGAAAAAGTTAGGTTTGAATATTCTCTTCTCCCAACACCTCTGCAGCAATACCTGCCACTTACTGAGAATTCAGAGTCTTCTGTTGCTGAACAAACAGCTGCTGCATACCAGGAAGATGGGAACTGTATCAAAAAAGGGAATAATCAGCTGTCTTCTATATGGGAGGTCTGCGCCTGTAGGTATGCTACCATCACAAACCCATAAAAAACAAAAACAAAAAAGATTTTTTTTTAATTTGCTCTAAACCAGGAGAAGGAAAGAGCACTTGTATCAGTGTGGTCTTTGACAGCAAGTTTCAT